>NC_026001.2:4252878-4388553 GCF_000442705.2 Elaeis guineensis
TTGCCGGAGCGTCTCGGGTGGCGGCTGTCGTGGTGCATTCGGAGATGAGGCATATCTCTGGTGTCCCAACCGCTCCGAAGTGGCTATGGTTCTTCTTGAAACAGGTCTTCGCTACTGCCGCCGTTACCCCCACCGCCTCCGGAGATCTATCCCACCCCTTTCCGCTAAGGTTGGGACTTCGGGAACAGATGAGGTGGATGGGGCGAGAGCTATTACACGCACTGGAGAATGCGACTGAGAAGGATGGAGACGGAGTTCGTAGCTCGGAGCGGCCTCCGGTTCGTTCTGCCCGAACTGTGCTCGCGATACTTGCGATGACGTGTATCTTCTTTTTTCCTGACCCATCGGGTCCTGTAACGTGTACTTCTGTTAAATGAGAAGTGATCTCAGTACCTCGTTTGCATCTCGTGTTAAATAGCCGTCTGCCGAACTTCTTCATTTTCCTTTCTTCTCTTTGTCTGTGTTACGTCATTCCAAGGTCGTCGGCGACCTTGTCATTCGCCGAGCTTCTTTTCGGCTTTTATGCCGTTAGGAGATACCCAATTGTCAGGTTCGCTGGGATTTTTCTCCGCTGAAGTCGGGGCTAAGTTCGGCTCCCTCGATAATCCGAACGGAGAAGCCCTCGGAAGTTGGAGTAGCTTGGTCTTCGTAAAAGTCAGGGCAAAGTCTTTCTGCAATCAAGGTCATAAGTAGAGTCCGACTTCCGTAGGAGTCCGGGCGGAGTTGTCCTGTAGCTGATGTCGGCGGTGGAGCCCGCCTCTCGTAGGAGTCCGGGCGGAGCCACCCTGATGTCGACGGTGGAGCCCGGCTCCCATGGGAGTTCGGGCGGAGCTGTGCTACAATCAAAATTAGAAGTGAAGTCCGGCTCCCGTAGGAGCTTGGTCGGAGCTTACCCGCAGTTCATGTCGGAGGCGGAGCCCGGCTCCCGTAGGAGTCCGGGCGGAGCCTTCTTGGCGTAGGAACCGGCTCCCGTAAGAGTCCGGGCGAAATCTTCTTGAAGTAGGGACCCGGCTCCCGTAGGAGTCCGGGCGAAATCTTCTTGAAGTAGGGACCCGGCTCCCGTAGGAGTCCGGGCGAAATCTTCTTGAAGTAGGGACCCGGCTCCCGTAGGAGTCCGGGCGAAATCTTCTTGAAGTAGGGACCCGGCTCCCGTAGGAGTCCGAGCCTTCCACTTTGCTCATGTCAGGACGAGGTTCTCCTCCTGTTCCTGATAGGGCTGCGGGGGCACATTAGGACGTTGCGAGGCCTCTCCCCTCATCCGGTCTAAAAGAATCGGGCCTTCGACTTTGCTCAAGTTAGGGCGAGGTTCTCCTCCTGTCCCTAACAGGGCTGTGGGGCACATATGGGCGTTGCAAGGCCTCTCCCCCCATCCGGTCTAAAGGAACCGGGCCTTCGACTTTGCTCAAGTTAAGGCGAGGTTCTCCTCCTGTCCCTAACAGGGCTGTGGGGCACATATGGGCGTTGCAAGGCCTCTCCCCCATCCGGTCTAAAGGAACCGGACCTTCGACTTTGCTCAAGTTAGGGCGAGGTTCTCCTCCTGTCCCTAACAGGGCTGTGGGGGCACATATGGGCGTTGCAAGGCCTCTCCACCCATCCGGTCTAAAAGAACCGGGCCTTCGACTTTGCTCAAGTTAGGGCGAGGTTCTCCTCCTGTCCCTAACAGGGCTGTGGGGGCACATATGGGCGTTGCAAGGTCTCTCCCCCATCCGGTCTAAAGGAACTGGGCCTTCGACTTTGCTCAAGTTAGGGCGAGGTTCTCCTCCTATCCCTAACAGGCTGTGGGGCACATATGGGCATTGCAAGGCCTCTCCCCCCATCCGGTCTAAAAGAATCGGGCCTTCGACTTTGCTCAAGTTAGGGCGAGGTTCTCCTCCTGTCCCTAACAGGGCTGTGGGGGCACATATGGGCGTTGCAAGGCCTCTCCCCCATTCGGTCTAAAAGAACCGGGCCTTCGACTTTTATAAGGTTGCCCTCTCGTTTTTGATACCGTCTGCTTGAATTGTCCCAAGACAAATGGGTACGCATTTTTTTTTTTTAGGATGGAATCACTGGTAGTACATCCGTAAGTTTTCTGATCTCCATGGTCGCGGGAGGTCGGCTCCTCCGAGCTCCTTAAGATAATAAGTTCCAGGTCGGACTACTTCTTTGACCTCATAAGGTCCCTCCCAGTTTGGGGCAAGCTTCCCCTGGCCCTGTGGTTGTGAGACAGCAGCTCGCCGGAGCACTAGATCCCCTGCCTTGAATGCCTTGTTCTTGACCCGGGCGTTGTAATATCGGGCAACTTTCTGTCTGTAGGCTGCCATTCTAACCTGAGCAATCTCCCGCCTTTCTTCCAGTAGGTCGAGGTTGGCTCTGAGACTTTGCGCGTTTTGGGGTTCGTCGAATGCCACGACTCGTGCCGACGGGAGTTTAAGCTCGATCAGGATGACGGCTTCTGTACCAAAGGCTAAGGCAAAGGGAGTCTCTCCTGTAGGCAACCTCTGGGTGGTCCGATAAGCCCATAGCACATGATAAAGTTCGTCCGCCCAAGTTCCTTTTGCTTTTTCGAGCCTGGTCTTAATTCCCTGCAAAAGGGTTCTGTTTGTTACTTCGGCTTCGCCGTTCGCCTGGGGATGGGCCACTGATGTGAACTTGTGGGAGATGTCTAAGTCTTCACAGAATTCAGCAAATCTGGCTCCCGCGAATTGCCCTCCATTATCAGTGATGAGGGTTCTAGGCAAACCGAACCTGCACACGATCAATTTCCAGACGAAATCCTGCACTTTCGCTTCTGTGATTTTGGCTAGCGGCTCGGCCTCGACCCATTTGGTGAAGTAGTCGATTGCTACAAGGAGGAATTTTCTTTGACCAGACGCCATGGGAAAGGGGCCAAGAATATCCATTCCCCACTACGCAAAAGGCCATGGGGCACTCAAGGGTGTAAGCTCGGTAGCAGGTTGTCTCTGGATGTTGGCATATCTTTGGCATCGATCACATTTCTTGACATATTCGATCGAATCACGATGCATTGTTGGCCAGTAGTATCCTTGGCGGAGCAACTTGTGGGATAAAGATCTGGCCCCCAGATGGTTTCCGCAGGCTCCCTCGTGAACCTCCCACAAAGCGTAGTCAGCTTCCGAGGGCCGGAGACACCTTAAGAGGGGCAAGGAGTATGATCTTTTGTACAATTTGCCCTCATAAAGGATGTACCGGGAGGCTTGATTTCGGAGCTTCCGGGCTTCTTTCGTGTCCTGGGGGAGAACTCCATCTCTAAGATAGGTTATCAGTGGGTCGACCCAGCTGGGCTCACGGTCGATCTCCATTACGGGCTGCAGTTCTTCCGTACTCGGATGTTTTAGGACTTCAAAGAGGACGCCTTTGGGCAATTCGGCCGGAGCCGATGTCGCCAGCTTGGAGAGAAAATCGGCTCTGGTATTTTCCGACCTTGGAATTTGCCTGATGTCGAAACTGCCAAAGGCGGGGGTGAACTCCTTCACTTTCTTCAGGTATTTGGCCATGCTGTCCTCCCGTGCCTCAAAGCCCCCGCTGACTTGTCCCACCACAAGTTGGGAGTCGCTGTGCACCCGGAGTTGATCTATTCCAAGCTCTTTGGCGACCCTTAATCCTGCAATCAAAGCTTCATATTCCGCTCCATTGTTTGTTGCGGGGAACTCGAAATGCAGAGCATACTCCGCGATGACTCCCTCTGGGCTAACCAAGATCAGGCCTGCACCCGCGCCTGCCATGTTGGAAGATCCGTCCACATAGAGGGTCCAAAAGCAGTCGGAGGGGCTGGCTTCTTCGTTGGGGGAGTCCAGTTGAGTCTTTAGGTTGCCAACTTTGCTTTGCTCAGGTTCGGCCTCCTCGGGGATGGTGCATTCTACTATGAAATCTGCCAATATTTGGGCCTTTATTGCTGGTCTGGGTTTGTAGTTGATGTCGAATTCTGTGAGCTCGATTGCCCATTTTGCCATTCTTCCGGAGGTATCAGCTCGGTGCAAAACCGCCTTGATCGGTTGATCGGTGAGTAGTGTCACCGTATGTCCCTGAAAGTAAGGTCGGAGTCTCCGAGCTGCAATCAGCAAAGCGTAGGTTAGTTTTTCTAATTTAGTATACCTGGTCTCGGCGTCCCTCAGCACGCGGCTAATGTAGTAGACCGGTCGCTGGATTTTTATTTCTTCTTTGACAAGGACCGCTGCGAGGGCTGTGGGAGAGACTGCTAGGTACAAAAATAATTCCTCCCCGGGTTCGGGCTTCACCAGCAGTGGAGGGGAGCTAAGGTAGCCCTTTAATTCTTCGAATGCCTGTTGGCATTCAGGGGTCCAACAGAAGTTCTTCGGCTGCTTGAGGGTTTGAAAGAAGGGCAAACATCGTTCGGCCGACCTCGCGACAAAGCGATTAAGAACTGCAATCCTTCCCGTGAGGCATTGGACCTCCTTGATCGACCTTGGGGCGATCATCTCTTGGATGGCGCGAATTTTCTCCGGATTGGCCTCAATCCCGCGTCCCGACACCATGAAGCCCAGGAATTTTCCTGAGGTTACCCCAAAAGCACATTTGGTCGGGTTCAGCTTCATTCTGTACTTTCAAAGAGTGCCAAAAGTTTCCTCGAGGTCGGCGACATGATTTCCGGAAGACCTGCTTTTCACGAGCATATCGTCCACATACACCTCCATGTTTCGACCAATCTGCTCCTTGAATATTTTGTTTACCAATCGCTGATAGGTTGCGCCTGCGTTCTTGAGGCCGAATGGCATGACCCTGTAGCAGTAGAGGCCGCGATTAGTGATGAAAGCTGTCCTTTCTTCATCTTCTGATGCCATTCTAATCTGGTTATAGCCAGAGAACGCGTCCATAAAAGTGAGGAGCTCATGGCCTGAGGTAGCGTCCACCAGTTGATCAATCCTGGGAAGGGGGTAGCTGTCTTTTGGGCAAGCCTTATTCAGCTTTTTGAAGTCGATGCACATCCTCCACTTGCCGTTTGCTTTCTTGACCAGAACAACATTGGAGATCCACTCAGGATAACTGACTTCTCTAATGAATCCGGCCTTGAGAAGCTTATCTACTTCCTCGGCTATCGCCTTCTGCCTTTCTGGGGCATGGCTCCGAATTTTTTCTTTTGTCGGCCGATGTTTAGGGTCGACCGTCAGGCGATGCTCCATAACTTCTGTGTCGATCCCCGGCATATCCGCCGGGACCCATGCGAAAACATCCGCATTCCTTCGGAGGAAATCCACAAGACGCGCTCGCATCTCCTCCTCTAGATTGGAGCCGATTAACACCACATGCTCCGCATTCCCATCATTCAAAGGAATCGGTATTAGATCTTCGATTGGACCGCCCCTCTCTTCAGTAAGGTCATCGCGCGCGTCCAATCCATCGACCGGACAGAGGTCCACTTGATCGTTCCTTTGCAAGGCAATGTTGTAGCAATGCCTAGCCAGCGCTTGGTCTCCCCGGACTTCGCCGATCCCCTGGCTGGTGGGGAACTTCAATTTCAAATGGTAAGTTGAAACGACAGCTCTGAGGGCATTGAGGCCGGGTCGGCCAAGAATTGCATTGTAGGCGGATGGCGCCTTTACCACCAGGAAATTTACCAGAGCTCTGGACTGTTTTGGATGCTGACCGGCGGTCACAGTCAGAGCTATCATTCCTTCCGTCGGAACGGCGTCACCGGTAAACCCTATTAAGGGGGAGCAGATCGGCCTTAGATGACCGCCAAGAGTGGCCATTCTTGAAAAGGTGTTGTAGAACAAGATATCGGCCGAGCTCTCGTTGTCGACGAGAATGCGACGGACGTCGTAATTTGCTATGTTCAATGAAACTACGACCGCGTCGTTATGAGGGAATTGGACTCCCTGGGCGTCTTCTTCAGTGAAGGCTATGGGTTCTTCGACTTTTTGCCGCTTGGGGGGTGCAGCTGATGTGCTGATCGCCTCCTGCCGGGATTCCCCAAGATGACATTGATGGAATCCGGCGGAGACTGGTCGTCCGGCCACCCTTTGTCGGCGACCATGGTCGGAAGTAGTTATGCAGAAACCCCACGAGAAGGCATCGGACGGGGAAAGAAGGATTGGGTGCCGGAAAAGATGGCCGGAAGCGGATCCGTTGAGCGCTCCTTTAAGAACAAGGGTGCTGCGAAGGTTCACCCCTTCCTCTAGCGCCAATCCTGTTGGTGCAAAAATCTGCTTGCGCCGGAGAAGCTGGAGTCGGGGAAGCCGCGGTCGCCGTCGGGACCTGCAAGGGAAGTCTAAACCGGAGGTGGGGTTGCTCCGACAAGACCCTCCGACGCTCAAGTCAGTACTCTGCCTCAACAAGAATGGAGTGCTCGAACGGAGAATTTAGCAGAGTTTTGAGATAGGAAAAAGAGCTTAAAGAATAACGTATCTGAGTTCCCCCCTTTTTATAGGCGGAGGGGGCAATGGATTGATGGCGACACCTGCAACCGTCTGGTAATGAGCCGCCCATGGTCAGAGAAATTTATTGCGAAGAGTGGTGGGGTAGACTCGTGGCTATTGTCATAGCCTGCCACGTAGGGCCTGTTGCAGGTAGTGGAGCGGCGTCCGTTGCCACGTAGGGCCTGTTGCAGGTAATGGAGCGGCGTCCGTTGCCGCTAACTGTCAGCGAGTAGTGGGATCGTGCAGCACCTACCGCAGGGAGCGGGGCAGAATCGTGGCCGTTTGGTACAGCCTGTCAGGGAGTAATGGGTCCGCCGCAGGGGGTGATGGAGCCGCATGGAATCCGCTAAAGGACGTAGAACAGGATCATGGTCGTTATCGTGATCTGCCAAGGAGCGCGGATCTGTTGATCGAGGCTCGGTAGAGGTCGGAGTCCGGCCTCTGTAGAAGTCTGGGAAGGGTCCTCCTTTCGGTTGGGGTTATAGATGGAGCCCGGCTCCCGTTGAAGTTCAAACGGAGCTTACCTACAGTGGATACTGAAAGCGGAACCCGGCTCCCGTAGGAGTCCGGGCGGAGCTGTTCTGATGTCGGCGGTGGAGCCCGGCTCCCGTGGGAGTCCGGGCGGAGCTATTCTGATGTCGGTGGTGGAGCCCGGCTCCCGTAGGAGTCCGGGCGGAGCTATTCTGATGTCGGCGGTGGAGCCCGGCTCCCGTGGGAGTCCGGGCGGAGCTATTCTGATGCCGGCGGTGGAGCCCGGCTCCCGTGGGAGTCCGGGCGGAGCTATTCTGATGTCGGCGGTGGAGCCCGGCTCCCGTGGGAGTCCGGGCGGAGCTATTCTGATGTCGGCGGTGGAGTCCGACTCCCGTGGGAGTCCGGACGGGGCTCCCGTAGGAGTCCGGGCGGAGCTATTCTGATGTCGGCGGTGGAGCCCGGCTCCCGTAGGAGTCCGGGCGGAGCTATTCTGATGTCGGTGGCGGAGCCCGGCTCCCGTGGGAGTCCGGGCGGAGCTATTCTGATGTCGGTGGTGGAGCCCGGCTCCCGTGGGAGTTCGGGCGGAGCTATTCTGATGTCGGTGGCGGAGCCCGGCTCCCGTGGGAGTTCGGGCGGAGCTATTCTGATGTCGGTTCCGCCGAAGATTTCAGCTGTGGATATTTTATACCCAACAAGTATATTAACGACGCTTATAGGCGTCGTCAAATTTTTTAACAGAAAAAAAATATACAGATTTTATATACAAAAAAAAAAATACATACATTTTTGTATAAAATTATATCAATTATTCAAACATAAATCTGTACAATCACCACCATTCACACCAAAAGCAAACTTCAATAGCAAATTTAACCAAACCAAAAGACATTGTTTTATATAAATAAAAATAAAGTACTAATCATCCATTACAATCAAGAGTAATATAAATAAATATAATAATATAATAAAAATAAAATAATATCAATCTGCAGGCGGATGGTCGTGTTGTCTCCACATGATGTGCCGCTGTCTCGACGGGTGCTTGATGTGCCAGGAGCCTACAAGAAACATATCAAAAGCATGATTTGCATATCTATAAATAAAAATATATAGATCATTAAATTAATACAAAAATATATGTTTAATAATATATGTTTACCTGAGATGGGTCATACATCTCTAATAAAGATGTAAGCCGATCAATCTGTCCCCTCATGGCCTGCATCTCGGCACGGCTCTATCGCATCTCCTCCATCTCAACAGCATGACTCTGTCTAATCTCCTGTATCTCCACCTCGAGTCTGCGGATGCATGAATCCTAAGCATCTGCTGCAGCATGCTGCATATATCTACTAACCTCAGATAACTGAGTGGGGGTGACTCCTACTCCATAACCCCTCACTCGACCGTAGTGCTCTGGTCCCATCAACTCTGTGAACACCTCGGTCTCAATACGACTCTGCTGTGTAGATGTTGCGGACTCATCGTCATGCTCCGCAATGAGAGATGTAGCCCTCTCCTGTATTTATTTTGAAAACAAGAGTTATACATTAATAGCTAACAAAATTAAATTAAAATCATTACAAAAAATAGAATATTAATAATGCCGTACATATAAATCTCTCGACTCATCTCGAACAAAAGTACCATCCTGATAAGTATGAGTCATCCGGTAAAACTCCACTTTACCGAGTTCCCTCTCATGCTCATCCACCTATACAAATAATTTCAATTTTAAGCAAACAGTTATAATAATTTAAAAAAATATATGAGTATCATGATATAGACATGGTCCACGATACATAATGATATTAGTTATATAAATATTTTAACATAAAAATTAAAAGTTAATTATGAAAGTTTAAGGAATATACAAACTCCTGTCGGAGTCGTGCATAACTATTCGACCCCGATGTATAAGGAACAGACTGAGCTGCTCGTGCAGCTCTACCAATAGCAGAATAAGTCTGTAAAATAAAGTAAAGAACTTGTTATATATATAATATATAATATACAATATAAATCAATATTTTTATAAAATATTTAAAAGAAAAGATAATGATCAGATAATATACCTGTGCCCTCTCGGAGAACCAATAATGAACCAACTCCATCCACTGATGAGGGGGTACATCAGGAGGATAATTCCTAGCAACCTCCTCCTCTGTCATATCCTGTCTCATATAGTCCCTCTTCAATTGTGCTCTATATTCTTTTCATTTGCGGTTGAGAGACTTCATTACAAAATCATAAGTAGATGGAGGGAGAACAAACTTGCTCTATAAAAAAAAAGTTAAATAAAATAAATTATATAAGTGATTAACAATTAATATACAGTATGAACATTAATTCATTACCTCTATAACTCAGAGGAGCTCAACTTTGTACGTTGGAAGCATGTCATTCCATTTTGCATAGCCCAACGGACATAGCTGAGGCCTCCGAGCAACAGTTTCCAAAAATGAAGTCAATAAGCAGGCAGCTTTCTTAATTGGCTGACCTAGCTGATTGCACTCCACAACAATTCTCTCGCCCTCACGCATCTGCTACACATCTCGTACTACTATGGGTCCGCATCTGGGGCGTACTCTCCCAGATCCGTCTGCAAAAAATACATAAAAGTAACTATATCATAAATATATATAAAATAAAATAAAAATAAAATTATATGAAAGATAATATATACCCTGCACGTGTATCTCATCATCTGGCTGATGAATAGGAGGATCGTGTTGTGCTGATGATGAAGAAGGACAGGGCTCGAAATGCTGTGCAGCTGAACTGGTCTCAGGCTGCTGTGCTGAAGAAGACGTACCAGCCTCTGTCTGTGAAAACTGAAACTGCACACCAGCATATCGTCCCCTGCGACGCATGATGTCACCTAGCATTTATATAAATAAAAGGTAGAATCAGTTAATATATGGAGTAAAATAACATAATAATTAATGCAAAATATATACATCATAAATAATTATTACTAGTAACAATCAAGCAGTAGTATTTCTTTCAAATTCTATCCTAACCAACGTCATTGTAGCATTTAAATCATCAGCTGGCACAAAATTGTAGGGCATACATTGTGTATAAGTATCATCGTCATCATCCTCCACTTGGTTTCCCATATCATATAAGTCTCTAGGTTTTGTTTTGATGACAGTAAACCAATCTTTATCTTTTGCGTCTTGTACATAAAATACTTGACGAGCTTGAGATGAAAAAATGAATGGGTCATCCTTCAATAACACACCAGTGTGTATCAACCTTAAAAAATTTACAAGTGTAAATCTATTTGCATCTTGTTTCAAACCCCTTGGTGAGTTTATGTCTATCCAATCACATCTAAACAATACTACTTTAAATTTTTCATAATAATCCAACTCATAGATATATTTAAGTGCACCATAATAGGATTTTCCATCCACTTCCACCATAACACCGCTATTCTATATTTTTATAAATTTCTTCCGTTCTTTAGTATAAAATTTAAAGCCATTAATTATGAAACCGTTATATCTATTCACAATCTTATTAGGTCCTCGAGCAAGAGCTATTAGTTCATCTGAATTATTTATCTCCATCATCTTTGATACCTAAAAAAAATGATATGACGAAGTGCTATTGAGTTATCTGATATTAAATATGTATCAAAAATTAATGTATCCCATAATTAAATATAAATCATACCTGATTCGAAAGCCACATAGGGAATAACTCGACCAACCATCGCTGTTCAATCCTTGCATTAGGATGAATGTTATGATTGGCTCATCTCTGATAAATTAAAAATTCACTGCATAAAATATAAATATATCATTTAGAACATTATATCTAATATAAAATTTAAATCTTGATGTCATGTCTTAAATATACTAACCTGCGATGGTCAGATATTTTGTCACTATGAAGTAACACATAACGATGTGCTTGTGCTAAAGATTTTTGATCAAGTACAATACTTTCAGCTCTTTCCAAAAATTTTTCCGCAGTTAAGAACTTATACAGTTCTACATTCTCCACAACGTCATTATGCCGTTGAGGTCAACTAAAAATAGTCTCTACACCTTGAAGATATCTTGAACAAAATGTTAAACATTCATCCGCAATATATCCTTCAGCAATCGAGTCTTCGGGATAGGCTCTATTTTGCACAAATCTTTAAGACGCACAAGATACCTTCAAGAATTAAATATTTATTAAAATATCAGTATGCTGTTGTTTCTAATAAAATTATCAAAAGATTTAAGGTTTGCAATAATACCTCTCAATAGGATACATCCATCTATAATGTACCGGTCCACCAACTTTAACTTCTGAAGCTAGGTGAATGAGCAGATGTACCATAATAGTGAAAAATCCAGAAGAAAAAATCTTTTTCATCTGGCAGAGTGTAATTGCAATATCGGATTCTAACTAATCAAGTTTTTGAGGATCAATAACTTTGGAACATAATGCCTTAAAGAATGATGATAATCGAAGTACAATTGCAACAACTTGTTTCGGCAATGACGATCTTAAAGCTATTGAAAAAATATCTTGCATCAATATGTGACCATCATGATTTTTAAGATTTGAAAGTTTTCGATCCTTTAGATGCACACCTCGTGAAATATTTGATGCATATCCATCAGGTACCTTGATACTTTTCAAAACTCCCAAAAAATTATCTTTTTCTCGAGCAGACATTGTGTAACATGCAGGAGGCACATAAATTCTATCATTAGCAAGCATTTTAGGATGAAGTTCCTGTCGGATATCCATTTTGTTTAAATCAAGACATGCCTTCATGTTATCTTTGCTCTTTCCATCAAGGTTTAAAAATGTTCCAAGTAAATTATCATAAATATTCTTCTCTATATACATGACATCAAGATTGTGCCGAATAAGATTATGTTTCTAATAAGGTAAGTCAAAAAAGATACTTCATTTTTTTCATAAATATTTATTGGACTGTTGTGTAGATGCTATCTGTGTGTCTTCCTAATTTTCATCCTCAAAATAATTGTCTGGATCTTGAAACACCTCTACATCTATAGTATTGATACTGACTTCCTCTGGTAACCCTTCGTGCATTGAGCTTTCAACATCATCCCTTCCTCTTTTTTTAGAGGACTTTGAGTGCTTACCATAGCTGTAATTGATGCCATCTATTTATCTATGAACATCAATTTCAGAAGGTAGAATAGGGGCACATCCCAATTCTATAGTACTATCAAACAAATCTTTCTGAAATCGAAATGGATGATTTACTTCCAACCATCGACGATGTCCCATATAACAAAATTTACCTCCATGTTTTAACCAAATTGAATGTGTTGAATCTCCACAACAAGGACATGCGACCCGTCCCTTTGTACTCCAGCCAGATAAATTGGCATATACTGAAAAATCATTAATAGTCCATAACAAAGCTGCCCGTAGTTTAAATGTTTGGCCGTTGGAAGCATCAAATGCATCAACACCCTCCCATAACTATTTCAATTCCTCTATTAAAGGCTGTAGGAAAATATCAATATCATTGTCTGGACCCTTATCTCCTGGAATAATCATTGACAAGATAAGTGATGATTGTTTCATGCACATCCATGATGGCAAATTGTAAGGTATCAAAACGACTGGCCAAGTGCTGTAGATAGAACTCAGGGTCCGAAATTGATTGAAGCCATCAGAAGCTAAGCCAATCCTAACACTGCGAACATCAGAGGCAAAATTAGGATGCCTATCATCAAATGCTTTCCATTGAAGACTATCTGCTGGATGTCTCAACATTCCATCCTTTGTACGTCCTTCATCATGCCATTTCATTGATGAAGCTATTTTTGATGATGCATAAATCTTTTTCAATCTAGGTATAAGAGAAAAGTAACGTAATACCTTGGCCGATTTCTTTTTACTCTGCGTTGCATCCAATTCATTCAGTACAGCATCTTGATCTTCTTTTTGTGTTATCCATCTTGAAGATCCACATACATTGCATAACTCTTGATTAGCATTTTCACCCCGATATAACATACAATCTTTCGGACAACTATGAATCTTTTCGTATCCAAGATCCAATTCCTTTACTACTTTCTTGGCTTTATAATACGATGGTGGTAAATGAGTGCTTTCTGGAAATGCATCCTTTAATAACTTGAGTAGCATGGTAAAACTCTTCCCAAACCATCCATTCAAATATTTTAAATGAAATAAATGTACCAAAAAAAAAATCTTAAAAAATTTCGTACAACCCGGATATAATTCTTCATCTGCATCTTTCATTAAGGTGTGATAACGAGCTGTCTCATCATTAGACGTATGTATAGGCTCCTCAACATGCATACGTTCCGTATGCGTACATCCATCAAACATCCTAACTGTTTCTTGTATACTACTGGATTCTCCTAAATTTTGAACACCAAGTCCAAAAGCATCTGTGATCAAACCCCTTATATCATCATCTCTTGCAGAATTGTCTTGTAGGCTAGTGGATCCAAAATGAGTCAGGGGTTGGTTACATGATGATGGCAACATAGATTCTCCATGAAAAATCCAGTCGATATAACCTCTTAAAAAACCATTACATACCAAATGTTCTTCAACAATTTGTGGATCTAAAGAAGAACTATTTACACATTTCCGACATGGACATAAAATCTTTCCATTCAAACTACTTTTCTCCATTCCAAATTTAATGAAGTCATGAACTCCATCTAAATATTCTTTACTATTCCTTGGTTTATTTATCTAACTTTTGTCCATTGTAGGATAAAAATGATCGAACTTGCAACTTATCTAAAAATAAAAAAAATTATACAATCTATATTAATGCAATGAGTAAAAAATATCAATCATTTCATAAAATCTAAAAAAATAACAGCTATCATCAACTAATAGGTAAAGAAGGTCCTATCCTATTCAGAAAATACATTAATTCTATAGGTCAATTATAATAATCAAATGATATGCAACAAGAGCTGAAAAAAATTTCGACAGTATTTTTTCTTAGTTCTCCCATATAGGAAGAACAAAAAAAAAATACTGTCCGAATTTTTTTCGAACCCTCAGCATACCATTTAATTATTGTAATGACCTATAGAATTACTCATATTTTCCAAACTGTCCATACTAGATAATCAATTGACCAATATATATAATTTTTTTATCCGTATAAAAATAAATAAATATACGGATACAATAGAATATGTACATTAATCAAAAGATGGGTCTATGGTTCTATGCAATGCAATAGAATATGTATATTATTTCTCGATATTTTTTAAAAATATCACTACAATAATGTCATGAATTATACAATGAAGATGAGCTACAAACTAATACATGAAAATTTATCATGAATGTAGGGCACAGCGATATTTCCTAATATTTTTAAAATGGTATTAAAATAATATCAAGGATCATATGATAAAGGTGAGCTGCATAAAAAAATAGTTAGTGTTCCTCATTGTTTTTCTTTTCTCATTTTTTTTGATTTTATTAAGCACTGAAATCCTTCAATCTATCTCACCCAAGTCATGAATCATTGCATCAAGAAATAAAAGGAACAAAGAAACAAATGTAGAAAAAGAGGGGGGAAATGCTTCATTTTAATCACCTGCCAGCTCTGATATCCCAAATTCTGTCTTAATAAAAGGTACGATCTCTCCAAACCAAGTGCTATTATTCCATATCAAATGAACGATCTTTTATTACATGATAGTGTAGCAAAGTAAGCGACAACTAGACATAGCACTGTAAATTACATCCATGGGTCCATATGGACATCAAACCATTTCCAGTTCCACTGGTAGGAAGCAGAATAAACCATAGAAGACTTCTTAGGAAGCCAATCAGACACTGCCCATTCCATAGTCGAATTATTTAACTTGATAATCTTTATGACAAAATTCAGAGCACAGGAGGCAGTAACTTACCATAAGCATTAGTAAATTCCAACCAAAGGCTGCCACTAAATTCAGTACTCAACATCAAAATGTGTCCATTTGCAATACATAAGCAGAAGAAGAATGAAGCATATAAGGCTTCTCAAGAGACGAGTCCCATTTTCCATATACGAGAAGATGCATTGGACATGACCATTCCAGCAAAGCTAATTGTATCACTAAAAAAATAGAAAATTTCTTCCAAACCTCCACCATTAAACCCCAAGATAACCTCAAATTGAGTAACTAAGTTGTTTAGGAAAGCTCTTTCAATCTTATTAATCCAACAGAGAGAGTAAAAGAAAGGAAGAAAGAAAAAACTAATCTCGGTACTGTGTACGATTCCTCCAAACCAAAATCAGCTCTATCAATCGTATCAATCCAACCAAAAGCAAAAGAAGAAAAGAAAAGAACTAATCTCTGTAATCCATACGATTCCTCCAAACCAGAATCATTCAATCTTTCTCCCTTGAATCACAAACCGTGACATCAAGAAAGCAAGAACCATACGAACAAAGGCAGGACCAAAAAAACAAAAATGCTCAGATCAAATCACCTGGACACTGCTATCCATATCAATGAACGATCCTTTATTACGTAATGCGTCGCACAGAAAGCAGCAAATCCATTATTTATGATAAGCAGGAAGAATGATTTACAAAGCCTTAAACCCCAACACAAAACCTTAAACCCCAACACAAAACAAAAGCTTGGGATTAGGAGGCGAAGGAGAGGGCAAATCGAGCTCGAGATCGAACCGGGGGGGTCTTTTGGGCCTGCGAAGACGGCCGTCGGGAGGGGGGAGGGGAGGAGGGCCGGTGGGGTGGCTTCGAGGAAGGCGGACGGCATACGACGTGGATGGTGCGGCGTGGATGGACGCGACAGCAGAGGGGAGCGGCGGACGGCGGTGCGGCGTGGACGGTGGGTGCGGCGCCGGCTGCGGAGAATCGACGGAGATGGGGGTTGGCGGAGATGGAGGAATATAGGTGGGAGGGGGCGGCGGCAGATAGATTAGGGCATGGGAGAATAGAGATATTAATCGAACCTAACGACGCTTTTTAGCATCGTTAAATAATGACGCAACAAAGCGTCGGCATTTTCTTTATTTAACGATATTTTTGCTAAAAGCGTCGACATTGAAAATGATGAAATTTTATGATGCTTTTAAGCATCGTTGAACTACGATGCTTTTTAAAAGCATCGTTGAACTACGATGCTTTTTAAAAGCATCGGCAGGTCAGCGCAATCTGCCGATGCTTTTGGAAGCATCAGTAAAAAATGGTCGCTAACCATCCCTTTTATTGTTGTGCAAACAAGGTTAGGGACGGGCCCTCCGCATCAAGGCAGCAGGAATGGTTGGCCTTCTGCCTTGTTTTTCCATAAAATACATTTAATGTTCTATAAAGATATTTTCTACAATATTTCTTTCTCCCCACTCACCAAAGTAATCTGGCGAGATATCTACCATCAATTGTAATAAAGGGGTGTGCGCGAGCGCGCGGCTCTAAATATCTTCGAACAGCCTTAAATAGGATCGATGTAACATCACCGTAAAGAGTCTGATAGAGTCTTTATTCCGAGGTCAATGCAGCAGCATTCCCTTGCCGCTCATTTATCTTTTATTTAGTATATGAACGTTGGATTGAAGAGAGGATAGATAAAAAAAAAAAAAAAAGAATGGATGTGATAGAGGATAGATAGATCTTCTATTCATCCTCCTTTATATTTCATAAAATATGGAAGGATAAATAGAAATAATTCTCTCCTTTATTTGGTATATAAGGAATTAAATAAGGAATAAATAACATTTGAATGATATTTTTACTAAACTATTCTCAAATAAAAAATATTATTATTATCAATTTATAATATTAATTTTATATTCAATAAGTAGAGTAATATATAAACTTATAAGCTTTATAATTAATAATTATACAAAAATTATATATATATATATATATATATATATATATATATTTAATTAATTTAATAAATAATTTTACAAATTAATTATATATGAATAAATATATATTTATTATATAAGTAACTAATTAATTTATAATTTAATTTAGATAATTAATTAATTTATACAAATATTCAACTAAAAATAGTCAATATAAATAAAAAAAGAAGATAATTCTAATATTTATTTATAATTATGAAAATTATATATTAAAATTAAAATAACTAATAACAAATTTAATAGGATATCATTAATAGTATAAATAAAATAAAAAAAATATAAATGAAATAAATAAAAAAATGAAGAGGTATCATAATTTTGTCAAAAAGTTAACAAAGGATAATTTTATAAACATAGAAACATATCTTTCATATGTTTCATTCATCCTTCACTACATCCTTTCAATTTCAGAAGATGCATATTTGTGGCCCGAATAGATGGCACTTTTTCTTTTAGTCCATCTTTTATAAAATTTTTTGAACCAAATGATGATGGAGGTCATTCATCCTTCAAATTCAAGGGTTTTGGCATATGTTGATTGACCATGTGTGATAGCCTAATCCAATTGAACCAGCCTATCACCTAGACTGGCCCAAAACCCATTAGAAAAAAAGGAAAAAAATTTCTAAGAAGAAGATTCCCAATGGGAGAGTCTATTGGGAGTCTTCTTCCTCATCCAGTCTGAAAAGAGAGGGCTCCTAGGACTGCCAAAATCCTAGAAATTCTCCTATAAATTCTTCCTTCCCCCTCCAAAGGACTCCACAATAAGCACCAGCCCTCCTTCTCTCTTCTTCTATGTTCTTTCTTCCTTGTTTTTGTCAATCCTTCAAGACCTGTGCCCATCAAAAGTCAAAACCGAGAGCCCACCAAAGCCAAAGTAAGGTCCCGATCCCACCTCCTATCTCTCTCTTTTGCTTCCTCCCATGACCTCAAGTATCATTGATGATCCCTGATTTTGTCGGAAAATCCATCAAAAATCAAACCCTCGTTCAGCCCCTATTTTGGCCAAGCCTTCATGCTCTTTTCAGATGACTTACATCACTGCCTCTTAGTGACACAACCCAACTCATGTCGCCTAACCCCCCACCATCCTTTCTAGAGGTAAGGGCCACTGGTGATAGACTAATGACTGGAGTAATCATGAAAAAGGGGCAGATCCCCTATTTTCTATTTTTTTTTTTTTGATTTCATCGAAAACGGAGAGGAGGAAGACTCCTAATAAGAAGACTCCGATTAGGAGTCTTCCTCCTTCCGTTAAAATTTTTTTTTTGTTGGGCCGTCAAGGGTTTACAGGCCCAAGAACCTGGGCTGTTACAATCTCCCCCCCTTAAAAAAAATTTCATCCTCGAAATTTACATACCTGAGTTTTCGAAGAGTTGTGGATACTTGATCTTTATTTCTGTCTCGAGTTCCCATGTAGCCTCTCTCTCGCTATGATTGCTCCATTGGATCTTCACATAAGGAATAATTCGATGTCGTAACACCTAATCTTTCTTGTCAACAATCCGTATTGGATATTCTTCATAAGTCAGATCCTTCTGAAGATGCAAAGGTTCATAACTCACCACATGACTTGGATCTGGAATATACTTTCTCAACATTGATACATGAAACACATTATGTACACCAGATAAAGCCGACGGTAATGCTAACCGATATGCAACCTCTCCAATCCTGTCTAAAATTTCAAAAGGACCAATATACTTTGGACTCAACTTACCACGAACTCCAAATCTCATTACACTTTTAGTGGGAGAAACTCTCAGAAAAATATGATCGTCTACCTGAAATTTCAGCTCCCTTCTTCTATTATCAGCATAACTCTTTTGCCTGCTATAAGCTGTATGAAGTCGTTCCTGAATCATGTGTACTTTTTTCACCGTCTGTTGTACTATTTCTTGTCCCAATAATTTTTTTTCTCCCACCTCATCCTAACAAATGGGCGATCTACACTTCCTTCCATATAATGCCTCGAAAGGAGCCATCTGAATGCTTGCTTGCTAACTATTATTATAAGTGAACTCAACCAATGATAAGTGATTATCCCATGCTCCACTCCAGTTCATGACACAAGCCCTTAACATATCCTCTAGGATTTGTATGGTTCGTTCTGATTGTCCGTCGGTTTGAGGATGAAAAGTTGTACTGAAATTTAACTTGGTACCAAGGGCTTTATGAAGGCTCTTCCAAAACTGAGAAACAAATTTACTATCTCAATCTGATACAATTGTAACTGGTACTCCATGCAGTCATACTATCTGCTCTATATACAAGCCTGCCAATCTTTCTAAGGAAAAACCAATTCGAAAGGGTAAGAAATGTGCTGATTTCGTCAATCGGTCAATAATTACCCATACAGCATTATTATTTCGAAATATTTTAGGTAACCCAGTTATAAAATCCATAGTAATATGCTCCCATTTCCACTGAGGAATAAGAAGAGTTTGCAATGGTCCTGCTGGTCTTTGATGTTCGATTTTTACTTATTGACATACCAAACATTGGGCTACAAATTATGCAATGTCCCTTTTTATACCAGACCACTAAATTTTTTTTTTCAAATCTTGATACATTTTTGTGCTTCTAGGATGAATGGTGTAAGCCGAACAGTGAGCCTCCTCCAAGATCTCGTCCCTTAATCCTGGAATCTTGGGAATACATAGTCTGTTATCGAACCTCAATGACCCATCCTCATGTGTCCAAAATTTTGTCTGTATATCGGATTCCACTGCTTCTATGACCTTTTGTAACTCTGAATCCTCTTTTTGAGCTGTCTTAATCCTTTCAATCAAAGTAGGCTGTAGTACAAGATTTGCAAGTTGAACTTGAGGATCATGTAGTCATATTTCAATTCCTGATTTCTCCAAATCTAGCAATATAGGCTTTTGTGAGGTAATTAGAGCAGCCAATTCACCAGAGGATTTTCTACTTAGAGCATCGACCACAACATTTGCCTTTCTGAGATGATAATTTATTGTCAAGTCATAGTCCTTCAATAGCTCCAACCACCTTCTTTGTCTCAAATTTAACTCCTTCTGAGTAAAGATATATTTTAAACTTTTATGATCTGTAAAAATCTCGCAATGCTCACCATATAAATAATACCTCCATATTTTTAAAATAAAAATCACAGCTGCTAATTCTAAGTCATGAGTAGGATAATTTCACTCATATGACTTTAATTATCGAGAGGCATAAGCTATCACCTTTTTCTTTTGCATCAGAACACAATCGAGACCCTTACGAGAAGCATTGCTATAGATAATGAAACCTTCTACTCCGGATGGAATAGTTAAAATTGGAGCAGTCACTAATCATCTTTTTAACTCTTGAAAGCTTTGCTTGCACTCATCTGTCCATTCAAACTTTACTTGTTTCTATGTTAGACGAGATAGGGGCATAGCAATACAAGAGAAACCTTCCACAAACCTTCGATAGTAGCCAGCCAACCCTAAAAAGCTACGCACCTCCAATACATTAGTAGGTCGGCTCCAATCGACTACTGCCTCTACTTTCTTTGGGTCAACTAAAATTCCATCCTTGGAGATGACATGTCCGAGGAAAGCAACACTGTTCAGCCAAAATTCATATTTTTGTAGCTTTACATACAACTTCTTTCTTCTCAGAGTTTGTAATACAATCCTCAGATGTTCTTCATGCTCGAGTGAGCTTTTTGAGTAAATCAAAATATCATCAATAAATACAACTACAAATTGATCTAAGTATGATGCAAACACTTAATTCATAAGATCCATGAAGGCTACCAGTGCATTGGTCAAACCAAAGGGCATGACTAAAAACTCATAATGCCCATATCTAGTTCGAAAGGCTATTTTTGATATATCTTCAGATTGTATCTTCAATTGATGGTAGCCTGAACGAAGAGCAATTTTTGAGAAGACCTGTGCCCCTTGCGACTGATCAAACAAATCATCAATTCATGGTAAAGGATATTTATTTCGCACTGTTATCTTATTTAATTCTCGATAGTCTATGCAAAGTCGAAGGCTACCATCTTTCTTCCTCACAAAAAGCACGGGAGCTCTCCAAGGTGATACACTAGGTCTGATAAATCTTTTGTCCAACAGTTCTTGTAATTGCTTTTGTAATTTCTTCAACTCTGCTAGAGCCATTCGATAAGGGACTTTAGAAACTAGACTAGTGCCCAAAATCAAGTCAATAGAAAACTCAATCTCTCGATCAGGAGGTAGTCCAGGTAGGTCATCTGAAAAAACATCAAAAAATTCTTCACAATAGGAATATCCTGTAACTTAAGCTTATTATCTTGAGTGTCTAATACAATGGCTAGAAATCCTTCACATCCTTTTCTAAGAAATCTCTGGGCACGGATAGCTGAGATGAACTTCTGGTGAAAGAAGGGTTTAGTACTCATAAAACTAAACTCTGACTGATCTGGAATTTGAAATCTTATTGTCTTTTTGAAGCAATCAACTGTAGCATGATATGCTGCTAACCAATCCATCCCCAAGATTAGATCAAAGTCCTTCATCTCTAAGACTAATAAGTCTGCTTTCATCTTCCTATCTTCAATACTCAGTATACAATCTTTACAATTTGAATTAACCAAAATCACCTCTCCACTTGGCGTACAGATACAAAGATCATTTTCTAAAGGTGTAGGAGACATCTCATTGGTCTTCTTAATTAAACTAGTTGATATAAAAGAGTGGGTAGCTCCAGGATCAAATAAAGCATAGACATCGTTGGATGCTATTTTAATTATACATGTCAGATATAATATTTATTTATTATTCAAGGCTATATTTTCATATATATCTAAGCATATAATATTTCCTAACATGTATACTAAAAGAAATAGGGGGGATCGATTTAGTACCTGTCACCACTGAGTTAGAAGCATTTGCATCCTGTGGTGTAAGTGCATAGACTTATCCTTGGGTTCTTATCTTTTGTTGTCCCCCATCTTGTCTTTGTACATCTTGGGGTGCCCGATTTGCAGAGGTATTCTGATAATTTTGAGGTATCTGCTGACTCTGTAATTCTCCTCCACTGTGGCATATAATTGCTTTATGACCATCTCGTCCATATTTGTAGCATTGTCCCCCGGGCCATGTGCAATCTCGTCTAAAATGAGATCCTCCACACCTATAACATATAAGGCTCCCTTGAGGTTGTACTTTACCTTCAATGGTAGCCTGGCTTGATTTTGGGGTTTTTGGTTTGAATGCTCTATTACTTTGATCTTGAGAATCAATTACTCGGCCTCTTTTCTTCATACTCTTCTCTCTTACTACTTGAGCATCCTTGAGTCCTTTTTCTATTATTAAGCATTTGTTTACAACTTCTTTATAAGTGGGCAGCTCAAAAATAGTCACTAGTTGTTGGATTCTATCCCTTAGTCCATTTTCAAATTTTTTGGCTCGAACATTTTCCTCAGCTATCAATGCAGGGGCATATCTCGACAATTCTTCAAATTTGACCGCATATTGAGCAACTTTCATGTGGCCCTGTACTAGTCGATCGAACTCTCAAAATTTTTGAAGTCGGATACTTCGGAGAAAATACTTCTCATAGAAGACCTTTCTAATTTTTTTTCATGTAAAAGATATATCATTTGGCCCCATCTTTCTAATTTCCATCTCCCACCAATCGGCTGCCTCACCTTGTAACATAAAAGTGGCAAAAGTGACCTTATCTTCAGCAGGACATCTCAAGGCATTGAAAACTTTCTCTATTGCTTTTAGCCAACTTTCAGCTTCCATAGGATCTGAGGTCCCTGAGAATGCCGGTGGTGCATACTTTTTGAAATCTAATAAATTGATTTGATGTTCATATTGATTTTCAGCTCCTTGTTGCTGCTGGGACTGTCACTCCAGAAATATTCATTATATGATCTGCTATTGTTGTCCTTGCTGCACCTTCAATATCCTCCTCATATCTTCCCTCACAGCCACTTGTTGTTGAACCAGTACTTGCATTAATTGAGCTGCAGTAACTTGTTCCCCAATTTGAATTTCAGGTTCTCCTAGAGTTTCTTCCCCGGGAGTGACCTCTGTAGGCTTAGTAGGATGTTCTTGTTGTGGTGCATCATCATCCGGTGAGGGTGGAGCATTTTCTTGTTGCATAGCTGGCTCCCAAGCATTAGAGCCATCCGCAAATCGAGTAGGTCTCCGATTTCGCCCATGCTCAGTCCCTCATGCCATGTCAACCTACATAATTTTACTTTAGTCAGAAAATTTAAGAAAAATATCTCACATTAGTCAATTTCTATCTAAAAGTCTACCCATATACTCTCTCTTTGAAATGAACCTTAGGATTTCTAAACCTAGGCTCTGATACCACTCTATCACGCCCCAAACCCAGTACCTGAGTTGGGCACGTGACACGGCCACACAAACCCTAGAGCAGCGCCCGGAGGATCATGTAAGGCCTAAATAATTTAACACTTCAAAATTTTAAATAACCAAGTAAATATCAAATCAATCAACCGAGTCACAACTTCAAATCAAATGTAAACTTTGTTCAATACAATTATTCAAATATTCATTGGTATCAAAGAATTTAAACTAACTGAACTACTAAAGGCTTCAGTTCTTATTTGCTCTCGCCCAAACCATCTAAACTAAGCATCCTGTGAGTCTGAAAAAAAAATAAGAAAAAAATATGAGCTTCTCCAGCTCAGTAAGAATCACTGCACATATACATCAAGCCAGTAGATAAAATTAATATTTCTAAAATCTATACAATTTGTGAGACTCATATGTATATAATAACTAAAATATTGTCATAAATATGCATTTAATAATATGGATCATCATATATCATCAAGTGAAATCTTCATTTATTATTGAATTATATGTTATATGTTTCATCTTTTCACATCTTCGGTTGATAATCTTTTATCCCTTTTTGGCTTTGGACTAACCAGGATCATGCGATGATCTTTTATTCGAATCGATTTCTGTGATCTTCCTCGGATCGAACTATTTATGATCTTTCTCGGATCAAAGTGGCCATGATCTTTCTCGGATCAAATCATTCATGATCTTTCTCGGATCAAATTATTCATGATCTTTCTCGGATCAAATTCTTCCACACATAAGCCTGTGGGGGCTATCCTAGATATAAGCTCCTGGCTGGCTATTCCACATGACAAGATCAGTCCAAACCAAATTTCTCTTTCTTTTTATTTTTCATGGACGTATAATATTTGACTTCATTAATCAATTCAAATTTTATACTGTAATCAAAAATAAATATGTCATATCTATATAATCATGCCATCACATGTATTGATATAACATATTCATGCTCGCAATCACATAAATAAATAACAGTGTCTCATATATGATAAATTCATCGATCTCAAATCCAATGATGCAAAACTAATAGTAAAATAGTATATACATGTGATGATGATCATGTATAATGATTCTTACCTCGATCAAGGAGAAATCAAATTCACAGTCTTATAGTCTGAAAATCAAAACCCTACTCGTTGTCCCTCTGGTCGTTGGACTGTTCTCCTATCAAACAAATCAATTTAATCAAATTAATTTTTTAAAAAAATTATATATTGAGGTTTATCGAAACTCTTACCTATGTCCTCCTTTTTATTTATTTATTTTTATTTATTATATATATATAATTTAATTTTTATTTAGAGAAGAGAGAAGAGATTTCTTCTCCTCTTCCCCACGATCAAAACAGAGGACCCAAGCCCTTTCCGAGCGCCTCCCCCTCATCCGACCAGGTAGGCCATCTCCGGCCACCCTCCCCGACAACCCCAACGATGGTGAGGCTACCGTCCCAGTGGCAGCCCCACCCCTCCTTGCTGCCGGTGGCGGAAGGAGAGAACAACGCAAACAGGGGGTGTCCCTATTTGAGCCCGAACTGACATCTCGCCGGCTTTCAAGCACACTGACGGTCGGAAGATAATTCGAAAAGAAAGGAGAAGAAGAATACCTTGTTCCGATGTCCAAAGACAGCTCCGACGGCCCCCCTCTCTTCCGATTAACCACCCACGATGCTTCCTTTGAGAATATCCCTCAAATTTCTTCAAAAATCATTGTAAGGTCCTAAGGGAGGGGAAGGGGGTCTTTATAGGAAAGGTCTTCTACCCTAACCAGACTCCTCGAGTCCGATTTCATCGAAAACGGAGAGGAAGAAGACTCCGATTAGGAGTCTTCCTCCTTTCGTTAAAAATTTTTCTTTTTTTTTTTTTGTTGGGCCGTCAAGGGTTTACAGGCCCAAGAACCTAGGCTGTTACACCACCTTCCATCCCCTAATCCGAGGAACTGATCCACAAGCACTGAAGTAAGCATACTGCTAACCCGTGCTACGCAGGCGGTGACAAAATCTTCATGCGTCTCTGGGAAACCTATAGTATAAGTTCATGTTTCTTGCATCTTTGGAAATCTGGCTTGTAGGTCCTATGTAATGTTTAGCCCATCCCTACTATATAATGTTTCTTGCATCTTCTCTGTTTCTGTAATTTGCTTCCTACTACTCTGCTTGTAATTTCAGACATTCAGATCTCTGTACGTAGCTCTTGCCCCTCTTGGCTTTTAATAAAAGATGGGTGGCTGCTCCCTTCAGCCTCCCTTACCCCCCAAAAAAACTAAAGGAGTCTCATAAGCTGTCCGTTTCCAGTGCTTTGCAGGTATCTGCAATTTTTTTTTTTAAATGATATTTTATCTGCAATTGTTCATACCATCAAATTGAACTCGAGGAATCCTTATTGATTACAAGTATTGATCCTAACCGAACATGCGAACAAGGGCAAGTATATGCAACAGCAACTATGAAGACTCTGAATAGGCCCAGATATCAAACATAATATCAAACCTCATGATTTCTAAGTGCCTTTAAAATGCCAACAAAACCTATGTTCCTCACAGAACAAACATGGAAATTGATCTCTAATTTTCCTTTAATACATAGGATCCATTTTGGCATCAATTCTATTTTATGCAGCATGTGAGATCATGATTATCTATTTACGTAATAACACGTACTTGATTATGTTCAATGAACTACAAAACACCCACTGGATCGCGGAAGGTGCAGAGGGCTTTGTTCATATAAAACGGCCTGATCTGTTCCATCCTGAAAGAACAAATCATGCTGAAAATACCATTCCTTGAACAAGCACTCCCACTACTACAAAATTTGATACGTCTGTATATTCCCTTCTATTTGCATCGCTTCAAATATCCTGAAACCATGTGCCACTTGTACTGCTCCACAAGTCAAACTGTAGATAAACTGCAAGAAGTGCTGACAGAAAGTGGCGAAATTAGGATTTTCTATACTTTATAGATTTGGATATTGTAGCTGACCTTGTTATCTAATAGTCGTCACATTTGTAGCCTCACAGGTGATTGAGAGGCTGAATCACATTAAAATGTGAAGTTTATTCCATCGGCATGTGCATGCATTTGAAGATGATAGATAAATGAAAATATATATAAATATGCTCGCAAATGTTGGGTGGATGTCTGGTCAGGACACCATCTCTCAAGACCTTTTCGGTACTGCACCATGCAGCAGGAAGAAAAAAGAAATAAAACAAAAACAATCAAAATATGTGGATCAGCCATAAAAGAGCTCGCCTCCATGGGGCATGCAAACTTCACTATGAAAAAAAATTTTACAAAAGGAGATCTCACCCTCAACCCTCGTACATCTAATTTCTCCCTCACAGAAAGTTTTCACTCACAAAAGCTCTCTCTCTCTTGGAAGACCTCCCTGAACCCCTGAAACGACCGCTGTCCGCTATCCAGGAGCCCTGCTCCTTCTCTCCCAGCATACCACTCTCTCTCTTCTCTCGAGTTTTGATCTTCTGCGCCGCACGTCCACAGGCCTCATGATTTTTCGTGAGAAAAACCAAGCCACCACACAGATCTATTCACGGTATCAAGCCCTTTTAAAGGGCTTAAACCTAATTAGATTAGGTTTAGATCTCCTAAATGGCCCAAACAAACCCCAGATCAAGCCCGGATCATTGGATCATGATCGGGATCAACCCACGCCATTGGATCGTGCTTCGGTCTATGGAATAATGCCATGAACTACGAGAAACGGGTGGAAAATACCCACGCGGTCCACGCGCTGGGCCGTGGACCATCTGGTCCATGATGGACCGAGAAAATCAGGCCCCAGCGGTGCCTGGGCCTGGGCTGGCCCACGCCCATGCGTGGGCCACGTGCCTCAAGCCGGGCCGCACCCTGCATGCTTGGCCCGCATGCTGGGCGGTGTCCCGTCACCTGTGGCCGCACCACCACCGGCGGTCCTCCGCCACCTCAGGTTGCATGCCGACTTCAAAAGCACGTATCTTCTCCATCCGAGCTCTATTTGGGGTGTTCTTGATCTCGTTGGACTTTATTTTTCATCATGAACCTCACTGTGGGCTTAATATAGATCGAATCTTGAGACATCAAATTCTAACAATCTCCATCTTGACTCGATATTCGGTCTCCTCCTAATTTCGAGAGCTTCTAGATCTCCTCACCCCCATGCCCTGGGATAATCGTCTGCTGATCATGGCTCGGCAAACATGAGAGTCAAGCCAGGCCACTCGATCCCATCTCCATCGTATGCTATGCTCTTTCTGACCTGAGACCTACTCAGAGCGTCATCCTACGACAATAGGAATCTCACCTTGCAACATCACCTCTCATCCTCCCGAGTCTCCTGTCTCATGCCCGATCCACCTCCACTTGGAGCTCCACCTCGCTCTGGACTGGACCTGGCTCTCGAAGCTCCACCTCGCACTGGGCTTTCCATCAGATAATAATGTTCTCTGCTCTCCTTCTTCTCCTCCAGCACAATCCTATCGCCATGAAGTACCTTCAGGATTCCTCCACCAGCTACCATCCTGTAGCCTCTCGAATCCAATCTGCTCAGCGAAAAAAGATTCCACTTAAAATTGAATATGTATCGGACCTCCCCCAATCTCTTCACTGCACCATCATGTGTCCTCCAGCTGACCATCCCAATGCCTCTGATCACACAGCTCGATCCATCCGACAAATATACAGTGCCCTCACTGTTCTTCAGGGAGTCAAACTACTCCTCTCTGCAACATACATGATAGGGGCATGCAGAATCTAATATTCATTGCTAGGAAGAAGTAGATACCTCGTCAGATATCTCCAAGATATCTCTATCTGAATCGTAGTCGGCCGTCGCTACAGCAGCCACCATCTAATTTTTGAGTTGAGGGCAATCTCTGGCTAGATGCCCCAACTCCTCACACCGATAACATCTGATTTTGCTCAAGTCCCTCTTGGACTTGGACCGTCCTCATCGCGATCTCCTGTCGCTCCGTCTACCGTCTCCTGCTCCTCCAAAAACTACCAAAGCTGAGCTACCACCACCTGAGCTCAAAGCTGGATTCTCCCTCTTGAGAACATCATTCTGGAGTATCGCCACGGTGACCTCGTCCATCTTGATGGTGCTGTTTCCGACTAGAAGAGCAGCCACCAAGGACTCGTACGAACGGAGAAATGATGCTAGCAAAACCAGCACCCTGGTCTTTTTCTCAACATTCTCACCAACGCTGAGAAGGTCGGTGAGGATCTTCTGAAAGTGGCTTAGATGCTCCTGCACGCTCTATCCCTCAACCATTCACGGCTAGTAAAACTACCTCCAGAGGAAAAGAGTATTAGTGAGAGACTTTGTCATGTACAACTCCTCGAGCTTCGACCACAGCACCGTCGGAGAAGTCTCACTCAGCACATGGGTCACCACCTCATCCATCAAGTACATACGGATGGTACTTACCGTCTACATCTGTAACCGTTTTCAATCCCGCACCTCCATAGTGGTTGGCTTCTCATCGCACAAGAGAGTATCGATCAATCCCTGTTGGATGAGCACGTCCTTCACCCTTTCCTATCATAAGGAGAAATTGCTCTTTCCATCAAACTTGTTGATCTCCATCTTGATTATTCCTGTCTTCCCCATCTTCAGTCTTGCTCACCACCGCTGCAATCTGCATCTTTGTACCGCCTCGCTCTGATACCACTCGTTGGGTGGATGTCTAACCAGGACACCACCTCCCAAGATCTTTTCGATACCGCACGATGCAGCAGGAAGAAAGAAGAAACAAAACAAAAACAATCAAAATACGTGGATCAGCCATAAAAGGGTTCGCCTCCACGGGGCATGCAAACTTCACTATGAAAAAAAAAATTTACAAGAGGAGATCTTATCCTTAACCCTCGTATACCCAATTTCTCCCTCACAGAAAGTTTTCCCTCACAAAAGCTCTCTCTCTCTCTCTTGGAAGACCCCCTTGAACCTCTATAGCGACCGTTGTCCGCTGTCTAGGAGCCCTGCTCCTTCTCTCCCAACGTACGGTTCTCTCTCTTCTCTCGAGTTTTGATCTTCTGCGCTGCACGTCCACAGGCCTCATGATTTTCTATGAGAAAAACCAAGCCACCACACAGATCTGTTCACACTATCAGGCCCTTTTAAAGGGCTTAAACCTAATTAGATTAGGTTTAGATCTCCTAAACAGGCCCAAACAAATCCCAGATCAAGCCCGGACCGTTGGATTGTGATCGGGATCAACCCACACCGTTGGATTGCACTTCAGTCCATGGAATAGTGCTGTGGACCATGAAAAATGGATGGAAAATGCCCACACGGTCCACGCGCTGGGCCGTGGACCACTTGGTCCATGGTGGACCGGGAAAACCAGGCCCCAGCGGTGCCTGGGCATGGGTCGGGCCCGCGCCGGGCACCTGGGCTCAGGACGCACCCTGCGCATGCGCCTGGGCCGGGCCGCGATCCCACGCCTGGGCCACACCACCGCCATTCCGCCGGCCCGCCGACGATCCTCTGTCACTTCGGGTTGCGTGCCGACTTCAAAAGTACGTATCTTCTCCGTCCGAGCTTCGTTTGGGGTGTTCTTGGTCTCGTTGGACTCCATTTTTAGTCACGAACCTCGTTGTGGATTCAATATGGATCGAATCTCGAGGTGTCAAATCCTAACAGCAAAGATCATTGAGAACATAATATTGTTAACACATCGCCCTCCTTTCCAAGTTTTAAACCAGGCATGAAACTTCATGGGAAAGTGTCACAGAACATGTGGTGTTTACGGTTGTGATGGACGCTCACCTGAATGTATCTGTTGTGCAAGTTCTGTAACAAAGCAGCTTTGTCAGGGACATCTGGAAGGTCTTTTGACCTGCTGCGGGATTCATGGTAGTGCTTGTTTCCCTCAGATTCCTGTGGACAGTGTGGAGTGAAAAGTTCCTTCTGATTTTAGAAAGCCTTGGGAACAGATTGTACTAACTATTACTTGGTCAGTTTGGATGGAGCAAAACTCCAGTCTTTTCTAACAGAAGAAATTCTGTCCAGCAAATGATTCATGTTACAGGGGCTTTATTTCAGTCCAGGGTTATTCTGGTGCTTTGTAATGGAAGGGGAGGATTGACTTTGCAAGAGATAGAAGTGAAAGCATCAGTGCTAGGCCTGTGATTTGTCCTTCTATTTTTTCCCTTTGGTGGATCCTGGGTTCCACCTGCTCTTGTTTTTCCTTTTTTTTTTTTTTGGTAAGCTCTTGTTTTTCCTTATCATTCATTCTCTTCTCTCAATGAATCGGGAGGTTTCCTCTATCTTCCTCATGAAAAATAAAAAGAAAGAAAAAAAAAAAAGTCACTCATGAATCCACTTGACATAATTTACGGCCGATCCATCATAAATGGCCGATCATAAATAAATAGGGAAGTGAAGGAATAGATCTGGTTCTGGATTTTATCTGAATGATATAATGAGCTGAATAGCTGATAAACTCCATTCCCTCAGATTCGGATTTTTTGGACCCATCCATGAAAAGGAAAAAAAATACTGTCCCCGGTGAAAATCTTATCACAGTGTCCTCCTCCAGCAGGACCAAACCTAATTTGATCCTTATTGGGTGCTTGTACATCCTTACCATATGCTTCTACCACCATAAAGAACCTTATAAAACATACAGCCATGATCTATGGTGCACAGGAGCTTAATACAGCTCACAAACATGGCAAGGGAAGAGAATGGACAGTTACAAAGGTGCAGTTAAAGATCCCAGTTTTTTTTTTTCTTTTTTTTTTTTTTTTAAAAGTAAAGGAGGCCTAATAGCCACCTGAATTTATTTGGAAACTGGAGAGAATATACAAGGGTGGGTTACTCCAAGATGGAGTGAGCCCACAGAAGTATTACATTGCGATTTTTAATGCAACTTTGCAACAGAGGGTAACAAACAGAGAATGACAGAGTGGCCTACAGGACGCATAGGCGAGCCAAAGAAAAGGATCTGAGAAACAGAGCTAGCATGGAGATTTTCAGAGTGGAGCAGACGGCTGACCCGATGTGCACTTGGACCACTTGATTTGAGAGATGCTTCCATGACTGCTTCCTGATATCTTGCAGCGGTATCAAAGGAGGTTCACATGCCTCTAAAGCAGGGGAGCCCCGCGAGACCGAGAGCTGATGGCCTAGCATTCACGATCCTGCAAGGATTTCGATTGCTCCTTTCAGCTTGTGACAAACCCATGCGTGACGAGGCAGTAGCTCGTCGGTGCGCAGGACAGACCATTCCTTGAACAGATAGAGTTAAGCACCAGAAACGGTAGAAACAGCGGATTGCGTGTTCAGGGATATTCGAGCATTCCGTTCCTTCCAAGTCGCCCAAAGTCATGGATGTAATCAACATTAAGATGGTAGGCTGCAACCTCTTCTGAAAATTTCTGTGTCGCCAACCAACATACATACGGTGAACGTAGAGCATGAACAAAGTACACCGAGGAGAGAGCATACCACCTTCAAGATTTGCTTGAAGAAGTCACAGTCGACAAAGAGATGGTTCACCATTTCAGGTGAATGTTGACAAAAGTTGCATAACCAAGATCTTTTTGAAGTTTCTTACTAGGAACAAACCCCAACAACCAAGGACGGGCTCTAACTCCTCCATTGTTGCGGCAAATCGTCCTGGTGTCTTGAGAGGTCACCGTCCTAGGACCAGAAGGCCTTTCCCTACTGAGTCTTACTTTAAATGCGGTGCATTCGGCCATTTTAAAAGACAGTGTAGAGACCCGATTGTTTGCCATCGCTGCGGTGGAATCGGTCGCCGATCAAAGAGTTGCAAAGTGGAAGCCACAATGTTAGAGGAAAACGAGGATCTTTACATCCCGGGAAGACAGAATGGGCAATGGCTTTCTTGCCAGTGGAGGACTCTCATCATCAAAAATATCAGGAGCTGGCTAGAGGATTCCAATTCAAACCCCTATAAGTGAGAACAAATAAAAGAATTTCTCAACGCTCTCTGCCAAGGACCTACGACCGATCAGTCTTTTAAATAGCCTTTACAAACTTATTATTAAAACTCTCTCAAGAAGACTTAGTCAATACCTCCCTGATCTAATTGAGGACTCTCAATCTGCTTTTATCAAGAGGAGAACTATCATAGATTGCTTTCTTTATACTCATGAAATGCTAGCCTATTGCAAGAGGACAGGGGCAAAAAGTGTACTGTGTAAGTTGGACTTCGAGAAGGCATTTGATAAGTTGAATTGGAAGTTTTTAATTGATGTTCTCAAAGTAAGGGGCTTCTCAAATAAGTGGATTGGCTAGATCCATACATTGCTTTCATCGGCATCCATTGCTCTTGTAAATGGCTCACAGGGTTGTTGGATCAAATATAAACAGGGATTGAAACAGAAGGACCCGATCTCTCCAGCTTTTTTTATTCTTGCGGTAGATGTCTTGTCTCAGCTACTTAAGAGAGCAAAGAGTTTTGAATTGATTGAGAGCATTGGCCCACTAAAGGAATTCAAGGGCATTCTGAATCTTCAGTTTGCAAATGACACTCTTTTATTTTGCTCTAGTAATTAAAGAAGCATATTAGCGGCTCAAGCAATCTTGTTGGCTTTTGAAAGTGCTTCTGGTCTCAAGATTAACTTTTATAAAAGCTCTATTCATTGCATGACTATGAATGTTGAAGAGGCTTCTCAATTTGCAGCTTAGATGAATTGCAAGAAGGGTTCATTCCTTTTCACTTATTTAGATCTCCTTCTGCATTATAAGAAGATTCTTAAGCAGTGTTGGTTGCCATTGATTGAAAAAGTGAACTTAAGGCTTGCATCATGGAAAGGAAAGATGCTCTCTTGGGGAGGGAGATTAACTTTGGTTAACTCTATTCTATCTACCATCCCTTTCTACTTCATGTCTATCTATAGGTTGCCAAAATGGGTCATTAAAAAAATTGACAAGGTACGAAGAGCCTTTTTGTGGAAAGGATCTAACCACATCAGTGGTTTCAACTATCTAGTCAATTGGGATAATGTCTGCAAGTCCAAGGAGCAAGATGGGTTGGGGTCAATGAATTAGCCTAAAGGAATCATGCATTGCTTGCCAAATGGGCTTAGAAATTTCTTCATGGGGTTAATGGATACTGGAGGAATCAAATTCATAGAGCATATTACTCAAAGAAGAGATTAGGAATGAGAGTGAGAAAAACAACCATAGGAGTTTCTCCAATTTAAAGGGATATCAGTGTAAGAAAGGAGGCCTTCTGTAATTGTGTAGTCTTCAGACTTGGAAATGGACAGACCATTCGCTTCTGGAAGGATGTATGGGTTGATTCTATTCTCCTTTATTCCCATTTTGTGGATTTGTATGGCCGTGTGTTGAAACATAATCTCCCTGTATCATCGTTCTAGAATCAGGGGAGCTTGAATTGGTGTATTCCTGTGAGAGGCCCATTAACTAGATTGGAGATGGAACAATATCAAGTATACTTAGAATGCTTGCTGTGGTGGTGGCATCCCATATCTTTGATGTACCTATTTGGAAATTAACCCAGAATAATTTTTTCACCATCAATTCCTTTTATAGGTTCCTTAATTATGGGGGTTAAGGTGCCCATATCATAATATTATCTGGACAACACCTTGCTCAGAGAAGGTAAAGGTCTTTCTATGGTTGGCATCGGAAAATAGATTGCAAATGAATGAGTGGTGGAATAGGGAAGGCTGGAATGTTGGAGCTGATTGTAAGTTCTGTGGAGCTCCTATTGAATGTATCAACCAACTCTTCTTTAGATTATTTTTGCTAGAAGCCTCTGGAACATCATTAATTAAATTGCAACTAGGCTTATAGGGAGACCAACATCCTTTCATCATCTATGGATAGTGTGGAGGATCAGAAATAAACAGAGGATAGCTAAGGAGGTAAGTCAACAATTATTTGTAGTCACTAAAAAAAATTTGATCTTTTGCGATGAAATTTTTTCATTGCTAAAGATAAAATTTTCGTCACTAAAGCTATTAGCGATGAAACTTTTCATTACCAAAAGTTTATAGAGAAAGCCTCGAAGCAAAAAGTCTTAGCGATGAAAAAATTTTATTTTGTCACAAAAATTAGTCAACTATACGATGAAAAAGTTCGTAGCATTAGTGATGAAATATTTTTATCACAAAAACTTAAACTTTCATCGTTAAAATTGTAACAAAAAATATTTTCATCACCAAAAATGAATATTATCCATTGAAATTTTTAATTTTTTTAATTTTAGCAATAAAAAATAGAATTTCATCACAAAATTTAGTGATAAAAAATATTTTTTATTGCAAAATTTTGCAACAAAAAAATAATTTTCATCATTAATTTAGCAACGAAAAAATAATTTTATTGCTAAATTTATGATGAAAAAAATTTTGTCACAAAATTTATGATAAAAAAATTTTATCATAATTTTATCAATAAAAAAATTTCATCATAATTTTAGTGATGAAAAAATAATTTCATTGCTAATTTAGCGAGGGAATATGAAATTTCATCGCTAAATTTGTGACAAAATTTTATTTTCATCACAAATTTAGCAATAGAATATGAAATTTCATCGCTAAAAAAATAAAGAAAAAAATAAAATTTATGATGAAAATTTTCATTTTTAGCAATGAAATTTATTTCATCATAATTTTAGCGATGAAAAATATTTCATCATAATTTCTAGTGAAAATTTTCATTTTAAATGGCAAATGAAATTTTTTGATTATTTTTGCAATGAAATTAATATTTCATCATTAAATTAAGTTAGAGATGAAATAAAATATTTTTTACTATTTTTGCCATTAAAGCATCTGTTCAAACATAAATTTCTATCAGATTAAACATATTTTATATAGAAACATATGAATACAATAAAAATATTCAAATTCTAAGTAATAATAAGTTTCATAACTATCATTATTAGATACAAAAGCATGAGTTCATACACCATTTGAAATTAAAAAGACTACAAACTATCATCATTATAGTCGTTGGTCTCATTCCCTCCTTCAAGCGTCGATTCCTGACCCAATGTGTGTCACGATGGCTGTGCAGAGGTGGCATCATGCAGCTGTAAAGGTGCTAACTCGAAGGCATCGATACCGAACCATCCTGCCATCACAGCCACAATCCTCTCCAGCATCTAGTTGTGATTCATCTAATAAGTAATTTAATCCTGCATCACACTCATCGATGTCCTGACTGTCTCAGCATCGAAGCATCATCAGACTAGTCGGATGACGAACTGTAGGATCTTTTTGAGCACATGCTGTACCCAGACCCTAGCTGCTACCTGAGGATGGCATCCAGGATTGCATCATCTATCATCAAATAAATGGGTTGTGATCCAGCATCACTATCAGATCCAACCTTCCTCATTGCTTGCTCTCTCAAATGTTACATCTTTTCCTTCACAATAAACCAAATAACACCATAAATTTATTTCAAAGGCTTTAAAAGTATTCAAAATATAGTACCACACTTACAGGTTGCTGCTTCACCTCCTCGATCACAAACTCACCACTCTTGTTCTGATAGAATTTATTATAGACGTCGACCCCGAATAGTCCCCATTCAAACAAAAGAAAAGAAGCAAAAGGACATCAAAGTAATTTATATATTCAATAAAAATTTATACCTTGCAATTACAAATATAGTTACATACTATCCTTTTCATTCCTCATCCAAAAGAGACACTCCCTTGTGTGTGAATAGAATCAATCTTACTCCTATTCATCTTGTTCACCTCCGATCGTCGCTGAAAAAAACATACTATTATAACAAATAAAAGGCATAACAATATCAAAATAACTTGAAATACTAAACATACCTTAAATGCCTCACTCCCAAAATGCTCGCATAACTGTCGTCAATCATCACTAGATCCAGCCCAATTTCTATAAGGCTGGGTCATAGAGTCAATCCCCTTCATTTTTCCTCTGATATTAACGATGGTATAAAATATATTATTAAATATATTCTTTTCAATTTGCATGACATCAAGATTGTGTTGAAGAAGAAGTATTTTTCAATATGGAAGATCGAACAACTTGCTCTTTTTTCTTCAATTTTCGATACTTGTTCGCACGCCCGCTTGGCTGGTTGGATCTTTACCAAATATGATATCTGATGAATCAGATAGTTGATTTAAAATATTGTCCATAGATCAGAACCTTGGTTGGGCATATCGTTCATGCTTGCCGTAGAACTTAAGACTTCTCCTCCATCTATGATCATCCGATAAAAAATATCGATGGAAGATGAAATAAATCTTTTCCTGAATACGGTCCGATGTAATCACTATAACAAAATAGGATATTAACGATGAAAAAAATTTATTACTAATAATCTATTTTTGTCATTAATAGTTATTAGCGATAAAATTTTCGTCGCTAATATTTAGTCACAAATAATTACATTGTTGATAATTTTATATGATGAAAAAAAATTTCATTGCAAATAAATGATACTTTTGATGAAAAATTTTTGTCGTTAAAAAAAAATTATTTATCAGAAACTATTTATGATGAAAAATTTTCATCATAAAAATGCTAATTTATGATGAAAAAATAATTATTTACAATGACTAATATTCATCGCTATTGATTTAATTAAAAATTTTTATGAAAATAAAATTTATATTAGCGACATAAATTTTTGTCACAAATATAACAATTTTTGACATAAATTATCATCACTAATAATTAATTTTTATTGGTATTAATTTAATTAAAAAATTTTATAAAAATTAAATTTTAAAAAAATAGCGACATAAATGTTTCATCGCAAATAAAGTTATTTCTGATGAAAATATTTCATCACTATTAATTTAATCAAAACTTTTATGAAAATTAAATTTAAAAAAATATTAGAGATGAAAATTTTTTATTGTAAATAAATTATTTATGATGAAATTATTTTCTTCGATATTAAGTTTAATTAAAAATTTTATGAAAATTAAATTTAAAAAATAATAGCAACATAAATTTTACATCACAAATATCATAATTTTTGATGTAAATTTTCATCAATAATAAATTTTTAATTATTTATGAAGAAAATATTTTCTTCGCTAGTAGTTTAATATAAAATTTTAATATTTTTAAATTTATCAAAAAATTTATTTACGATCAATTTTTTGTTGCTAATATATTTTTTGATGATCAATATTTCATCGATAATAATTTCATCACTAATAATTTATAGATATTTTTTTAAATAATTTATGAATGTATTATTTAATTTATATTTATAATATTTTTTATAAATTAAAAATTTAAAATTAAAATAAAAAAATCATATAATTAATCTATAAATAAATTTTATCATTTTATTATATTAAATTAAAATTATAAGTAATTTAAAATAAAAATAAAAAGTTATACAAATAGATCATCAAGCGTCGGCATCTATAGAAGGAGAACGGACTAAGGAAGGAAAGTGCTCGAGTGAGCTCGAACCGTTCTGCTACTGTCTCATCAGCAGCAACATCTGCTTCATCTACACCATCTGCTTCATTATCTAGATCTAGATCCGCTGATACTCATCAATGCGTACAGTTAACTCATCAGCTCGCTGCTCAACCTGTCTCTGCACCTCCACCAGCCGAGCATCACAGACACTATGGATGTTAGCCCTAGATGAGTGTGAGGATGAGGAAGCAGTGATCCCACACTTTAGACTCCTAATATAATAGGGTCTCGTACCAAGCATGTGATCACAGATCTCATCATCAATGAGTGCGGTCGAGCCCTCAAGGATAGGTTGGGATTTGATGTCTATCATACGATCTTAAAAATTAAAGTTATAGCTATTTTAATTTTATACTAAAAATCAGACTGTAAATAAAAAATAATTAAAAAAATTTACAAAGAGCTCCAGGCTTTCCATCGTCCACTCTTCTAACTGTAGCTGGTGGATCCGTTGGTAGATATCGATCCTACCAGAAAGCTCGCCACTCTCAGCATCTCTTTGCAATTTAAAAATAATTAATTAAAAAAAATTTATATAGCTAGAGAATTATATACTAATTAAAAATTACTTACCATCTGCTCTATGTGACGAGTGAATAATCTTGAACCCCCACAATACGGTATGGTCCGTCTCATCCGATTCGCGACGTTCTAGACATATCTTCTCTCTATACAGTTATCAATCAAATTAGTAGATAATAAATTAAATTTAAGAATAAATAATTTAATAATTAAACTCTAAAAAAAAAGTTTAAATGTGTAACCTGATATGTCGGATCCTTATAATATCGGCATATGACAGTCCAATCATCCATAGTAATACTGTCATAGGGCCGCTGCTGCGCTGCCTCTACCCTATGATCCTGTATCACATGGTATTAATGCTGATGGATGCGACGGTGATACGACTTGAAATGCAAAGATAAATGAGCATTCATAGCTCATCACACGTGATCCTCCTCAAAATCAATGATATCAAATACATCCTGCTAATAATAAATATTAGAAGAATATCGTACTAATTAAATATTCATAGTACAATTTATTTTATCTATAACTGAGTGTAGAAAATATCTCTCTGAGTCGGTACAACGTGTCGCTAATCGAAAAGCATTATGGGGGCATAGCTATGGCATATGATGTCGAGCTCGGTCTGCCACGGCTCGCACCATCTCCTTATGAGCCTAGGTAGCCAGGTGGTATCTCGATACAGAGATGCTATCCCGAGTACTCGTATCTCCAATATTCTAGAGCGAGGTTCTTCGATGGATCTCGCCTTCACCTCACTACTGATGAAAACCAACCTGAAATAATAATAAATAAATCATTAGTATGATAGCTATCTAAATAAAAAAATCAAATTTTATTATATAAAAAGTATAATAATACCACTCGGACCCACCTCACTCGAATCCGCCTCACTTGGACCTGCCTCACTGGGACTTGCCAGTGCAGAATCCTCTGGTGATGGAACTAGTGCAGCAGTGGAAATCGATGAAGGTGCCTTAGCCTTCGGGATAGACCGTGAATGCGAACGTTGTCGTCGTCTGTCTCCTGATGCCATACCTACAATTATTGACATATAAATGAATATAATATTAAACAATAATAATAGAAAATAAATTATATTCTAATAAATAGAATCATATTGCATACTATTATTGCAAGAGAAGATTGAACAAAGAATATAGATCTATTCATCAATATTTGTATCTTTCTCAATGTGTTGATCCTCCTTCGAATCATAATAATCGATATATATGTCATCTTCTATCTCATCATCATTTATGAATTGATCATCATCCTCTGACTCATCAAGATTAAATATAAAATTAGCTTCAATTTCGTTGGATGGTAGATCAACCCTATTCAAAGGAGCCGTTACAAGTTCTTCATCAATAAGAAACTCGGTTAATATTTATTTTTTCTGTTGAAAAGCTTCCTCTTCATGTAAATCCAAATTTTCATCCATCTCTAATCGGGTTGTTATGCCATATATGCCTCTAGGTGTTATTTTTTGTACATGTCAATTCCTCAATACTTTAGATCCTTCAAATATATTACTTGTTTCGTTTGAGTTGCTAATATATATAGCTCATTTCGATACCATGTTTGTGCAAAATCTATACCGATAAAGTATGGATCGATATGAATACTGATCTTTTTATTACTAATATCCCACCATTCATACTAAAATATGAATACAGAATTACTGGACCCATACTTCAATTCTATAATATCTATCATTAACCATAATATTCAATCTTTTCTTCTCTTTATATCCTATTGTAGCAATCCCACTATTCTGGATTCGTCGTTGCATCTCAAGCTTTTTTATGTGAAATCTCATTCCTTCAATGATACAGGATGTGTAATGGTTAACCCTTCGATCGAGACCACATGCTAAATCATACAACTCATCGATCACACTCACTTTTTTATTGAAATACTTATATTTCATATACATCATAACATAAAAAATTATATTGATTCAAATATAAATTTTTATAATTATTATAAATAATATATTACTAATACAACTCACAAGATCACCAAACTATTTTGTAAATTCTCTTCTATGTCGATCATTAGCATCTGTATTATTCTCTCTGTATAGTATACTCTTGTGCTTACCGCAACAAGTCATGATTTTTAATTTTACATCAACATAAAAAAATTACTTAGAATATTAAATAGTATGCTAAGATGGTACTTACTCAATAAAATTTTTAATTTTTTTACAATTATTTATAACATAAAAGTGCATCTTGGGTAGCTCATTCACATCCATAAATTCATATCTCCTGGCATCAATGGCTCGAACTATTTATTTAAATATAGACAGCGTTGGTTCATTGTCATTCGATTTATGGTCTGCATTACGACATGTATGATTGAATCTTATTTCGATATTGCCAAGATACATTGAGCAGAATATGACACACTCCGTAGCTATATATACTTCTGCTATAGACCCTTCAGGCTGTGCTCTATTGCATCCATATTTTTTTAGGATACACAAAAATTTACAAACAAAAATAAATTTAAATTTTAAAAATATATTTACATCTTATAACTGATATGATAAAGTATGTATAATTTTTTTATCTTTCAATAGGATACATCAATCGATAATATACGGATCCGACTAAAAGAGCTTTCTTTGGAAGATGAACAGTCAGATGCACCATAATATCAAAAAATGATGGTGAAATTTTTTTTTCTAACTTATAAAGAATGAGTACGATATCTTTCTCAAATCTCTCAAGTAAGTTAATCTTCAATTTTTGGCAATATAGTTCTCGAAAGAACACTCCCAACTCAATCAATGTAATTTGAACATCACCACCCAAATAGCCACGTATGACCACAGAAAGCAAACATTGCATCATCACATAAGAGTCATAATTTTTCATGTCAGAGATATTATCGTTGTTGTTCCCAACACACCATGATATGTTTAAAGCATATGCATTAGAAAACTTTATGGTTTTGAACCATCTACAGAAACTTTTCTTTTCCTCGCCAAACAACGAATAACATACAGGTGGCATAAAAAATCTATCACCTCGATGAACTAAATACAACTCCGATCAAATTTTTATTTTTTGTAAATCAAGATAAAATTTTCTACTATCTTTTATTTTTCTAGAATGTTCAATACAGTATCGATGATATTATCATAAATATTCTTTTTAATGTGTATTACATCCAGATTATGACGAAGTAGTAACTGCTTCCAATACGATAGTTCGAAAAAGATGCTTCACTTCGACCAATTCAGCTCAGCTTCAGTATGCTTCCACTTGCGAGTATCCGACTTCAAATTATTTTAAAATTTTTGCTCCACTTAACTTCTTAGGTGGCGGATGTCAGTCGGACTTACCATCAAAATATTGATTATAACGGATCCTCCAAGAATGATTACTAGGAAGAAACCGTCGATGACCTATGAAGCATATTTTTCGTCCATGCTTTAAATGTAAAGATGATGCATCCATTTTACATATTGGACATGCCAAATATCCTTTGGTGCTCTATCCAGATAAGTTTTCATATGTAAAAAAATTATTTATGATCCATAGAATCGAAGCATGCAACTTAAAATTACTTCGACTCATAGAATCACATGTCTGCACCCCATTTTCTCATAGCTTCTTCAGATCATCGATTAATGATCGTAGATATACATCAATTTCATTATCTGATGCTTTCAGATCCAGAATCAACAGTGACATAAAAATAAATGACTCTTTCATGCACTTCCAAGATGACACAACATATACAACTAGCATCATAGGCCATATGTTGTAGGAGGTACTCAAATTATCAAAGAGATTAAATCTATCTGTCGCTAGACCAAGCCGGATATTGTGCGGGTCACTCACAAAGTACGGATGCTTTGCATCGAAGTCTTTTCACACTATAGAGTCGGTCGAATGGCTAAGTATGTTCTCTTTCGAAACCCGCTGCTCATGATGTCATCTCATTTTTTCAGCTATCTTTGTAGACATATACAACCTTTGAAGTCTTATAATCAATGAAAAATATCTCAAAATCTTTTGAGATATCTTCTTTCCTTTTCTGTTATTGATTTTGTACTTAGACTCACCGTATTTTGGATATTCTATTGCATATTTGTTATCCTTATGAAATAATATACAGTCATTTTTGCAGGCATGTATAGGAATATAGCCAAGTCTCAATTTCTGCATGTATATTTTTGCTTCAAAATATGATTTCAGAAGTCTCTCTCCATCAAAAAGAGCTATTTTAATCAATGTCAAATTTTGATCAAATGATTTCTGACTCCATTGATTTACGATTTTAATATGAAATAATTTTATCAAAAATTCTAACTTGAAAAATTTTATACAATTTGGATAGAGTGGCTCTCATGCATCCCTTACAAGCTTTGCAAACTGATTAGAAGTCTCTTCTATCTCAAGTCGAATATTATATTCGTGATCAGAATTGCCTTCAGATGTAGTAGTACTCATGCATACATTTGAACAAGCACCCTGATGTAAATCATCCAATAGTTCTCCTATATCACTATGTTCGATAGGTTTAGCAGCATCATTATCATCTTTAACATCATCATCAACGTGCATCACTTCATTCAGATCATCCTCCCCATGCCATATCCAACAAGTATACTTCTTATCCATACCATAGCTTAGCAGGTGCTCCTCAATAAATGTTATGTGATGATATACCATATTGACACATCTCTTGCATAGATACTTTATCTGACTAGCACAGTCAGTCTTATACCATGCAAACTCAATAAAATCTCGAACTCTTTTTTGATATTCAGGTAAAAAAATATCTCTAGCATTCATCCAACTTTTGTTGATATCCATCTAACAACAAACACAAAAATTATTAATAATAAAAAAAATTTCAGTAGTATTCATCCAAATTGGATCCCGATCTGAATTTCGAATTGAATCGTGATCCGAATTTTGGATGAAATCTTGATCCAGATCTAGACACGGATCATTTTATACAAAATAGTACATATTAAAAAATACAAACTAAATAGTAACATAGAAAATCAACTTCCACCAATTTAATGAAGCAAAAATGCATGATCCTATCCATTTCAAATCATTACTAACAGATATGGCCCTATCCCTTTCAGAAAAATAATAATCTTATTATTATTATTAGTCGATATTTTGTTTCATTATTGTGAAAATTTCAGCAGCATCTTCTCATGGTTCTTCAAATATACGACATAAATATGGTGCCTACATACTCTATCCACTATATATCCGAAGAACAGTGGATCGATAACTACTGAGTACCACATAACAAAATAAAATATCAATAATTAACAACAATAAGATTATTACTTTTTCAAAAAATCTAAATACGGAATATCCAAAAGTCGATCTTGATCAAGATCGACTCTTGAACGAAAATCTACAGCTCAATGTAATTTAACTACCATCTTTGAACATATATTCGAAGATGGATCTCTAATTTATCAAAAAAGAGTAACTATGCATAGAAATTTTTTCATCAAAAATTTTAGTAGAGTTTTTTTCTAAAATAAAAATATTTTTTATATTTAATTATAATAAATAAAAATATATAAAACAGCACATAAAATAATTAAATTGTAATAAGCAATAGCAATGTGCATTGTGCTAGTGGAACAAAAAAAAATTATAAATTTTAGCAGTAACACTAAAAAATTTATGCAACAAATATAAAATAAACTATAAACAGTTGACAATGCAAAATAATATTAACGTAAAATAATAACAACAAAACCTAATCCCAAGGAGTCGATGGTTTTTTATTTTTTTTAAATATTTTTTATCTAAAAATAATAAATAATTTTTTTATTTTTTAAAATATTTTTACATAAAAATATATTTTTTAATATTTTTTCTCCTAAACAAGCTCCGAGCTTGACCTCCCATGGGCCTCACTCTCACGATGTCGGTGCCGTCACACACCCCACATTGCTCGAACTCAACCCCCTCTCTCACGATACTGATGCCATCACACACCCCGCACCGCTCGAACTCGGCCCCCGCGATCTCTGCTCTCACGATGTCGATGCCGTCACACACCCTATGCCACTCAGACTCGTCCCCCACGAACTCCACTTCTGTAGTGCCAGCACCATCACACACCTCTCGCGAGCCACCCCTTGCGGTGCTGCTGCCATCTCCAACCCCTTACGGCCCGGATCTCAACTCAGATCCTAATCAGATCTCGATCTTGATCCCAATCTGAATCAAGATCTCATTCCAGATCCCGACCTCGATCCAATTTGGATCATGATTCAGATTTTATTTTTATTAATTAAATAATTAAATATTTTTATTAATATTTTATTTTTTCACTTTTTTTTCTTTTTTTTTCTTTTTTTTTTCTTTTTTTCTTTTTTCCTCCCTTTCTCTCTTCCCTTCCCCCCTGACTGTCACCCAACCCTCCCCACCACTGGCCCCTCCCCGACCCCATCTCCCCCTACCGCCGGTCGCCCCCTCCCCAACCCCGTCTCCACCGACCAACACTCTCCCCGACCCCGTCTTCATTGTCGCCGGCCACCCCCTCTCCGATCCCATCTCGCAAGCCACCCCATTCCACCCACCTTTCGCCCCCGACCCCCTCCCCACCAACTGACCACCTCTCTGCTGGCCGACCCCCTCCCCGGCCCAATCTCCATCGCCGCCAGCCACCCCTCCCTGGCCCCATCCCCCCTCCTGCTCCATCTCGCCCCCGACCCCATCTCGCCCACGTTTCACCCCCGACCCCATCCCGCCCCCCGACACATCCTGCCCCCTTCCCATCGGCTGACCACCTCCCTGTCGGCCAACCCTTCTCCGGCCCCGTGGCGCCGCCGACCGCCCACAGCCCCCCCACAGATGGCTCTACCTCCCGATGGCTCGATCAATACAAAAAAAAAGGGTTGGATCCTTACATCCGACAGACGGCGAACGGCGGATGACGAGCGGCGTGGATGGCAGATAGCAGATGGCGACGGTGGAGAGGGGCTCGCCGACAAGAAGAGAGGGGGGAGAGCATGGAGAGAGGAAAGCTAAGGGAGAGGGAGAGAGGTGAGCTCAGGGAGAGGGAGAGAGGTGAGCTCAGAGAGAGAAAAGATGAGAGAGGAGAGAGGGGAGGGAAGGAGAGGGTTTCACGGGGTTTCGTATGAAGGGACATCAACATGATGTGTATTAAAAACAGAACTATTAGCAACAAAAATTTTCATTACTAATAAAGTTATTAGCGATGAAAATTTAATTTTTATTGCTAGTAATTCTAACAAAAATAAAAAAATTCTTCACTAAAAAATTTTTTCTCTAAAAAATTTATTTATGAAAAAAAAATTCATTATTAATTAGGCTATTAGCAATGAAAATTTAATTTTCATCGCCAATAATTTCTGTCAAAAAAAAATTTCTCACTAAAAAAAATATTTATGATAAAAATTAAATATTTCATCATTAATTAATTTATTAGCAATGAAAATTAAATTTTCATCATGAATAATTTCCACCAAAAAAAGTTTATCACTAAAAATCTTCTATGTAAAAATATTATTTACGATAAAAAAATTCATCGTTAATAAAGTTATTAGCAACAAAAATTAGAATTTTATCATCAATAATTCTCCAAAATTAATAAAAATTTTTCACAAAAAATTTTTTCCTCTTAAAAAATTTTGTAAAAAAATTATTTACGATGAAAACTAAATTTTCATTGTAAATAATCTTATTAGCAACATAAATATAGTTTTCATCAAAAATAATTTCTATAAAAAATATTTTCTCCAATAATAATTTTATAAAAAATTAATTTTAGATTTTTCTCACTAAGAAAATTTTCTATCCAAAAAAATTAATAATAAAAAATGATTTTAAAAAAAATATTCATAATAAAAAATAAAATATTAATAAAAAAATTATATAAATAGCTAATTTATGATTTTTTTTTCAAAAAGAAAATTACATACATAAAAAAATAGCTTGGCTATCACTTTGTAATGCATGCTTTTATGGATCTAAAATATGTTAAAGAGCCTAGTTGATGTTTATATAGTTTTGTTAGGATTGATCAATTAAGTAGCCTAAAAATTCAATGATATTTTTTATATGATTAGGAACTGTGGTCGACACAAGAATTTATCATCCGATAGAGTTTGATTTCTATCTTTGTAGCCATGCTGGTATAAAGATAATATTTTTTTGATATTTTTTTCTTATTATTTTGTTCTTCTTGGTTAAAAGGGGCTAATCTCTAGTTTTTCTATCCTACAATGATGAGTAGCAACTGATAAACTGGATTTTATAAATAGTCTTCTTGGTTTTAGGAATTTACGTAATCTAATTTTATTTAATTTTTAAAATAATTTTTTTATTAATTTATATATATTTTATTTCTATTCAGGAGACCAGTAGACCAATATATTATTATGTACCATCGAATGAGAATCATTTTTCTGCTGATACATTGCAGATGTTAACTAACAATCTTTGTTACACGTAAATTAAATTTTGATCATATTTTTATGCTTTAACAGATATCTTGTTTAGACTAATTTTTAGGTGATCTGCTAGCCTTAGTTTCTACATAAAATCTGATCTTTCTGATGGAGGATCGACATCAATTGGTGGTTTCAAAAATCGGGCTACTATGGTGCATCATCTGCTACAGATTAAGGATAGCGTTCAAGAAGTTATATTTTTCTGTTAAAGATGTTATAAGATTTTGTTATCATAAAAAATTATTGGTCAAATTTTTTTGAGATGGTTTAGAAGTAAATGACATAATTTAGTCCATCGAACAGTTGATAAAATTTTGTTTCTTATACAGTTCGAAGTTGATATTTTTTCTGAATCAATTTTTTTGTATTTAATTTTCTCAAGTGGTTTGCTCCTGAATCATATAGACGGTTGATTCTGTTGTGGGTGAAAAATTTTGTTGCATCATCCAACAAAGTATGAAAACTGGGAGAATAGTTCCTTTTCAGTGTCAAATTTTATTTTTTTAAATTTTTGATTTTTTAATTATTAGTGATAAAATTATATTATTTATGATAAAAATATTCATCACAAATAAATTTTTATTTTTTTAAAATACTAAAAATATTGATGATGAAAATATTTTATCGTAAATAATTGATTATTTATGATGCAAACAATATTTCATTGCAAATACTGAATTAATTAAAATACAACAATTTCATCACAAATAATCGATAATTTTTAAATTTTTTAAATTTCTTATTTTTTTCAAAATATTGGCGATGAAAGTTTATTATCATAAATAATGAGTAGTTGTGACAAAATATTATTTACATCATAAATACTGAATTATCTATGAAGAAATATTTTCATTAAAAATAATCTATAATTTTTGAATTTTTAAATTTTTTATTTTTTCAAAATATTGGTAATGAAAATATTTAGTCACAAATAATTGATTATTTATGACTCAAATAATGTTTCATTACAAATACTAAATTTTTTTATGATGAAATATTTTTATCATCAATAATTTATAATTTTTAAATTTTTTAAATTTCTTTTCCAAAATACTGATGATAAAAATTTTTCATCATAAATAATAAGTATTTATGACTAAATATTATTTATATCATAAATATTAAATTATTTATGATAAAATATTTTCATCAAAAATAATCTATAATATTTAAAATTTAAAAATTTATCATTTTTTTTAAAATATTGGTGATAAAAATATTTTTATCATAAATAATCATATTTATGATGCAAATTCTATTTTATCATAAATACTTAAATTATTGATGATGTAATATTTTCATCATAATTAATCTATAATTTTTTAATTTTTTAATCTTTTTTAAAATATTGGGTATAAAATTTTTTATCATAAATATTAATTATTTATGATGAAATATTTTTATCTAAAATAATCTATAATTTTTAAATTTTTTATTTTTTTTATTTTTTTTAAAATATTGATGATAAAAATATTTTCATCATAAATAATCAGTATTTACAATGCAAATAATAGTTCATCGCAAATACTAAATTACTACTGATATAATATTTTTATCATAAATAATCTATAATTTTTAAATTTTTTAAATTTTAATTTTTTTCAAAATATTGGCAACAAAATTATTTTCACCATAAATTAGCGAGTATTTATGATGTAAAAGATTTTTCATTGTAAATACTCAATATTTATGATGCATATTTTTTTATCACAAATAATCTTTAATTTTTTAAATTTTTTAAGTTTTTTATTTTTTTCAAAATATTGATGACAAAATGTTTTCATGTAAATAATAGATATTTATGATGAAAATTTATTTTTTATCATAAATATGGGATTATTTATAATGAAATATTTTTATCATAAATAATCTATAATTTTTGAATTTTTTTAAATCTTTTATTTTTTTCAAATATTGATGATGAAATTTTTTTCATTGGGAATAATTTTATTATCGATAAAAAGATATTTTTCATCATAAATATATAAATTATTTATGATAAAAATATTTTCATCATAAATATTTAAAAATTTAAAATTAAAATAAATGATGTATTATTTATGATAAAAATATTCATCGCTATTAACTAGTATTTATGATGAAATTAATTTATCATCGTTGATATGAAAGTATTCATGATGAAAATCAATTTTCATCATAAATAATTTATTATTTATAATAAATTTAATTTTTTATCATAAATATTATTATTGATGATGAAAATAATTGTTATCATAAATAATTTTATCTCAAAAATACTCTTTTTCTTATAGTGGATATTATTGTTACAAGTTAGACATGCTTAATATCCTTTTGTACACCATCTAAAAATATCATCGTACGTAAAAAAATCGTTAACTATCCAAAGCAGTACCGTATGCATATGAAAGATGCCTCTTACAACATAATCATATGTTTCGCATCCTTCTTTTCATATGTATTGTAATTTTTCGATCAATGACTCTAAAAATATGTCTATGTCTTTTCCAAAGGCATAGGGACCGAGGATCAACAAAGTCAGCAAATTAAAAGGTGATTTCATGCACTTCCAAGGTTGTAAATTATAAAAAAATATCATAACAGATTACATACTATATATAGTGCTAAGATTATCATATGGATTAAACTCTTCTATTACAAATCCTAGTCTGACATTTCGTGAATCAACTGCAAACCATGGATGTTCATGATCGAAATATTTCTATGCATCTCCATCTGATGGATGTCTCCGGACATCATCGTCGATATTATTTTCCTCCTTATGCCATCACATGTCATAAGCAGTAGTATGTCTTGATATGAACAAATGATGCAATTATGGCGTAATCAAAAAGTACCACAAAATTTTACATGATATTTTCTTTTTCTTTTTATCCTTACCATGTCTTTCATTCCATCTACTTGAATAACAAATTGGATATGCTTGTAGATCTTCTTTGTCTTTTTTAATAGAACACAATCATTCAGACATGCATGTATCTTTTTATAGTGTAGGCCCAAGTCATCGACTCCAAACATGAGTCCTTTCAACAATCTTTTGGCTTTGTAATGACTTGACGGAAGTAAATCTCCCTCAGACAGCAAATCCTTCAAAAATTTGAGTAACCAATTAAATGAGTTGTTTGACCATTTATCCAGTATCTTCATATGTAATAACTTTATTATGGTGGACAACAGAGAGTACTTTTTATAATCAAAATAAATATCATTTTGTGCATCTCTTAATAGACGCTCGAATCTATCATTCACAGACATGTTACTATCCTCAGTTTATTGTCTCAGGATGGAATACTGATGTTTTGATCCCGCTTCTACATTTGCTTCAAATAATTTCGAATGAAGATCTTTTAGAATTTTTCTATCTTCTACATCGAGTGTTTGCCTTTCACGATAGAGTGATCCACCAACTGACGATGCATTTATGGGACTTTTGGGCAGTATACTCGAGCCAATCGATAAATCTTCACCATGACAATTCCATCTCTTATAAGTCATATCTATACTACATTCGTATAAATAATTTTGAATGTCCGATAGGATACACCAAAATAGATTCCTACATCGACGATATGGACAATAAGTTTTTCTATCTTTTCTGATGTGATTGGATGTCACGTTCATAAAAGACATCACACCCGCAATATACTCGAGATAGAACTTATCGTGCAATAACATCCAACTACGATCCATGCCTATATATTTATGATGCAAACTATACAGTCAATCTTATGTAATACTAGTTATTAAAATTTGATACCTCAAAATTCGATCCACATTGAACCCACAATAAGGTCCACGATAAAAAATGGAGTCCAACGAGATCAAGATCATGCCAAACGAAGTTCAGACGGAGAAGATACGTGCATTTGAAATTGGCATGGAATCCAAGATGTCGGCGGCCAGCGGCGGCGGCGTGGCCGCGTGTGGCGAGGAGAGGCCCAGCACGTGGCAGCATGCGGCGCCTGGCCCAAGCCCAGGCACGCGGGCGCCCGGGCCGACCCAGGCCCTGGCGCACCGGGTGCAGCCCAGGCCCACGCACGAGCGTGGCCAAGGCCTAGGCACCCATTGGGAGCCCGAACCTGGTCCATCATGGATCGGACGGTCCATGGCAGATTGCGTGGACTGCATGGACATTTCTCACACATTTCTTGCGGCCCACGATACTGTTCCGTGGGCCGGCCCTGGCGCACCGGGTGCAGCCCAGGCCCACGCACGAGCGCGGCCAAGGCCTAGGCACCCATTGGGAGCCCGAACCCGGTCCATCTTGGATCGGACGGTCCATGGCAGATCGCGTGGACTGCATGGATATTTCTCACACATTTCTTGCGGTCCATGGTACTGTTCCGTGGACCGACGCACGATCGAAAAGCATGGGTTGATTTCGATTTCGATCCAACAGTTTCAAACCTTGTTTGGGCTTGATTAGGAGTTCTTATGCTAATCTAACGGGTTTTTAAGCCATTAAAAGGCTTGATACATGAATAGAGGACCCGTGTGGCACAGCGTTGATCTGAGAAAAGCTCAGGAAAACTGAGAACCCGTGGAGGAAGAGAGAGAGACTCAAGGGCGCTGAGAGAAGCAGGAGCAGGGGCTCCAGGGAGATTTCTAGATAGCAGACAATGATCACTTCAGGAGTTCAAGAATGTCTTCTTAGAGAGAGAGCTTTTGTGAGGGAGAACTTCCTGTGAGGAAAAAATTGGATGTGCGAGGGTTAAGGATGGGATTTTCTCTTGTAATATTTCTTTGTTTCATAATAAAGTTTGCATGCCGCATGAAGACAAGCTCTTTTTGACTGATCTATATATTTTGATTATTTTTATTTTATTTCTTCTTTCTTCCTGCTGTATCGCTTGATATCGAAAAAGTCCTGGAAGATGATGTTCTAACTAGACATCCACCAACATAATTGACTAACGCTTTATATCCCCTACTTATAGAGTGGTGGTTCTATCTCATTTAGAAATGCGAGAATTTAACATTGCCATACGTGTCTTCTATGTTAAAAAAAATTTTAACAACATTTCGGTATAGTTCTTCAGATATATAAATATTAAAATTATGCTATGTATCTAGAGAATATATTCGAAAATGCCGACGAAACTCTCTAATATAAAAGTACATGGTATTGAGAGGGACACAAAGTTTCCAAAGGCAAGCAACAATGCTACACTTACATCATGTTCAGAAATTGGTACATCAAGGCGATTGGGAAGATTCTTTTTCCATCTAATTTCCAAACCAACTAATCCTCATTCCAATTAAAGAGACTGATCCAAGTAAAATTGGATCTAGCCGAACCGGCGATCTAGTATGTTCTTGAATTGAAGCAATCAGCAACGGTACTACTTTTTCTCTTGCTGAAACTGTATAATAGAGGGGAAATAGATTTGTTTACCGAAAAAAAGGGGAAATAGATTTGAGCGAGGCATCACGGTTATCTTTCCATAAGAGGGTATTTTAATCATTTACAATTTTAAACAGGGCTGTGCTCCAAAAAGCGGGAGCGGCATTTACGATGTCTCAGCAAAGGCCGTTAATTGAAAGCTAATTTTTTATGATAGGCAGACTAAATTTATGTGAGCTCTTTTCCAGAATAATTCAAAAAAAAAACTTAAATACCAAAATAATTCAAAACGAAACTTATTTATCAAACTAATGCAAAAGAGAAAAACGCCATTTTGAATGGCGTTTTTTCCCCTTCCACGTCACCCCTCTTTTCCACCATGGCATCGTCCCAAAAAAAAAAAAAAAAAAAAACAAGAAGAAACGCCAATTGGAATGGCGTCTTTAAAAACGCTATTTTGAATGGTGTTTTTAAAAACGCCATTCAAAATGGCGTTTTCCAATTTTCTCACAAAAAAAAAAAGAAAAAATCAAGAAATAATGGAAAATTTTATTTTTTAAAATTTGAAATTAGTAAATAAATTAAAATTTTAATTTGGATTGAAATTTAAAATATAAAGATTTTAATTTGTAATTCATTAAAAAAATTAATTTAGATTTTTTATTTCAAATTTTTTTTAAAAGATGTCAAAAAAAATCTTAAGAAAAAAAAATTATCATAGAAAATTAAAAAAAAGAGAAAGAAATATGAAAGAAATAAAAATTTAAAATTTAATTGAAAAACATCATTCGAAATATTTGTCTTAAAAAATTTTTTAAAAAAAATTTGAAGTAATCAAAGAAAAATAATTATAATTGAAAATTAAAAAGAAATAAAATTTTAAAGGTTAATTGAAATAAAAATATTATTTCAAATTACTTTCGGAAATTAAAAATAATTTATTTTAAAAAAAATTAAAAAATTTTTAAAAATAGGATTAAAAAATTTTATAAAAACATAAAGAATTGAAAAAAATAGAAATTATAATTGTAATTGAAGAACAAAGTTTATAATTTTTAATTTTAAGAAATAAGAATTATAATTATAAATGAAATTAAAAATTATATTTTAAATAACTAAATTAATTTAAATATAAATTTTTAAAAAATATTTTAAATAAAAGAAAAAAAATACGTAATAGAATATCAAAAAGATAAAAATGGAAAAAAACTAAAATTAAAATTTAAAAATATAAAAATTATAAATTAGATTAGAAAAAATATATCATAAAAGAATAAAATTAAATTAAATTAATTACAATTTCTTTGTTAGGGTATTTTATAAATGTGATTTAAAAAAATTAAATTTGAATTAAATTTTGATAAAAAAGAAATACATTAAAAAGTTAAAAAATGATGAAAAGTTAAAAAGTTAGAAAGTTAAAATTTAAAAAGTCACAAAAAATAAGAATTAAAAATTTAAATTTGTAAAAAAAAAAAGTTTAAAGATTAATTGCAATAAATTTTTTTTTTAAAATTATTTTCTCAAATTAAAATTAATTTAATTAAAAAAATTTCTAAATAAAATTTAAAAATCGTCTAAAAAAATTTCATAAAAAAGATAAAGAATTGAAAAAAAATAGAAATTCTAATTGTAATTGAAGAACAAAGTTTATAATTTTTAATTTTAAGAAATAAGAATTAAAATTATAATTGAAATTAAAAATAATATTTTAAATAACTAAATTAAATTAAATATAAAACACCATTTTGAATGGAAAATTGGAAAATTTTGTTTTTTAAAATTTGAAATTAGTAAATAAATTAAAATTTTAATTTTTATTGAAATTTAAAATATAAAGATTTGAATTTGTAATTCATTAAAAAAATTAATTTAGATTTTTTATTTCAAATTTTTTTAAAAGATGTCAAAAAAATCTTAAGAAATAAAAAAAAAAATTATCATAGAAAATAAAAAAAGGAGAGAAAGAAATATGAAAGAAATAAAATTTTAAAATTTAATTGAAAAACATCATTCGAAATATTTGTGCTAAAAATTTTTAAAAAAAGAATTTAAATAATCAAAGAAAAAGAATTATAATTGTAAATTTAAAAGAAATAAAATTTTAAAGATTAATTGAAATAAAAATATTATTTCAAATTACTTTCAGAAATTAAAATTAATTTATTTCAAAAAGATTCAAAAAATTTTTAAAAATAGGGTTAAAAATATTATAAAAATATAAAGAATTAAAAAAAAATAGAAATTATAATTGTAATTGAAGAACAAAGTTTATAAATTTTAATTTTAAGAAATAAGAATTATAATTGTAAATGAAATTAAAAATTTTATTTTAAATAACTAAATTAATTTAAATATAAATTTTTAAAAAATATTTTAAATAAAAGAAAAAAAATACGTAATAGAATATCAGAAAGATAAAAATAGGAAAAAAATAAAATTAAAATTTAAAATTATAAAAATTATAAATTAGATTAGAAAAAATATATCATAAAAGAATAAAATTAAATTAAATTATTTATTAAAAGATTACAAATAGATAAGTAAAAAAATAGAAAATAAATAAAAAAAGGAGAAAGTGCCATTCTCTCCCCTCCCCAAACCCCTTTTTCCCCTCCTTCTTCCTTCTCCCTTCTCCTTCTCCCTTCTCCCTTCTCCCTTCTCGATCTTCTCCTTCTTCCTTTACAAATTTTAGTAAAGGAAAAGAATACGTAATATATCATAAAAATGGAAGGAAACTTAAATTATATTTTTAAATTATAAAAATTATAAATTAAATTAAAAAAATATATCATAAAAAAAATAAATAAAAGAGAAAAAATAGTAATAAAATAGAAATTATAATTTTTAAAAAAAAATTAACTTTAATTTAAATTAAAAATTATCATTCAAATTACTATCCTCATTAAAAAAATTTAATAAATTAAAAGAGAATAGACAAAAATAATTAAACAAATAATGAAAAAAATTTAAAAATTTTTTTAAAAAAGAAAAAGAATAAAAAAATACCGAAGGGAACGGCGTTTTCTCCTTCCCCCCTTCTTCTCTCCTTCTCCCTCTTCTCCTTTCTCCCTCTTCTCTCATCTCCGGCATCTCTCCGACAGCACGGCGGTGAGCTGCCTCCTCTCTCTCCCTCTTCCTCTCTCTTCCTCTTTTTAAAAAATTTAAAAAATAAAAATTACCAGAAAGAAAGCCAAGGGATCGACTCACAGAGTGTGGCAACCAAAAATTTTGCGTGCCGTTAAACTCTTTTAGCCATGAATCGATTCATGGGGTCGACTAAAAAATATAAATCTTTTTTTTTTAAAAATACGCTTCCAAAAATATTGAAATTACCTCTAATAGATTATATATCTTTTGTTCTTGCTTTTGAGACTTCAGAATCATATCTGATAAAATTATAATTTTTTTTTTGAAATACAATAAATCTTTGTAACCATCAAAATCAATTCAAAGAGCAACATTTGATATATTATTATTTACGTTATAATTTTTATAGTCCTTTCAGCATAACATTTTCTCTCCTAATGTTTTGAGACACGTTCGAGTATGTGTATCCATATGCACAAATCATAATATCCAATCATTTAAAATTAAATAATATAAAATGAAATCAACATTTAATATTATTCAATAGAATCAAAATGTCAAATATACCAAAAAAAATAGTACAATAAAAATGTAAAAATACTAAATACAAATACAACAAAGACTAAGTCCCACAAGGACGTCGCGGCGCCCGTGGTCGCTTGGACCTTCTCAGGAAGGTCCTCGCCGGCTGCTCCTGCTGTGATGGCTCCTCTCCTATATCAGTGGAGGAGATCTGCTGATCATGCTGCTCAGGAATAACTGATGCTGTCGGATCATCTACGGACTGAGAGACCCGTTCAACTCTCTCATCTGGATACACGGATGGACCTGAAAAAAAAGTATCATACTCATGTGGCCAACTGGTACCCGGTGATGGCATCTGAGGGATGTAGGAAGAAGAAGACGCTGCCATCTGTGGATGAAAAGGTGGTGGCATCTGTGCAGTATCGAATGATGACATATGCAGAATATGCGGTGATGGCATATGTGAAGCATATGGTGACGGCGTATAACTCATATCTGGCACCCGAACTGCTCCATACCAAGGCGCACAGGTATGTGGATCAACACCAATCGCCACCAATGTTCCAGAACCTGTTCTCTCCATCTCCCGCAGTATCTGAATCCGCTCATCCTCATCAGTCGTAGATAAAGCACGACGAGCGTCCAATACGAGATCCGACATAGAATCAATCTATAAAATAAAAATAGAACAGTTAGTATAAAACAATCAGTAGTGTACAATATAAAACAAAAATATAACACAAATAACATGAAGTAATTTTCATAATCTTACCAAAAGACGTACAGTAGAACTTTCGCCCTCGTATCCAGAAACTGCATACTGAGACTGTCCAATGACTCGCACCGTAATGCTAAAAAACCAAGCTATGTAGTCATCAGTATATGAACGGCCTCTCAAAATAGGATCACCATGAACAATGTGATCTCGACGTGCATCCCAAATATCGATGTACTGTGCATGTCTGATACGCCAGTCGATACGAGCTCTCCCTCGTCGATCAATACGATGAAGTCCCTGACTGGTATCAAACTGCTCTGGGATGCCCTGAATCTGACCAAACTGCCGCAGGACACGATCGGGAAGATGCCACTCTACCACATCAAAATAAATAAGTGGCACCCTAGCAGTCCATATGTCGTGTCCAACTGTACACATCTGCGGCAGTATAGCCAATATCCCATCTGTATATGGCTCCCACAAAAACTGATATAATATAGTTAAAATAAAAAAAATTAGTAAAAAATTATAATAGATTATGAATACTGTAAATTGATATTTGTAAAAAATTCAAAATTTATCCGTCTAGATGTATCAACTAATGTATCCAACTGGCACCTATAAACCCGTGCCACTCTTGTCGATACGTGATGAACGTTGAATGCAACGTTCCATCTGTTTCACAATGTACTAATATTAAATAAATTTAAAATAAAAAAATTTAAATAAAAAAAATAATATTTCGATACCTGTATCCTAATGGTCCGTCTAGTCTGAATGGAACATCAGGATCCTGCTGCTCTGATGGCATCTCGAGCAACTGTCGTCGTAATGGACTGATAGTCGACATACGCTCCCATACCCAAATCTGCAAATTTCAAAAATTAAATAAATAATATATTCAATATAAAATATAATTAAATATTAAAAATAAAAAATTTAATTCACATACCTGTAATAATACAAGATAACCGCCAATCTCACTCTGATCACCATAGGAACCCCGACACATAGCTCGATATAGACAAGCTAGTACTGCACTGCCCCAACTGAGTCGACGAGCGAAGTCTAAATCCTCTAATAATGGCAAAAACATCAACTTCATTTTATTCGATGAAGTATCAGGTAACAGGACACCATCTAACAATCGCAGCACCTGACCCCTAACATACTGCTGCACCATCTCCTCTGGTGCATCATCCGCAATATGAAAATGACGATAACGATCATCCAAATACTCAATCCTGAGTCGTGAATGATCGAAAAAATATACATCGAGCTCAAACCCTAACAATCGCAAGCACAAAGCCTGCCACTCTGGAATGGTAAGTGCGGGATCAACTCCGGTAACTGGATCTCCATCAACTGGTAGTCCAGTAAGGATGCTGACATCCTGTAAACTGATGGTCGTCTCACCAAATGGAAGATGAAATGTGTGTGTCTCTGGACGCCATCTCTCAAGCAAAGCAGTAATAAGACCAACGTCCATCTGTATACGACCGATCCGATATACTCCATAAAATCCCAGATATCGTAAATAATCTAACACTCTATCTGGGATATCCTCTGTCCTCCAGAAATCTGCATCGGATCATCGTAGACGAAGATGTCTGGACTCCTGTAATAAAATATAATAATTAGATAACGTATATAATTTTTAAAATAAAAATTTAAAGAGTAAATAAGATTGTAATGCTTACGCCGCCATCTAAAATAGTCTGTGATCGATGATGCTCCTGCAATGTAAGAATACTGCTGTCTCGAGGACCGGGATATCATGGATCGTAAGCCATAATACGCTGTCTCAAGCAATATTATCACAGATATATTAAAAAAAATAAGACAATATATTTTAAATTTTTTTTTAAAATACAATATTATCACACAATACAACTTAAACACAAAATTCAGTTCATCCCAACATATTACACACGTAAATTCAAATACAATCTCACAGTAATTCATAAAACAATGACAAAAATAAATTTTCGAAGCTTTCAATTTCTTCCACTGCTTGAAGTTGAAGTATGTTGAAATATCCTAGGACAGCGACGACGATCATGACCCTGTTCCCTACAAATACCACAGTGGTTCTTATTTCTTATTTGCCTATCATCCATCTCATTTCGTAGTCTCGTTGACTTTGGTCTACCTTTCTGCTTCGGTCTCAAACGATGATGATCAGGCATACATTTGAACATACGTGTATGCATCCAATAATCTTTATGTGATAGTAGATTAAAATTACCGCTCCAAGCATTCATATATGCTGTAATTGTATATGCATCATCCACAAAACCACTAAAATGTACAGCAATTTCTTGACACACAGCTAAAACATGTGAACATGGATATTTGTACGTGCTCCACTTTCCACAAGAACATTTTCTTTCAGCTAATGTAACAGTATGAGAATTTTTTCCACCTCGTAATCCTCCGCCTGCTCTTCTCGTAAGCACTTCATATATACCTCTTTGAAGGTTGAATGCTGTTACTCGGTGCTGGTTAGCCTTAACTTGATCTTCAGCAATTTTAATTGCAACATGAGGAGTAAAAAGATTATTTTGATTCTCCTCTACATATCTCAAGGCTTGGGCATGCCTCGTATTGAAATATTTGACAAGACGATAAAATGTTAGTTGAACACAAGCTGTAATTGGCACATTTCTAGCTCCTCGTAAAACACTGTTAAAAACCTCCGATAAATTTGTAGTTAAAACACCATAGCGTAGACCATCATCATGTGCCAATGTCCACTTCTCCTTTTCTATCTCGGACAACCAGCTCCAAGCTTTTTCATTCACTGTTCTAATCCTACCCATGATAAAATTGAATTTACGAACTTGATGAGCACTTCCTGCTTGCCATACTGCTCTTTTCAGCTGCACATTTTTAAAATGAGTGTTAAAATTACTGCAGATATGTCTTAAACAGTATCGATGATAGGCACGTGGTGGACTCCATCCAATAGACTCATCTGTGATGGCATTTAATATACCTGGATGCCTGTCAGAAATTAAGCATATTCCATTTCTATCTTTAACGATATGTGTTCTGAGCTGGAAAAGAAACCAACTCTAACTTGCAGTCGTTTCCTCATCGACAATTGCATATGCTAATAGAAATATCCCATTCTCTGCATCAATGCCTGTTGCAATTAACATCTTACCTTTAAATTTTCCATACAAGTGCGTGCCATCAATGCTAATTACAGGACGGCAGTGCATAAAACCCTGAATAGATGGTTCGAAAGCCCAAAAAATATAATTTAAAACACGAACATTGGAATTCCCGGCTTGAAAAAAATTCCATGAAACAACTGTACCAGGATTTGCATATTGAAGTGCAGCCATATAATAAGGTAATTTAGCATAAGATGGCTCCCATTCTCCATAAATATCAACCAATGCCCTATGCTTTCCACACCATGCTTTCCTGTATGATACTGTATATTGAAATTGATCATTAACGGCTGCCACAATAGCTTCAACTTTAACACCGAGATCTTTCTCAACAATATGTCAGACTAATGTGCTAATCATCTTTCCACTGACATGTTTGTGGTCTCGACTCAATCCTATAAACAAACAAGTGTGAGGACCCTCATATTTTGTGATTTGAAAATATCCATGTTTTTTCAACGATGCAGCACGAAGCCTCCATTTACAATGCTGAACATTATCTGATGATGCGCATCGTACAGACCATAATTTCGAATGCGACTGAACTACATTGTATGTCCGATGCTTCATAATGTGATAAAGATCAACAGCTCTCCTTACATCATCTTTACTCTCAAACATTAAACCTTTAGAAAATTCAGTCATCGAAGAGTCCCAAAATTGATTGTCAGAATTCAATCTTCGACCAGCACTAACACAACCACCATCATCTAAATTTATATCATTAAAATATTATGGAGGTTCGTGCAAACGAGATTGAGATTCTTCCACATTAATATTAGCTTGAACATCTTCATCATCATTCTCATCTTCATCATCATCGTCATTACTGCTACTGTCCTCATCCATCCAACTGTCTTCATCTTCATTTTCATCTGACTCAAAACCCAGACTATCAGAATTTATTCCACCGACTACCCAATCATCATTTCCTATATGAGTGTCGTCTCCCGCACTTACCACTACTTGTACCAAAGGAGAAGTCACCATAGCAGAAGACACAGGAGAAGTCACCACAGCACTTGGAATAATTGGACAGCTAGGACCGGCAGTAATGGAATATTATTCTGCAAAACCAGCCTCAACACTATCGGTTTGAACAGCTTGAGTTAAAAACCGACTATGATATCCAAAGCTTGGTACATCTGCTTTTTCAATATATAATTCTAAAAATTGACAATCTGAATATTTCAAAGGAAAGGTCAGCATTTCTTCGACATCATCATCGTCATCAATTGGAACCAAGATATATTTACTCTGTATTAACTGTCCCGACAGATTAGGAGATCTCCATTTCAATTTTATTTCATATTTTTCTTTGTCTACAGGAATACTACTGTATAAATGATCCAATAATTCTTGACGTGATAATGATGAAGATATTCTAATCATCCGATTTGCAGGGTGACTATACTACACACCAGTTTGATCATTCTGTATCATGCCATCATAATACAATAAAACATGAACTCGAGTACTGGCCATTTTCTCAAAAAAATCTACAATAAAATCAAGATTAAAATATTTAATATTATTAATTATTTTATCATTACAAAAAATTTACATGATACATGTATCATATCATCAACAAATAGGTACAGATAGATCCTATCCCATTCGGGAATTACATTAATTCTATAGATTAATTACATTAATCAAACGATCCGCAAAAAGGACCGAAAGAAATTTCGACAGCATTTCCCCGTAGTTCTCCCCACACGACTCAAAATGTGTGAGGAGAACTAAAGAAAAATACTGTCCGAAATTTCTCTCGAACCCTCCGCATATCATTCGAATAATGTAATTATCTATAGAATTAAATGCAATTCCCAAACTGTCCAAACTGGACAATCAATTGACCAATGTATGTATTTTACGATATCCATATAAAAATATATATTTCATATATATTTTATATGGATAACGTAGAATATTATACATTGATCAATTGACGGGTCTACGTTTTCATGAAATGCAATATATTTAAAAATTTAAAATACAATTGAATCTAATTAGATAAAGATAAAAATAAAAATAAATTAATGAGATAAAAAAAAATAAGCGTCGGAACCCATGAGCCCCACCGTTATCGCAACCCATCGCATCGGAGCCATCGCCACGCGGGGGGCCCGCCTTCAGGGCACGTGGCCCCACCGACCGTCTGGGCCCACCGTCGAGACGCGGGGCCCGCCGTCAGGGCACGCGGCCCCATCGAGAGAGGCGGGGGCGAGGACCGCCGTCGGGGCGTGGGGCCCACCCTGGCCACCGGGGCGCGGGGCCCACCGCCGGCCGTCTGTGGCCGACGGCCAAAAAGAAGGGAGAGAGAGAAGAAGAGAGAGAAGAGGGCGCGGGGCCCGCATCTCGGGATGCGGGGGCCGCCGCCGGCCAAGGAGAAGAGAGAGAGGAGGGGGCCGGGGTCCACCGTCGGGGTGCGGGGCCCGCCACCGGGATGCGGGGCCCGCCGCCAGGATTCGGGGCCCGCCGCCGGCCGGCCAAGGAGAAGGGAGAGAGACAGAGGAGGGGGCCGGGGGCCGCCGTCGGGACGCGGGACCCGCCGCCGGGGCGCACGGCCCGCTGCCGGGACGCGCGGCCCGCCGCCGGCTGTCTGTGGCCGGTGGCCAAGGAGAAGGGAGAGAGAGAGGAAGAGAGAGAGAGAGGAAGAGAGAGAGGAGGGTGCCGGGGGCCACCGCCGGGACGCGGGACTCGCCGTCGGGATGCGCGGCCCGCAGTCGGGAGGCGCGCCCGGCCGCCGGCCGTCTGTGGCCGGCAGCCAAGGAGAAGGGAGAGAGAGAGGAAGAGAGAGAGAGAGAGAGGAAGAGAGAGAGGAGGGGGCCGGGGGCCACCGCCGGGATGCGGGACCCGCCGTCGGGATGCGCGGCCCGCCGCCCGCCGGCCGTCTGTGGCCGGCGGCCAAGGAGAAGGGAGAGAGAGAGGAAGAGAGAGAGAGAGAGGAAGAGAGAGGAGGGGGCCGGGGGCCACCGCCGGGACGCGGGACCTGCCGCAGGGGCGCGCGGCCCGCCGTCGGGGCGCGCGGCCCGCCGCCGTCCGTCTGTGGCCGGCGGCCAAGGAGAAGGGAGAGAGAGAGGAAGAGAGAGAGGAAGAGAGAGAGGGAGGAAGAGAGGGACCCACCGCCGGGATGCGGACCCGCCGTCGGGACGCGCGGCCCACCGCCGGCCGTCTGTGGCCGGCGGCCAAGGAGAAGGGAGAGAGAGAGGAAGAGAGAGAGAGAGGAGGGGGCCGGGGGCCACCGCCGGGACGCGGGACCCGCAGCCGGGGTGTGCGGCCCGCCGCCGGGACGCGCGGCCCGCCGCCGGCCGTCTGTGGACGGCGGCCACGGAGAAGGGAGAGAGAGAGGAAGAGAGAGAGAGAGAGGAGGGGGTCGGGAGCCACTGCCGGGACGCGCGGCCCGCCGTCGGGATGCGCGGCCCGCCGCCGGGACGCGCGGCCCGCCGCCGGCATGAGAAAAAGAGAGAGGGGAAGAGGGAGAGAGAAAAAGAAAGAGGGAGAGAGAGGCGGGAAGAGCTCACCGCCGTCGAGACCTCGCCGCCGTGCCGCCGTGCCGCCGAAGAGACGCCGGAGAAGATCGAGAAGGGAGAAGGGAGAAGGGAGAAGGAGGAGAAGGAGAAGAGGGAAAAGGAAGGAGAGGGGAAAAAGGGATTGGGGAGGGGAAAACGCCATTCTCTATGGCGTTTTCTCCTCTTTTTTTTTTATTTCTTTAATTATTATTTGTAATCTTTTAATAAATAAATTAAATTAAATAATGAAAATAATAATTTATATGATAATTTTTAATTTAAATTAAAATTAAATTTCTTTAAAATTTATAATTACAATTCTTATTTTATTATTACTTTTTTATTTTTTTTATGATATTTTTTTTTATTTATTTTAAAATAGTTATCATTTGAAATTATAATTTCAGTTTTCTTCCATTTTTATCTTTTTAGCATTCTATTACGTATTCTTTTCTTTTAATTAAAAAAATATTATTTTTTCTAAAGTTCAATTTATAAATTTTTTTTTCATATTTTTTCTCATTTTTTAACTTAAAACTGTATTTATTTTTTGATCAAAATTTAATTCAAATTAAAATTTAAATTTTCCTCCCATTTTTTTTCTTTATTTAAAATATTTTTTTAAATAATAATATTTAATTTAATTTAGTTATTTAAAATATTATTTTTAATTTCAATTATAATTTTAATTCTTATTTTTAAAATTAAAAATTATAAACTTTGTTCTTCAATTACAATTAGAATTTCTATTTTTTTTCAATTCTTTATATTTTTTATGAAATTTTTTTAGACGATTTTTAAATTTTATTTAGAAATTTTTTTAATTAAATTAATTTTAATTTGAGAAAATAATTTTAAAAAAAAAATTATTGCAATTAATCTTTAATCTTTTATTTTTTTACAAATTTAAATTTTTAATTCTTATTTTTTGTGACTTTTTAAATTTTAACTTTCTAACTTTTTAACTTTTCATCATTTTTTAACTTTTTAATGTATTTCTTTTTTTATCAAAATTTAATTCAAATTTAATTTTTTTAAGTCACATTTATAAAATACCCTAACAAAGAAATTGTAATTAATTTAATTTTATTTTATTCTTTTATGATATATTTTTTCTAATCTAATTTATAATTTTTATATTTTTAAATTTTAATTTTAGTTTTTTTCCATTTTTATCTTTTTGATATTCTATTACGTATTTTTTTTCTTTTATTTAAAATATTTTTTAAAAATTTATATTTAAATTAATTTAGTTATTTAAAATATAATTTTTAATTTCATTTATAATTATAATTCTTATTTCTTAAAATTAAAAATTATAAACTTTGTTCTTCAATTACAATTATAATTTCTATTTTTTTCAATTCTTTATGTTTTTATAAAATTTTTTAACCCTATTTTTAAAAAATTTTTGAATTTTTTTAAAATAAATTATTTTTAATTTCCGAAAGTAATTTGAAATAATATTTTTATTTCAATTAATCTTTAAATTTTTATTTCTTTTTAATTTTTAATTATAATTCTTTTTCTTTGATTACTTCAAATTTTTTTAAAAAAAATTTTTAAGACAAATATTTCGAATGATGTTTTTCAATTAAATTTCAAATTTTTATTTCTTTCATATTTCTTTCTCTTTTTTTTTATTTTCTATGATAATTTTTTTTTTCTTAAGATTTTTTTTTGACATCTTTTAAAAAAAATTTGAAATAAAAAATTTAAATTAATTTTTTTAATGAATTTCAAATTAAAATATTTATATTTTAAATTTCAATCCAAATTAAAATTTTAATTTATTTACTAATTTTAAATTTTAAAAAACAAAATTTTTCATTATTCCATGATTTCTTCCTTTTTTTTTTGTGGGAAAATTGGAAAACGTCATTTTGAATGGCGTTTTTAAAAACGCCATTCAAAATGGCGTTTTTAAAGACGCCATTCCAATTGGCGTTTCTTCTTGTTTTTTTTTTTGTTTTTTTGGGATGATGCCATGGTGGAAAAGGGGGGTGACGTGGAAGGAGAAAAAACGTCATTCAAAATGACATTTTTTCTTTTTGTATTAGTTTGATAAATAAATTTTGTTTTGAATTATTTTAATATTTAAATTTTTTTTTTAAATTATTTTGAAAAAAAACTCAAATTTATGTCCTTCAAAAATTTGGCTCACAAAAGTCTCCATCCCTAATTGCACGGCAGACTTTTCTGTCCTTTAAAAGGACAGCTGGCGGTAGGCCACTTCAAAAAGTATGCACAATGGTGGAGTTGGACGGGACAAATATCCGTAACTTCTTAGATAACGTAGTACCACCCGGAATGGACGGTAACGTCTAATGTGATACTGATGTTAGAAAGTAATTTTCACTTAAAAAAATTTTGAAAAAAAAGGTAGATAGTAATTTGAACCCGTGCATCCATAGTGGCCTTCTTTTTCATTGTAAAAAAAAATCTGTTACAATTGCGGTTCATATAGAAGTTTTCGCAGAATAGTGATTTTGATATTCGCGATTACCTAAAAGAAGGCCATATCTTTTCTGCCAGAAACAATATGTACGTACCTCCCATTTTTATGTTTACAGATTTTTCATGGTCCAAGTTGTGTCTTCTAAGAAATTTGTAGCTATTAAAGAAGCCTGTCACGCTCGATGTGACCACTCGTTGTGGAGTGTGTGATGGCATGAAAAGGTTGTTGGTTTCTGGTGTCGTTACCTTGGGGAAGTATTGATCTTTGTTATGACCTGTTGCTCTACCGTAAATGGTGAAAGTGGTTCTTGTTTGAAGGGAACGGGTGAGGAAAATCAGCATAATTATCCAATGATCATCTTATCTTTAGATGATTGTATAATAACCAAGATTCGAAGGCCAAACTATAACAAGCAACTACAACAGGAAGATATAATTAAGGGAAAATTGTAACTGTTGTGCAGAGAATTTCCTTCTCTTTTCTAACTATGAATATGAAAGTAAATGAGGGTATCATGCATCTTGTATACATTGATTGTTACTTCTTTGTAACTCGGAAAGCGAAAAGATTATTCCCAGCTAGTTAACCACAAACGTTAATATATAGATAGTTAGATACGTCTGTAAAACCACAGGATTAGGGCATTGAAAATGACTAAGGATTTTTCTTCTCTAGAAGACTGAGATGGAGCTATGCGATAATATCGGTATTAATATTAGAAATGAGATCCTCTATGGTACTAAAAAAGTATCGTAAGATGCTGTGCATATATTGGGACGTGTATAAAAAAAAAAAAAATTGTGTGATGTTTATCTAAATTATTCAAATATCTTTGGAGTTTATCCATTTTTTTTTACTTAATATTTTAACACGTGCGCGTAAATATGCACGATCATTTATCTTTTAATAGATATTTTCTAAATATATACAGTATCCTATATTTTTTAAGTACAATAAAAGATCTATTTCCTTAATGTTATCGGGTATTCTCAGTCGAGGATAGCGTGATCAGTTGTTTGTTTAGATGTTGAGGATGCAGACGCCCATAGCATGTGGAAGCTATGTAGTCTATGCGATCCGATCATTGATATAAATGAAAGAAGTGGACGCTATAGCCAAATTGCCTTGCTAAGTCAACAATGGAAGACTTCTTCGGGCACCGGAGGCAACCGACTTACCATCAGAAAAACGACACGAGAGGTTGAACCAGCGTCCAGGACATGCAGATAACCAATGAGGTGATGTTTAGCCAATCCAAAGCGAAGAAAATCTGATGGCTTCTTTTCATAAATATATCCCTCAGTGAAGGACAACATTCTCATCTTCCAACCATGGCTTCCGTACTTCTCTCAACCCCGTTAGTTCTCCTATTCTTACCTTCTCCAGCTATAGTGAATGCTCAAAAACAGACCAACGTCACTCCAGGCATGTCCATCTCTACCACTTCTGGATCCATGAGCTGGTCATCCCCCTCGGGCCGCTTCGCCTTTGGATTCTATCCAAAAGGCCAGGGCTTCGCCATTGGAGTATGGCTTGCAACAACGCCCAATATGACTGTCGTATGGACAGCCAACCGCAACGATCCCCCGATCTCCAATGGCTCCATTCGGTTTAGCGTTGGTGGTAGCCTTCTCTGGAGCGCCCCTGGTGGCCGGGAGGAGGTCATTGCTCAGCTTTCTGAGCCTGCCACCATGGGTTCCATGCTTGATACAGGCAACTTTGTTCTCTACAATTCAAGTCATGGGATTGTATGGTCCACTTTTAGTATTCCAACGGACACGCTCTTGCCAGGCCAGAGCTTACCGTCCCAAAATCAGCTCTATTCGAGCGTATCTGAAGCTGACCAAAGCCAAGGAAATTATCGGCTCAACAATCAGGAGGACGCAAACCTGGTGCTGTATGCGGTGGGCACGTCTGATATCGCAGATGATGCCTACTGGGCTTCAAACACCTTCCTGATTGGCTTCCCCTTGACACTGAGTTTGAACAGTAAGGGTGTGCTATACTTGGTAGGAAACAATAGTCGTTTCACAAAGAACCTGACACAGGCCAAGGCTTCCAGCTCTCAAGGTGGAGGCGAGATATATTACCGGGCGACGCTCGATCCAGATGGGATTCTGCGGCTTTACTCGCACACTTTCTGGAAGAATGGCAGCTCGACGAAGGCGGTGGAATGGGCTGCGCTTGACGACCGCTGCCTCGTCAAGGGTGTCTGTGGGCTTAACAGCTACTGTAGTCTCAAAGAAGATGAAGAACCAGAGTGCCTTTGCCCCCCTGGATTCGACTATGTGGACCCCAACCAGATTCAACGTGGTTGCACAAGGAACTCTACTTCAGGAGATTGCTCCAACGACCACTCCAATGGAAAGGACGCAGGACTGGAGATGCATGATATGAAGAACACAGCATGGCTCAACAAACCATTCTACATTTTTCCATCGACTACAAGCTTAGATGACTGCGAGGCTGCGTGTTTGTCTGACTGTTTCTGCGAGGCAGCCTTGTTCAAAGACAATGTGTGCACAAAACAAATGCTTCCGCTGAAGTACGGGAGGACGGATGGCAATGACACGCTGTTAATCAAGGTCGGAGCCATGAATCCCGGTGAGGGAGCTGTGACTTGTGAAAAGAAGAATGATGCTCATGCCAAGGTCATAGCTGTGAGTATTGCTTTAGCTGCATTCTCAATCATTGTGTTGGCCATATCAGGCTTTCTTTTCTGGAGGTATTGGAGATTCGGAAGGTATAAGACACTGAAGCATGACAACTCTGTTCTCGATGAGGAGACTACACTGAGATCTTATTCCTATAAAGAGTTGGAGATGGCAACAGAAGATTTCCGGGAAGAGTTGGGCAAAGGAGCCTTTGGCACAGTATTCAGAGGGGCATTCTCCAAAGGAGGAAGGATGATTGCTGTGAAGAGACTAGAGAAGATGGTGGAGGACGGAGAGAGGGAGTTCCAGAGAGAGGTGAAGGCTATAGGACGAGCACATCATAGAAATCTCGTGAAGCTGTTCGGCTTCTGCAATGAAGGCTCCAATAGGCTACTGGTTTACGAGTTCATGAGCAATGGTTCGCTCGCAAAGCTCCTCTTCAAGACCAAGACATACCCAAGTTGGGAGGAAAGAGTTGGGATCGCAATGGATGTTGCCAAAGGGCTGCAGTATTTGCATGAGGAGCTTGAGGCCCATATCATTCATTGTGACATAAAGCCTGAGAACATTCTGATTGATGATTTTGGAACTGCAAAGATAGCTGATTTTGGGTTGGCCAAGTTATTGATGCCTGATCAGACAAGAACCTTTACAGGGGTGAGAGGCACAAGGGGGTACCTTGCACCGGAATGGTACAAGAATGCACCAATAACAGTTAAGGCTGATGTCTACAGCTATGGAATTGTGTTATTTGAAATCATATGCTGCAGGAGAAACATGGAGCTGGAAGAAGATGGGAATGTTCGCATCCTTTCTGAATGGGTCTATGAACGCTTCCTGGCCGGTGAGCTGGAATGGCTGAAGAAGGATCAAGAAGTAGATGACACAGAATTAGAGAGAATTGTGAAGGTGGGGCTCTGGTGTGTTCAAAATGACCTCAACTTACGGCCTTCAATGAAGACTGTGATTCTGATGCTAGAAGATCACATACAAGTGCCTCTTCCTCCAGCTCCAGCTTCTTTTATGCTGTGAGACCATCTATAGTAAGAATAATCAGCCTTTTCTGCGAAGATGATCGAGAATTTCCGAGACTGGAGTTTATGTAGAAACTAATAAGGATGATGAGAGTTGCAAGATGTATTTAAGTTGTTGTAGCATCTTACATTTGAGTGTTGAGGGTGAAGCTAGCTTTATGTGGGAAGGGAAAAGAAAAATTCTAGCCTTGTATCTTTGTTTTAATTAATGGACCTGAAATCCAAGCTTAGCTTGTATCTTTTTAAAAATTCTACCAGCTATCTTTGCTTTGGCGAATAGAGGAGAAAGTAAGACACTTCCACCAAACTCTATTTACGGAAACGTAAATTACAGGTGATAGAAGGTGTCAATGCACAGATCATCTTCCATATCTGGTTGATCTATATTTGTCCTCTTATCAATGCATGAATCAAATTATATATTTGGTCTCTCCCTACTTAGCATGAAATTTAAAATGCTTCTCCAATAATAGCTGGCCTCCTTACTTAGCTTGAAATTTGAAATATTGTAATAACTGGCCTAGACCACAATAGCATGTATTTTGAATTCTTGTCATAGCTGGCTTAGACTACAATAGTATGTAATTTGAATTCCTGTAATAGTTGGTCAATTGTAATCTATACATTTCTATCAAAGGACAATGAAATAACAAGTGAAGAGAAATTATCTTTATCATGGTATCAAAGCATTGAAGCTCCAACGAGCATTTCTTCTCTTTCCTTCGGTGCTCTCTCATGGCCATCAGTTCATCTATCTCCACCTCCTCTAGTCTCTCTCCTTCTTCTCCTCCACCTAACATAATGACTCCTCTCACCTTCCCATCGGCACAATATTTTTTATCTATCAAGTTAAATGCGTCCAACTTCCTGATCTGGAGAAAGCAAATCACTCTTTTTTTAAAGGGTCAGGGTATGTTTGGATTTCTCGATGGCTCTCACCCACAACCCTCTGATCTTGTTGCCACTGCTGTCTGGCAACAATAAGATGCTCAACTCATCAGTCTTCTTGTTGCTTCATTATCTGAAGATTTTGTTCCTCTTCTCCTTGACAAAGAGACCAGCTTTGAGTGTTGGAGCATTCTTCATGAAGCCTTTGGTTCGGCATCTCCTACTCGACTTATATCCTTGCATCTAGAGTTATAGAATCTTTGTCAAAAATCAGATGAAACTGTCACCTCTCTTCTCTGACGTGCAAAAGTTGTGGCAGATGAACTTGCTGCATCTGGTAATGCCCTTAAGCCAACCGAATTTAATCTCCATGTGCTGCGTGCTCTATGTGATGATCTACAAGATGTGGTCTCTGGCATTCTCAATCGCCACACCCCTCTAACCTATACTGAATTTTATGGGCTCTTACTTAGCTATGAAAGCATGCGGTTATTCAGAAAATTATCTATTGTTGATCCAGCCCCTTCTACAAATCCAATCGTCAATACCGTTCAGCGATCCCCCCATTCCTCTAGTAACCTTGGGTCCTCTACTGGTCCTGGCTTTACTCGAGGTCATGGGGGGCGTGGCCGATTTGATCGAGGTCGTAGTCTTTTTGGTCCTCCTGATGGTCATGATTCTCAATGGTGTTCCTTTTGCAATCGCAACAACCACTAACGCAAACTGCTTTTATCGTCCTTAGCAGTTCTACTCGCACTTCTCCTCTCCACAATCCAATGCCAATTTCTCATATTCACCGCACCCAAATCCAAATCTAAATCCAAATCCATCTTACCATCATCCTAATCAACCACTTCTCCCTACCCCTCACCTCTCCACTGCCCTCACCTGGTACCCCAATACAGGTGCATCTCACCATGTCACTCCTGACATTCATTCTATGTCGTCCTAAGATGAGTATACTAGTTCTGATCAGGTGCATGTAGGCAATGGTAAGGGGCTACCCATATCACACATTGGTCATGGTTCTCTTTCCTCTCCTCACTCTTCTCTTTCTTTTCAGTTATCTAACATTTTACATGTCCCCTCTATTTCAAAAAATTTACTTTTCGTATAACAGTTTGCAAAAGATAATAATGTCTTCTTTAAATTTTACCCATCTTATTTTCTTGTGAAGGATCAAACCATCAAGGCCACACTGTTATCCGATCTGAGTAAAGGAGGATTATATACTCTATGATCCAACCCTTCTTTGTCTGCATCTATTCATGTAGCTGAGAGCACCACTCTTGATGGCTGGCACAACCATTTGGGCAATCCCCATTATCGCTTGCTTTACTCTATGGTGAAAAATAATAATCTTCCTTGCAAATCTATACATCTTCGTCCTCTTTGTCCATCGTGTCAGTTAGGCAAGTCTAGTAAGTTGCATTTATCTCCATCCCATCATCCCAGTCAGTTTCTCTTAGATCTTGTTTATAGTGTTGTTTGGGGTCCTTCCCCTACCCGTCTTTGTTAGGACACCACTATTATGTAATTTTTGTTGATGATCAAAGCAAATTTATTTGGTTTTATCCATTAATGTGCAAATCTGATGTATCCTCTACTTTCTTATAATTTCAAGCTTTGGTTGAACGGCAGTTCTCTCGCACTATCAAATCCATTCAAACTGACTAGGGAGGGGAGTTTCGCTCTCTTCTTATTTTTTTTTAGTAAAATTGGTATTATCCATCGTGTGGCTGCTCCTTACACACATGAGTAGCAAGGGATTGTCGAATGCCATCACCGTTATATTACGGAGACCGACCTCTCTCTTCTTGCTCATGGGTCTATGCCCATGTTGTACTAGTACTATGCCTTTGAAATAGCTATTTTTCTCATTAATAGAATGCCATCCAAAGTAACTAGTGGTGTGTCCCCCTTTGAAGTCGTTTACAACAAACCCCCATCTTATACTTTCCTACAAATTTTTGGATGTCTATGTTATCCCTATCTTCGTCCTTATAATCACCATAAAATGGAGTATCGATCTGTTGCTCCTAGATTGATTTTGATGACTACAAAATAGTTGGAAGGGATACAAATAATTTTTATGTGAAAATGACCTTATGCTCTACAGGGGCAAAATCATAATTTCATCAAAACTCTGATTTGATAGCATCATCGTGTAGAACAAATGATATGTAATCTATTGGTGAAAGTTTCATGGTTTTTGGACTTATATTTTTGGAGTTATGAAGGTTTGAAGTTCATGAGTCGACTCATGAGTCAACTCATGAAACTATGAGCTGATTGGCACGCAAAGATTAGCCATGGCACGCTGGTTTTCTGGCTTGGCACGACCTGTGAGTCGACTCATGAGTCGACCCACAAGGCATGAGTCGACTCATGAGTCGACCTCTGCTGTTTTGGGCCAAGAAAATTCAGAAACCCAATCTCTGGACTTTGCAACAGAGGTCGACTCATGAGTCGACCCCTGAGGCATGAGTCGACTCATGAGTCGACTCATATGACGGGATTTGCCTGTAACGGCTAGTTTTTGGCCAGATTTGGTTGCTTTTTAATGCTGTTTTTTGTGCTCTAACGGCTCTTTTTCTGCCTAGTTTGTTTTCCCTTGTCTCTTAAGGCTATAAAAGGTTTCAAAAGGTGGAAAATAAAAAGGAGAGAGATCCAAATATCCAAGAGGCATTCAAGTGATTTGAAAAGAGAAAATCAAGAGCATTCAAGAGGGCATTCAAGTGCATTCAAGAGAAGGTTTTTCAAGCCAACTACTCAACATCATACAAGAGCTCATTTAAAAGCCTTCAAGAAGCCATCAATCAAGCTCACCAACTCTTCAAGCATTTACTTCATCTCTCATCCACTTTGAGGAAATCCAAAAGGGGCTTCTTCATTTGAGTAAAGCGTATTTATTGTTATATTCGCTCACTTAAGGAGCTATTCTTGTACTTATTTGTACTCTAAACTGATTTTATCTTGTGAGTAATTGTTTTTGTTTTGGAGGGTTTCCAAAACAAGGAAAGGTTGATCCGAACCTGAAATCGGAGTGTATTGGATCGGCTTGTACCCAAAAAACAAGTGGACTAGCTTGGGATAGCTAGTGTCGGAGTTTTCGATGGTTGTATTCGGGTTGAATACAAAGTATAGTGGATTGGAATTCCCAAGTAGGAGCTTGGAGAGTGGATGTAGGTGCAAGGTTGGCACCGAACTACTATAAATCATTGTGTTTGTGGCATGCTTTATTGTTTCTCTTTAATTCTCCATTATATCCTTGCATTCTTGTTTTAAGTAATTAATCTCAAACTAAAGTCTCTCTCCTCATTCATCAAGCTTTTGATATATATTTTTTACAAGTAATTAGTTAAGCCTAAAATTTTTAAAACCCAATTCACCCCCCCTCTTGGGTTGCATAGCTGGGCAACAAGTGGTATCAGAGCCCGGTGCTCTAGCCCTTCTTTGATCTAACAATCAAAGAGCCAAAGATCTATGGCAACCCACGTCGGCACTTCTCTAGCCGAGGGGCAATCTACCAACCGACCTCCACTTTTCAATGGGTCTAATTACACCTATTGGAAAGCTCGGATGAAGATTTTCATACAAGCACTAGACTATGATATGTGGAGTATCATAGTGAACAGTCCACACACACCCACCAAGATAATAGATGGTGAGGAGTCAACCAAATCCGAAAGAGAATGAGATGAGGTTGATAAGAAATTGGCACAGTTAAATGCTAAAGCTATGAATGTTCTTTATTGTTCACTTGATGCAAATGAATTTAATCGCATTTCTACCTGTGCATCTGCTAAAGAAATATGGGATAGGTTAGAAGTAACCCATGAGGGAACAAATCAAGTAAAGGAGTCTAAAATAAACATGCTTGTACATAAATATGAGTTATTTAAAATGGAGCATGATGAGTCCATAACTGCTATGTTTACTCGCTTTACTGATATAATTAATGGTTTGAAGAGTCTTGGCAAATCTTATACTAACAGTGAGCTTGTAAGGAAGATTCTCAGGTCATTGCCAAGAACCTGGGAAGCCAAGGTGACTGCTATCCAAGAAGCAAAGGACTTGAACACTCTACCTCTAGAAGAGCTTCTTGGATCCTTGATGACTCACGAGCTTAGCATGAAGCAACATCAAGAGGATGAAGTCAAAAAGAAGAGAACCATTGCCCTCAAATCCACAACCTCTCCTGATGAAGAAACTGACGACACAGAAGATGAAGAACAGGATGAAGAAATGACACTCATCACCCGAAGATTCAAGAAGTTCCTAAGAAAGAGGAAACAGGGGATGAGAAAGAGACCTTTCACAAAAGGGGAACAAAGCAAAGAGAAAGAAAAAGATCAACCCCTTATATGCTATGAGTGCAAGAAGCCGGGGTATTTCAAATCCGAATGTCCACAATTGAAGAAAGGTCCCAAAAAATTCAAAAAGAAGGCAATGATGGCCACATGGAGTGCGAGCGATGACTCAAGCTCCGATGAGGAGACCTCAACAGAACAAGCCAACCTGTGCCTTATGGCACACGATAATGAGGTAATTTCTGAAACCCCTAGTGAATTTACTTTTGAAGAATTGCATGAAGCCTTCAATGATTTAATTGATGAATTGAAGAAACTAGGAATGAAAAATAAAGAACTAAAATTGAAAAATCAGTCTTTAGTAAAACAAGCAGAAAATCTTTCAATTGAAAAATCCACTTTGCTTCAAGAGAACCAAAGCCTAAAGAATGATATTAATAAGCTGAAACCTATAGTAGATAAATTCACCTTAAGTTCAAACAAACTAAATATGATTCTTGAAAATCAAAAGGCCGTATATGATAAGGCCGGACTTGACTATAACCCCTTAAAGAAATAAAAATTTTTGAAAAATATTTATGTAAATTATTCAAGTAACAAGCCTACCAATACTACTTGTTTTAAATGTGGTAGAATAGGACATAAATCTTACACTTGTGCAAACATAACTGTAAAGAAAATATGGGTTCCAAAAGGAACCATCTTGACTAACCAAAAAGGACCCAAGAAAGCTTGGGTACCTAAAACAAAAACTTGATATTTGTTTGCAGGTGTGTCTAGCATCCCATGGAGAAAACAGAAAATGGTATCTGGACAGTGGATGCTCGAGACACATGACTGGTGATGAATCACAATTCATCACGCTTGATGCTAAGGATGGAGGGATGGTCACCTTTGGAGATAATGGCAAAGGAAAGATCATCGAGATAGGTAACATTGGTATCACTCCCTCCAAATATATTGAAAATGTTTTGTTAGTTAAAGGTTTAAAGCATAACTTACTTAGCATTAGTCAATTTTATGATAAAGGGTATAAAGAAGTTTTTGAATCATCTGTTTGCATTGTGACTAGTCCTATTAATGATGGCATCAAATTTATAGGACATAGACATGGCAATATTTATATGGTAGATCTAAATGATTTAGCCAAATTAGACATGCAATGCCTAGTATCCTTAAATGCTAAAGTTAATGAGACTAGTTGGCTTTGGCATCGTAGACTTGCTCACATTAGCATGCATTCTCTTTCAAAATTAATTAAGAAAGAATTAGTTCATGGCTTGCCTAAACTGAATTTTGAAAAAGATAGGATTTGTGATGCATGTCAACTAGGTAAGCAAACTAAAGTTTCATTTAAATCCAAAAACATTATTTCAACTTCTAGACCATTAGAGCTTTTGCATATGGATTTATTTGGACCAACTAGAACCACAAGTCTAGGAGGAAAACGATATGGTTTTGTAATAATAGATGATTATTCACGTTTTACTTGGGTTTTTTTTTTGGCACACAAAGATGAAACTTTTCATATTTTCACTAAATTTCATCGAAAAGTCACTAATGAAAAGGGATCTTCAATTCAAAATATTAGAAGTGACCATGGAACTGAATTTGAAAATCAAGACTTTGAAAAATTTTGTGATGAGAATGGAATCGGCCATAACTTCTCTGCTCCTAGAACACCCCAACAAAATGGGGTAGTTGAAAGGAAAAACAGAACCTTAGAAGAAATGGCCCGTACCATGCTTTGTGAAAGCAACCTTCCAAGATATTTTTGGGCGGAAGCTATTAACACAGCATGTTACATTTTAAATCGTGCTTTGATCAGACAATTTTTAAAGAGAACCCCCTATGAACTTTGGAAAGGAAGAAAACCAAATATTGCATATTTTCATATTTTTGGTTGCCGATGTTTTGTATTAAATAATGGTAAGAAAAGACTTGGTAAATTTGATGCAAAATCAGATGAAGCAATCTTTCTGGGTTACTCCTCTACTAGTAAAGCTTTTAGAGTTTTTAATAAAAGAACTTTAGTAGTTGAGGAGTCCATTTATGTTGTCTTTGATGAATCTAACGATCTTCCTTCAAGAAAGAATGAGGGTGTTGATGATGCAGATCCATTAATAGAAGGTATGAAGGAGATCACTCTGAAAGATTCAGCCACTCCAGAGGACAAGGAACAAGAAGACAAACAAGATGAGATAGGTGAGGAAATTCAAGAACAACCTCAAGGTACAAATGACCTACCCAAGGAATGGAGGTATGTTCACAACCACCCTAAGGAGTTAATTATTGGTGATCCTATGCATGGTGTAAAAACTCGCTCTTCACTTAGAGATGTGTTTAATCATTGTGCTTTTGTATCTCATTTTGAACCTAAAACTATTGAAGAAGCTGAAAAAGATCATAATTGGATTAATGCAATGCAAGAGGAACTTAATCAATTTGAAAGAAATAATATTTGGACTTTGGTTTCAAGACCTAAAAACTGTTCAATAATTGGCACAAAATGGGTCTTTAGAAACAAATTAGATGAGCATGGTAATGTAATTAGAAATAAAGCAAGATTGGTTGCTAAAGGATATAATCAAGAAGAAGGGATTGATTTTGATGAAACCTTTGCACCAGTAGCTAGATTAGAAGCCATTAGACTTCTACTTGCATATGCTTGCTTTATGAAATTCAAATTGTTTCAAATGGATGTTAAAAGTACATTTTTAAATGGATTTATTGCTGAAGAAGTTTATGTAGAACAACCCCCTGGATTTGAAAATCATGCCCTTCCTAATCATGTTTTTAAATTAAATAAGGCTTTATATGGATTAAAACAAGCACCTAGAGCATGGTATGATAGACTAAGCAAATTTTTACTAAATAATGGTTTTTCAAGAGGTAATGTAGATACAACCCTCTTTATCAAAAGAAATCAAAATGATATGTTAGTTATACAAATTTATGTTGATGACATAATTTTTGGGTCTACTAATGAATCCCTTTGTCAAGACTTTGCTAAGCTTATGCAGGGGGAGTTCGAGATGAGCATGATGGGAGAACTCACCTTCTTCCTCGGACTCCAGATCAAACAATCAAAAGAGGGAATCTCCATCATCCAAAGCAAGTACACCAAGGAACTACTCAAAAGATTTGGAATGGAGAACTCCAAACCCATTGGCACACCAATGAGTCCCTCATGTAAGCTTGACAAAGACGATGAAGGTAAATGTGTAGACTTAAAATACTATAGAGGTATGATTGGATCATTATTATATTTAACTGCAAGTAGGCCTGATATCATGTTTAGTGTTTGTTTATGTGCTAGATATCAATCTAATCCTAAAGAATCTCATTTGAATGCTGTTAAAAGAATCCTTAGATACTTAAATGGTACTCAAACTTTAGGGTTATGGTACTCTAAGGACTCACAAATAGATTTATTAGGATATTCTGATGCTGACTTTGCTGGATGTAAACTAGATAGAAAAAGCACAAGTGGAACTTGTCAATTTCTTGGAGTTAACCTAATCTCATGGTTTAGCAAGAAACAAAATTCGGTAGCACTGTCTACGGCTGAGGCCGAATACATTGCAGCCGGAAGTTGTTGTGCTCAAATCTTGTGGATTAAGAAACAACTCGAAGACTTTGGAATTAAACTTAATGAAACACCAATAAGATATGACAACACAAGTGTCATAAATCTATCTAAAAATCCTATTCAACACTCAAGATCCAAATACATTGAAATAAGACATCACTTCATAAGAGAACATGTTCAAAACAAAAATATAATTCTTGAATATGTTTGCACCGAAAATCAATTAGCTGATATCTTTACAAAAGCCCTTAGTGAAGATAGATTCTGTGAAATTAGGAGAAATCTAGGAATTCTTGATCCATTTGCCTGAATTAATTTTCAAATTCCAATGATTTATGGTCAAAATTTCCTAAGAGCTCAATTTCCAACACCTTTCTTGGTCCCAAAAGCTCAAGTTTTTCATTCTAAAAACTCATCTTAGAGCTAAACTCCTTCTCCCCAAATTTCAAATTTTTCTGGAATTTATTCATATTTTTCCTGATTTTCTGAACTTCATGAGTCGACCCCCATGAGTCGACTCAATGGCAAACTTGTAATTCCCAGCAACTTCCAACGGGCTGAAGGGTTTATATTTTGAATTGCTGTTCGTGAGCCGACCCTCACACTCGTCTTCCTCCTTCCGAAATCCATTCTCCCTTCTCCCATTTGCTCCATTTCCAAGGCTTGAGCTAGTGGAACTCCTCCCGCCTCCTCTCCACCGCAAATAGCCACTCCGGGAAAGGTTCTTTTGTGACCTCTCCCCTTGTTCTTCACGGTTGGAGCGTGCCCTAGCACTCCACCATCCCTCTCAAATCCACTCATTCTCTCCTCCAAAACCTAAAATCACTCTCTTGTGATCCTTCCTCCACTCTCTCACTTGCTCCTCAAGTCTCCTCGCCTGGTATTGAAGAGGTTATGGCACCAAAAATGAAACTTCCCCAAAGGAGAAAGTCTGTCCGGGAACTTGAAGAAAGTGTCAGAAGGAAAAGGCAAGCGGCACAGTCCTCCTCTGCTCCCGTTCCAGCTTCAGTTCAAGGTCCTTCACAGTCTTCTCAAACCCCCAGTAAGAACCCTCTCTCAGATAGAAAAGTAGAAACCGGAAAAAACATTGACTTTCGGTTCTTTGAAAGTGAGGGATTTTCTTTAGCAAGTAAGATCAAAAATCAGGGATGGAGCTTTTACTGTTCACTCAAAGAAGTCACCTTTGTTGACCTTGTTAGGGAGTTTTATCAGAATCTTATTTATGGAAATGGGTCAGTAACTTCAACTGTGAAAGGGATTGATATCTGTCTGGATCCTGTCATTTTAGGGGAGATTTTACACTTACCTAGTGAAGGTTATGCATACATGGAACTCCCCGTGAAAGAAGAAGGTATAAGTGTTATACTTGGAGGAACCTACCAAGGGAATTTGAATAAACTAGAGGCCAAGATTTTACCTATAGAAATGAGAATCTTACATCAAATGGTCACAAAACTTTTCTTCCCTAGGAGTGGTAGGCACGATCTTCTGTCAGGCAGGGACATATGCATTATGTTTCACATTATCACAGAAACCCCCCTAAACCTCCCAGCACTTATGATAGAGGCCATGAGAGAGACTCTGAACAGATCTAAGGCACATTTGCCTTATGGTATGGCCCTGACTAGAGTTTTCAGGAGGTTTGGAGTTAGTTGTGAGGGGGAGGCTCCCACCAAACTGTCTCATGTTGATACCTTCAACCTACACACCTTGCATCGAATGGGGTTCACAAAAAGTGGTGGTGGTTGGATCAGGGGAGCTGAGGAAAGAACAGAAGAAAGAGCAGAAGAGAGAGCAAAAGAAAGAGCTGAGGATACAGCAGGAGTCAGAGCTGAAGAAGAAGAAGGTCCATCATCTCCTGTTCATGACTTCAGGGCAGCTTCACCAGATATACAGTTCTTTCCGGATCCAGAGGCTGGCCCTTCTGAGTTTACCAGGATATCCACACCTGTGCATCAGCCAGAGAGAAGAGCACCTCCGCCAGAGTTCACACTGTCCGATTATCAGATTGAGCGGATTGCACAGCGTATGGTCTCTTTGATGTCGAGTCAGATGAGCTGTACTTCATTTGTACCAGGGGCTACTTCTACTGATCAGACTTTGACTCCCCACATCTCCACAGTATATCAGATGATGGCAGATCAGTCCATGAGGATTCAGCAGCTTGAGGACACTGTTCTGAGATTGACTGGCAGAGTTCTCGAGTTACAGGGGCAGATCTTCGATTTGGCACACCCTCAGCCTCAGGAGTCTACGATTGAGGTCACTGATCTCACTGCAGAGGCCGGCAGACTCAGAGGAGCTCTTGAGGGTGGTTATGAGTTACTGAGGAAGGAGATCAGAGGATCAAGTGAGCAAGCTACTACTCAGTTCACTGCACTTCTCCAGGCTGTCTCCAGGGCACTGACTGTACTTGACTCCATCAGACTTACCCTTTCAGTTCAGTCCCTAGCTTCTCAGCGTTCTCAGCCACCCAGTTCCTCTCGTTCGCCTGCTCGTGCCAGTTCTTCCTCTCGTGCCAGAGGCAGACGGGGTCGAAGACGCATCTCAGATCCAGATCCATCTGCTCCTTATCACATTTCTGATGATTCTGATCATTGATCATTTCTAGATCCTAGGTCTTAGTGTTTAGTCCTCTCTAGGATCTGTATTTTTGGGGCCATGTATTGACATGAGCTAGTTGACTTTGTATGATACCTTTTATGTTACAATCTATGTACTGAAATAATTATGGCTTTACCTTTGGAATGATGATTATCTTACTTTGGTTATATATTCTCTTTTGTGAAATATTGTCTTCTCTTTATGGTATTATCATTTTATGATTGCTGTTAATAGTTGCTTCATTAAGGGGGAGCAAACCCTACAAGAGGAGAAATTAAAGAATGCTTCAGAAAAAGGACTTAACCTTGTTTGATGATGTCAAAAAGGGGGAGAAATTAAACACAAAGAAATCCATCAAAAGCAAACACTACAAACTATGAGAAATTAATACTTTAACATTTTTTTTACTACTCCGATACATTACTCAATTTTACTCTAATACATTGAAAAACTGTTTTTATTACTCTGATACTTTGCAAAATTTTTCTCTGATACTTTGTAAAATTATTTTCCCTACACTGATACATTGCAGGATTTTCATTTCTCTTGCTCTGATACATCTTAAACTTTAATGATCTAATACTCTTTCCAAATCAACTATTAAATATGCTTTGGCACACATGACTAGTTTTGAGAATTGAGAAAATTTTTTTTGCTCTGATAATAAAATCAAATTTTCTGCTCAAACACCAAAACAATAATCCAATGAGCAAATCTTCCAATCTTTAAGCAAATGGACAAACCATTGATGCATACAACAATTTGTATCACATGCAAAAAGAATCATACTCTTTTCAAGCATATGCACCTAAAATACAATCTGTTGAAATTCATGATTCAGAAAAATGCTTTTGTTCAAATGTTTTGTCATCATCAAAAAGGGGGAGATTGTTGCTCCTAGATTGATTTTGATGACTACAAAACAGTTGGAAGGGATACAAATAATTTTTATGTGAAAAAGACCTTATGCTCTACAGGGGCAAAATTGTAATTTCATCAAAACTCTGATTTGATAGCATTATCGTGTAGAACAAATGATATGTAATCTATTGGTGAAAGTTTCATGGTTTTTGGACTTATATTTTTGGAGTTATGAAGGTTTGAAGTTCATGAGTCAACTCATGAAACCTTGAGCTGATTGGCACGCAAAGATTAGCCATGGCACGCTGATTTTCTGGCTTGGCACGACCTGTGAGTCGACTCATGAGTCGACCCACAAGGCATGAGTCGACTCATGAGTCGACCTCTGCTGTTTTGGGCCAAGAAAATCCAGAAACCCAATCTCTGGACTTTGCAACAGAGGTCGACTCATGAGTCGACCCCTGAGGCATGAGTCGACTCATGAGTCGACTCATATGACGGGATTTGCCTGTAACGGCTAGTTTTTGGCCAGATTTGGTTGCTTTTTAATGCTGCTTTTTGTGCTCTAACGGCTCTTTTTCTGCCTAGTTTGTTTTCCCTTGTCTCTTAAGGCTATAAAAGGTTTCAAAAGGTGGAAAACAAAAAGGAGAGAGATCCAAATATCCAAGAGGCATTCAAGTGATTTGAAAAGAGAAAATCAAGAGCATTCAAGAGGGCATTCAAGTGCATTCAAGAGAAGATTTTTCAAGCCAACTACTCAACATCATACAAGAGCTCATTTAAAAGCCTTCAAGAAGCCATCAATCAAGCTCACCAACTCCTCAAGCATTTACTTCATCTCTCATCCACTTTGAGGAAATCCAAAAGGGGCTTCTTCATTTGAGTAAAGCGTATTTATTGTTATATTCGCTCACTTAAGGAGCTATTCTTGTACTTATTTGTGCTCTAAACTGATTTTATCTTGTGAGTAATTATTTTTGTTTTGGAGGGTTTCCAAAATAAGGAAAGGTTGATCCGAACCTGAAATCGGAGTGTATTGGGTCGGCTTGTACCCGGAAAACAAGTGGACTAGCTTGGGATAGCTAGTGTCGGAGTTTCCGATGGTTGTATTCGGGTTGAATACAAAGTATAGTGGATTGAAATTCCCAAGTAGGAGCTTGGGGAGTGGATGTAGGTGCAAGGTTGGCACCGAACCACTATAAATCATTGTGTTTGTGGCATGCTTTATTGTTTCTCTTTAATTCTCCATTATATCCTTGCATTCTTGTTTTAAGTAATTAATCTCAAACTAAAGTCTCTCTCCTCATTCATCAAGCTTTTGATATATATTTTTTACAAGTAATTAGTTAAGCCTAAAATTTTTAAAACCCAATTCACCCCCCCTCTTGGGTTGCATAGCTGGGCAACACGGTCTCAACCGTGTATGTTTCTCGGCCACAGTTTCTCTCACAGTGCCTATCAATGTCTCGATTTGACAACAAATCATACCTATATCGCTAGGTATGTTCGCTTTGACGAATCTACCTTTTCTTTTCAATCTCACTCCCTATTGAATCCTCCACCACAATCATCTCCCTCTTCCCCCCTTGAGGTGTTACATTTCTTCAGCCTTTACAAAAGGCCACCCCACCACTAGCATCCATCCCTCCACCAATTCTCTATTCTCCTTTATCGGTAGTATCTCCTCCTTCTAGCATTAACGACTCTGCACCTGTTCGAACCAAGTTACTTACTGACTTCTATCGCAACCCTTTATCAGCAACATCGTCCCTTCCTACACCTTTCCCACTAGCTGATTTCTAGCTAGACATGCCCTCCTTTGACCCACCTACTCAAACCATCCATACCCATCCCATGGTGCTTCGACCATGTCCAAACCAACCATCTACCCTCACCACCATTATCCTCATCAAGGAACCTACTTGTTTTACACAAGCATCAAAACACCCTGAGTGGCGTGCTGCAATGACAGTAGAATTTAATGCTCTAGTTCGCAATGGTACATGGTCTCTCATACCACGTTCATCTCACCAACAAAATTTAGTTGGGTGTAAATGGGTGTACAGAATCAAGCGAAAGGCTAATGACTCTCTTGAGTGCTACAAAGCGTGCTTAGTGGCTATGGGATTTCACCAATAACTTGACCTCGACAACAATGAGACATTCAGTCCAGTTATCAAGCCTACCATAATTCAGGCTGTTCTAAGTCTCGCAATCTCTCAGGGTTGGTCCATCAGGCAATTAGATGTTCACAATGCATTTCTACATGGCAACCTAATAGAAGAAGTCTACATGTCTCAACCGTCAGGTTTTGAAGACCGCGACCATCCAAATTTATTTGTCATCTTCACAAATCTCTATATGGGTTAAAACAAGCACCCCATGCCTAGTTTCATCATCTCTCTAATTTTTTTCTTGGATTGGGGTTTGTTGCCAGCAAAACTGATTCTTCAATATTTATTTTGAGGATGATCTCTCATGTGATCTATGTGCTCATCTATGTTGATGATACTTTGGTAACCAGTTGTGACTCCAATTAAGTCTTTCTACTCCTTCATCAGCTGGCTACAGAATTCTTTATTAAGGATCTTGGTGATCTTCATTTTTTCTTAGAAATTGAAGCTATTCGAAACTTTACCGGTTTGTTATTATCTCAAACCCGCTACATTAAAGATCTACTTTCCAAGGCAGGTATGGTTGACTATAAACCTGTTCAGACTCCAATGGCTATACCACAAGCTTCTAATTCAGGGAGTGCTCCACATCCAAACTACACATAGTATCGCTCTATTATTGGAGCTCTTCAGTATGTCACTCTGATACGTCCAGATATTTTTTTTGCAGTGAATAAAGTATGTCAATTTATGCAGTCTCCTAGTGCTGATCATTGGGTTATGGTCAAGCAAATCTTATGGTACCTTAAAGTAACAACTGATTATGGGTTACAGATTAGCCGATCGACATCTCACTCTCTTCAAACCTTTTTTGATGCAGATTGGACAGGTAGTGGGACTGATCGGTGCTCCATTGGGGGTTATGCACTTTTTCTTGACCCCAACCTCATTTCTTGTGCATCTCGCAAACAGAAGACAGTTGCTCGTTCTTCGACAGAATCTGAATATAAGGCCTTAGCTTATGCATCAGCTGAACTAATCTGGCTTGAATCTTTATTTCAAGAGCTAGACCATCGTATCCATAGTCCTCCAATTCTATGGTGCGACAATATTGGGGCCACTTATCTCTCGGTCAATCCTATTTTTCATGCTCGTACGAAACATATTGAGATTGATTTTCATTTTGTTCGTGAACGTGTTGCACGACATGAACTATCTATTCAGTACATTTCCACCCAAGATCAACTTACTGATATTCTCACCAAGCCTTTGGGTACCGCACGATTCAGATTCTTACAAGACAAGCTGAAGATTCGTGGTCAATGCACAGATAATCTTCTATATTTAGTTGATCTATATTTGACCTCTGCATGAATCAAATCATATATTTGGTCTCTCCCTACTTAGCATGAAATTTGAAATGCTTCTCCTATAATAGCTGGCCTCCTTACTTAGCATGAAATTTGAAATCTTATTATAACTGGCCTAGACCACAAGAACATATATTTTGAATTCTTGTCATAGCTAGTCTAGACCACAATAGTATGTAATTTGAATTTCTGTAATAGTTGGTCAATTGTAATCTATATATTTCTGTCAAAGGACAATGAAATAACAAGTGAAAAAAAATTATCTTTATCAGAAGGGATTATGTACAGAAGAGAGGAAGGTCTGCTGTCAAGAGTCTTACAGGTTGCTGTTAAGATCAAGCAACCTATTCCATTTTAAAGAAATAAGAGAATCCTTCTCGTTGGATTTTCTTTTTGAAAAAAGAAAAAAAATAATAATAAGATAGGTGTGCGCCGCTTAGTTCAGCCACCAAAATGGAAGATGACTAGCAGAGACACCAAGTTTAAGGGATTTCTGGTTTAGATTAAATACTAGGGATTAGGTGTAAGAACCCTGAATTTTCAAACTCCCCAGCACAACTCCTAAAGCAAGAAAAGGATTATTTTTTCGAGCTAGTTAACTGCAAACAAGAAAACCGGGCCTGTAAAACCACAGGATTAGAGCATTGAGAACGGCCAAGGATTTTTCCTTATCCAAAAATTCGAGATGGACCAGCATTAAGCGTGACCAGTTTTTTGTTTAGATGCAGACACACATAGAATGTGGATGCTATGTAGTCTTTGTGATCCTATCGTTGCTATGAAAATGAAAGAAGGGGACGCTATAGCCAACTTGCTTTGCCAAGTCAACAATGGAAGACTTTTTTCGGTACAAGAGACGACCAACTTACCATGAGAAATGTGATACGAGAGGTTGAAGCAATATGCAGGAGATGTAGATAACCAACAAGGTGATGTTTAGTCAATCCAAATCGAAGAAAATCTAATGGCTTCTTATCATATATCCCTCAGTGAAGGACTACACTCTCATCTTTCCACGACATTCATTGAACCAATTCTCAATCAATCGATGAAGTCCGCCATGTGAGTCTACCAAGGAAAAAAATTTACAATCTTAGATGGTGATCGATGGTCACACTTACCATAGCACGCCAAAGCATGGGACCAGTATTTGGTCAATCCACAAAATAGCAACCACAAAACAGAAAGAAAGCAAGCGCAGAGGGCTCCACGTTGATAGAGACCTAAGAATACACTGAAGATGATGGAGAGAGAAGAAAGAGGAAGAAATGAAAGAGGGGGAAAATGATGAAGAACAGAGAGGGCAGGGACTCATAAAGACTACGTATAACTAGTAAACATGCCTTTCCCAAGCAATAACCAACAAACTTCGTTGAATCTCACGCGCTTCTTAACGCTTACAAACAAAATAATAGAAACAATTCAGAATCTTAGATGGTTCTTGGCGGTCAAGTGTTCACATCTGCACATCATGGCACGTCACGACATTTATTGGACCAGCCGCGTCAATCCATGAAGTCCGCCATGTGAGTCTACCAAAGATAAAAATCTACAATCTTAGATGCTGGTCGGATTCGGCGGTCACACTCATTACAGCACGCCACGGCATTGAACCAATGGTTGGTCAATCCACAAAACAGCAACCACAAAAGAGAAAGCAAGCACGGAAATCTCCACGATGATAGGAAGCTCCAGGATAAGCAACAGAGGCATAAGAATGCACTCAAGATGAGGGAGAGAGAAGAAAGAGGAAGAAATAAAAAAAAAGGGGGAAAATGATGCAAAACGAAAAGGGCAGAGGGGGTTGGGATTTTTTTCTTTTTTTAATAGAAAGAGAAGAAAAATCCATCTAAAACACTGATATTTGTTGTGCCATCAGAATCCAATACTATACGATGCAGCAAGAAGAAAAAAGAAAAAATAAGATAAAAAACATAATACAAATACGTGGATCGGCCTCAAGCCTACCTCTACAGGATGTGCAAGCTTTATTATGAGAGAATAAAATAAAATCAATACAAGAGAAACTCATCACTCAACCTTTATACAATAGCCTCTCAAGAAAAAGCCCCAAACCTCACAAAAGCTCTCTAAAACCTCTGTTGAAACCTTTCTGCAACTCCAGGACATCACCAGCTCTCTAACGCAACAAATGATTCATCAATCAGAGCTATATAGGCTCTAAAATAAAAAAATTATTGTTTCAGTAGAAAACAGAGTTCCAATCAAGCTTAGAACCATCCGTGGCTGTCCAATTATGACTGGCTCGCATCAGAGCCATCCGATCGTACAAAATATCCTCTGATCACGCTCGGATTCATCTTCGGCCATTTGATCATGATCAACTCCGATTTGGACCCTCCGATCGCACAAAAAATAGCCTAAATCACGTGTGGACCGCATGTTCGGTCCACGCCAGTCCTATGGACCGCCAGTGCCTCACAGTCCACAATGGACTGCACGGGGACACTGGCCTGGGCACCCGCGAGTGCTGGGCCGACCGCTCTTTTTCCATCGCTGGGCCTGCCTGGGCGCTGGGCCACGAGCGTCTCCATCGGGCCCGGCGGCGCTTCGTCGGTCCCAGCCAGCCCGCCGCTGCCTCGTGCACAGTACCACCTGTTTCAATCTTCTTTTGCACGTATCTTCTCCATTTGGACTCCGATTGGGCTGTTCTTAGGCTCGTTGGACTCAGTTTTTCATCCTGGACCTCGCTATGGAATCAATGTGGAGGTATATTTTTTAACAATTTCTATCTCGACTCAATATTTGGCCTCCATCTATCTTTAAAAGTCTGTGATCCGTCTCATCTCAATGCCCTGGGGCATGCTTGCTGTCTCATGAATCGACAAATGTGGGAGTGGAGCCAGGCCACTCGATCCCATCTCCATCATGGACTGTGTCACTCTAACCAAAGATCTGCTTGGGAAAGTCTCTTGCGACAATAGAAATCTTATCCTGCGACATCGCCTCTCATCCTCCTGAGTCTCCCATCTAGTGCCTGATCCACCTCCACCTGGAGCTCCACCTCGCTCTGGATTTCTCCTGCCTCCTGAAACTCCACCTCGCACTGGGCTCTTCGTCAAATAGTAATATCCTCTCGTCCTCTTCTTCTCTTCCAAAATAATCCTATCACCGTGCAACATCTTCAGGACCCTCCACGAGGATCTTCTTGAGACGTATTTCCTAATAAATTTTAAATTTTAAATTTTTTTTAGTATTTCATCAATATTTAAAATTCAAATTCTTCCTTATAAATGAAAATACTAACATTCAAATTTTAAAATTTAAATTTTAAAAATGAGAGACCTCTCTCGTATCACCGTCATCGCCGACCATCAGAAAAGATATTGATTTAACCTATCTCAACAGAGGAGAGGAAGGCCAAAATCCAATCTAAAGTCTAGAGAAGATATCTGGCGGCTACTCAACAGCCAGATCTAACCAGTAGTCAGGTCAGAAAAAGGCCACACCAAAGCACAAGTAGAGAGACTTCCAGGCTGGGGGAGGTTAGCAATTGAGAGAGTAGAGACTTGTAAAGACTACATATCACTAGAAAATCATGCCTTAAACAAGAAATAACCAATAAACTTTGTTGAATCTTACACCTTTTCTGTCTTTTTTTTTTTTCCGTCGTCCTCCCTTTCCTATATGAATGTGTTAATCATTTTTCATCTCCTTTTATGCACCGTTATCTATCTTGTTAAGTCGAGCATCAGGTTACGGAAAATCGATGGAGTCCAGGAATGTGTCATTGAGCTTTGAAAGTGGGCAAGTACATCCGGTGGTCATAACCCTCGTACCTTGCAATTTGTAAGGTGTTTTTTATAAAATGCGGCCCGCCGCCGGCCAACAAAAAAGAGGGAGAGAGAGAGAGGAAGAGAGAGAGAGAGGAGAAAGCTCACCACCGTCGAGAGCTCGCCGCCGTGCCGTCGGAGAGACGCGAGAGAAGAGGGAGAAGGGAGAAGGAGAAAAGAGGGAGGGGGAAGGAGAAAATGCCATTCCCTTTGGCATTTTCTCCTTTTTTTTCTCTCTTTTCTTTTTTTTGGTTTTTTTAATTTTTTTTTCTTATTTTTTTTAATTATTTTTTTGTAATTTTTTAATCAATTAATTTAATTAAATAATGAAGATAGTAATTTGAATGATAATTTTTAATTTAAATTAAAATTAATTTTTTTTAATTTATAATTATAATTTCTATTTTATTACCATTTTTTCCTATTTTATTTACTTCTTTTATGACATTTTTTTTAAATTCAATTTATAATTTTTATAATTTGAAATTATAATTTTAGTTTTCATCCATTTTTATCTTTTTGGCATTCTATTACGTATTTTTTTCTTTTATTTAAAATATTTTTAAACAATTATATTTAAATTAATTTAGTTATTTAAAATGATATTTTTTATTTCAATTATAATTATAATTTTTATTTCATAAAATTGAAAATTATAAATTTTATTTTTCAATTAGAATTAGAATTTTTATTTTTTTTTTCAATTCTATTTTTTCCTTTTTTTCTTTTTTTAGGGTATTTTTTATTTTTTTACTACATTTTTTTTTCTTGAGATAATTTTTTTAAAAAATAATTTGAAATGGACAACGTAATTTGAAATGATATTTTTTATTTGAATTAAAGTTAAAATTTTTTTTTTTAAAAGTTTAATTTACAAATTTAATTTTTTTCATATTTTTTCCTCATTTTTTCACCTTTTTATGGCATTTATATTTTTTATCAAAATTTAATTCAAATTAAAATTTTAATTTTTTTTAATTCAAATTTATAATTATATAATTTTTCTATTTTTTCATTTCTTTCTATTTTTATGAAATTTTTTAGTCTATTTTTTTATTTCTTTGGAATATTTTTTAAATAAATTAATTTGAATTTGAGAAAGTAATTTGAAATGATATTTTTATTTTAATTAATTTTAAAAATTTTATTTCTTTTAAATTTCAAAATATAATTCTTATTTTTTTTATTTTTTTTAAATTTTGATTTTTTAATGGTACTTTTTATTTTTTTTAATTTTTTATTTTTTTGAACATTTTTGGCAAGAATTTGAAATGATGTTTTTGAATTAAATTTAAAATTTTTATTTTTTTTAAATTTAAATTTATAATTTTTATTTTTTTCACATTTCTTTCTCTTTTTTTTCTTTTTTTATGATTTTTTAATTATTTAAATTTTTAAGATTTTTATTTAGATATTTTTTAAAAAAATTAATTTGAAAAAAAATAAATCATCTAAAATTATCTTTTTTATTTGAATTATAAATTTAAATTTTTATATTTTAAATTTTATTCAAAATTAAAATTTTAATTTATTTATTAATTTAAAATTTTTAAATTGTTACGCATCGAAGTATTCCTTATGTGAAGATCCAATGGAGCAATCATAGCGAGAGAGAGGCTACATGGGAACTCGAGACAGAAATGAAGATAAAGTATCCACAACTCTTCGAAAACTCAGGTATGTAAATTTCGAGGACGATATTATTTTAAGGAGGAGAGATTGTAACGGCTCAAGTTTCGAGCCTGTAAACTTTTGACAGCCCAACAAAAAAAAAAAATTTACAGAAGGAGGAAGACTCCTAATCGAAGTCTTCTTCCTTCCCATTTTCGATGAAATCAGACTCGAAGAGTCCGGCTAGGGTAGAAAACCTTCATTATAAAGACCCCCTTCCTCCCTTAGGATCTTTCAACAAAAATTTCAAAGAAATTTGAGGGATTTGTTGGATTTTCTCAAAGAAAGCATCATGAGCGGTTGATCAGAAGAGAAGAGCCGTCGGAGCTATTTTTGGCCGTCGGAATAAAGTACGTTCCTTCTTCCTTATTTTTGAATTGATCCTCCGGCCATCAATGTGCTTGGAAGCCGACGAGATGCTGGTTCGGGCTCAAACAGGGACATCCCTGTTTACATTGTTCTCTCCTTTCGTCGCCGGCAGCAAAGAGGGGTGGGGCTGCCACCGGGACGATAGCCTCGCCGTCGTTGGAGTTGCCGGGGAGGATGGCCGGAGATGGCGTACCTGGCCGAATGATGGGGAGGTGCTCGAAAAGGGCTCCGGTCCCCTATTTTTTATCATGGAGAAGAGGAGAAGAAATCTCTTCTCTCTTCTCTAAATAAAAAATTAATTATATATATATAAATATATATATATAATAAATAAGTAAAAATAAATAAATAAATAAATAAATAAGGGGACATAGGTAAGAGTTTCGATAAACCTCAATATACAATTTTTTAGAAAATCAATTTGGTTAAATTGATTTGTTTGATAGGAGAACAGTCCAACGACCAGGGGGACAATGAGTAGGGTTTTGATTTTCAGACTATAAGGCTGTGAATTTAATTTCTCATTGATCGAGGTAAGAATCTTGTACATGATCATCACTATATATATGTTATTTATTCGTTAGTCTTATAATGTTGAATTTGCAATACTGAATTTATAATCGATGAGTTTTCTATGCTTGAGATAGTGATATATGGCTTATATGAATTTTTTAAAATATGATCATGTTATGAAAAGATTTTTATGATTGATGGTATGAGTCTTATGGATATGATTTATCAATTTCATCATTCTATAATTTAAAATAATTCGATAAAATTAAGAATTAAATGAAAAAGATATGGTTTGGACTAGCCTCGACATATGGATCAGTCGGCCAGGAGCTCATGCCTGGGACAGCCTGCCAGGAGCTTATACCTGGGATAGCCCCCACTGGCTTACAGATGGATCAGCCGGCCAGGAGCTCATGCCTGGGACAGCCCGCCAGGAGCTTATGCCTGGGACAGCCTCTCACGGGCTTTCGTATGTGGGATAGCCGGCCAGGCGCTCATCCTGGAACAGCCTTGAAAGGCTTATATATAAAAAAAATAAAAAAAAAATTAGATTGAAAAGAGATTGAGGTATGGTCTAGGTTAGTCCAAAGCCAAAAAGGGATAAAAGATTGTCAAACCGAAAATTTGAAAAGATGCAACATATAATATGTAATTCAATAATGAATGAAGACTTCACTTGATGATATATGATGATCCATATTATTAAATACATATTTATGACAATATTCCAGTTATTATATATATATGAGTCTTCACAAATTGTATTGATTTCAGAAATATTACTTTTATCTACTGGCTTGATGTACATGTGCAGTGATTCTTACTGAGCTGGAGAAGCTCATATTTTCTTCTTATTTTTTTCAGACTCACAGGATGCTTAGTTTGGATGGTTTGGACGAGAGTAAATAAGAACTGAAGCCTTTAGTAGTTCAGTTAGTTTAAGTTCTCTGATACCAATAAACATTTGAATAATTGTATTGAACAAAATTTACATTTGATTTGAAGTTGTGACTCGGATGATTGATTTGGTATTTACTTGGTTATTTAAATTTTGAAGTGTTAAATTATTTAGGCCTTACATGATCCTCAGGATGCTGCTCTAGGGTTGTGTGGCCGTGTCACGTGCCCAACTCAAGTGCTGGGTTTGGGGCATGACAGAGTGGTATCAGTGCCTAGGTTTAGGAATCCTAAGGTTCATTTCAGAGAGAGAGTATATGGGTAGACTTTTAGATGAGAATTGACTAATATGAGATATTTTTTCTTATATTTTCTGACTAAAGTAAAACTATGTAGGTTGACATGGCATGAGGGACTGAGCGTGGGCGAAATCGGAGACCTACCAGATTTGCGGATGGCTCTAATACTTGGGAGCCAGCTATGCAACAAGAAAATGCTCCACCCTCACCGGATGATGATGCACCACAATAAGAACATTCTACTGAGCCTGTAGAGATCACTCCCGAGGAAGAAACTCCAGGAGAACCTGAAATTCAATTTGGGGAATAAGTTACTGCAACTCAGTTAATACAAGTACTAGTTCAACAATAAGTGGCTGCAAGAGAAGATATGAGGAGGATATTAGAGGTGCAGCAAGGACAACAACAGCAGATCATACAACAAATATTTCAGGAGTGACAGTCCCAGCAGCAACAAGGAGCAGAAAATCAGTATGAACATCAAATCAATTTATTAGATTTCAAAAAGTATGCACCACCGGCATTCTCAGGGACCTCAGATCCTATGGAAGCTGAAAGCTGGCTAAAAGCAATAGAAAAAGTTTTTCATACTTTGAGATGTTCTGCTGAAGATAAGGTCACTTTTGCCACTTTTATGTTACAAGATGAGGCAGTCGATTGGTGGGAGATGGAAATTGAAAAGATGAGGCCAAATGATGTACCTTTTACATGGGAAGAATTTAGAAAGGTCTTCTATGAGAAGTATTTTCTCCAAAATATCCAACTCCAAAAATTTTAAGAGTTCGATCGACTGGTACAAGGCCACATGACAGTTGCTCAATATGCAACTAAATTTGAAGAATTGTCGAGATATGCCCCTGCATTAATAGCTGAGGAAAATATTCGAGCCAGAAAATTTGAGAATGGATTAAGGGATAGAATCCAATAATTAGTAACTGTATTTGAGCTGCCCACTTATAAGGAAGTTATCAACAAATGCTTAATAATAGAAAAAGGACTTAATGATGCTCAAGTAGCAAGAGAGAAAAATATGAAAAAAAGAGGTCGAGCAATTGATTCTCAAGGTCAAAGTATCAGAGCCTTCAAACCAAAGACCCCAAAATCAAGCCAGACTGCCATTGAAAGTAAAGTACAACCTTAGGGGAGTGTTATATGTTATAGATGTGGAGGATCCCATCTTAAACGAGATTGCACATGGCCTGGAGGACAATGTTACAAATGTGGACGAGATGGCCATAAAGCAATTGTATGCCACAGTAGAGGAGAATCGCAGAGACAGCAGATGCCTCAAAATTTCCAAAATACCCCCGCAAATCGGGCACCCCAAGATATACAAAGATAAGATGCAGGACAACAAAAATCAAAGACCCAAAGATGAGTCTATGCACTTACACAACAGGATGCTAATGCTTCTAACTCAGTGGTGACAAGTACTGAACCGATCTCCTAAAATTCTTTTATATATATGTCATGAAATATTATATGCTTAGATATATATAGACATATAGCCCTGAATGATAAATGAATATTATGTAAATATCTGACAGATATGATTAAAATAGCATCCAACGATGTCTATCCTCTATTTGACCCTGGAGCTACCCACTCCTTTATAGCAACTAGTTTTATTAAGAAGACCAATGAGATGTCTCCTACACCATTAGAAAATGATCTTTATGTCTGCACACTAAGCGGGGAGGTGATCTTGGTTAATTCAATTAGCAAAGATTGTATACTGAGTATTGAAGATAGAAAGATGAAAGCAGACTTATTAGTCTTAAAGATGAAGGACTTTGACCTAATCCTGGGGATGGATTGGTTAGCAGCATATCATGCTATAGTTGATTGCTTCAAAAAGACAATAAGGTTTCAAATTTCAGATCAGTCAGAGTTTAGTTTTATGAGTACTAAACCCTTCTTTCACCAGAAGTTCATCTCAGTTATCCGTGCCCAAAAATTTCTTAGAAAAGGATGTGAAGGATTTCTAACCACTGTATTAGACACTCAAGATAATAAGCTCAAGTTACAGGACATTCCTATTGTGAAAGAATTTTCTGATATTTTTTCAGATGACCTACCTGGACTACCTCCTGATCGAGAGATTGAGTTTTTTATTGACTTGATCCCTGATACGAGTTCAGTTTCTAAAGCCCCTTATCGAATGGCTCCAGCAGAATTGAAGGAATTACAAAAACAATTACAAGAGTTGTTGGACAAAGGATTCATTAGACCTAGTGTGTCACCTTGAGAAGCTCCAGTACTTTTTGTGAAGAAGAAAGATGGTAGCCTTCGGCTTTGCATAGACTATCGAGAATTAAACAAGGTAACAGTGCGAAACAAATATCCTTTACCATGAATCGATGATTTGTTTGATCAGTTGCAAGGGGCACAGGTCTTCTCAAAAATTGATCTTCGTTCTGGCTACCATCAGTTAAAGATACAGTCTGGAGATATATCAAAAATAGCCTTTCGGACTAGATATGGGCATTATGAGTTTTTAGTCATGCCCTTTGGTTTGACCAATGCACCGGCAGCCTTCATAGATCTTATGAATCGAATGTTTGCATCATACTTGGATCGATTTGTAGTTGTATTTATTGATGATATTTTGATTTACTCGAAAAGCTCACTCGAGCATGAAGAACATTTGAGGATTGTATGACAAACTCTGAGGAAAAAGAAGCTGTATGCAAAGCTACAAAAATATGAATTTTGGATGAACAGTGTTACTTTCTTCGGGCATGTCATCTCCAAGGATGGTATTTTAATTGACCCAAGAAAAGTGGAGACAGTAGTCGACTGGAGCCGACCTACTAATATATCGGAGGTACGTAGCTTTTTGGGATTGGCTGGCTACTATCGAAGATTTGTGGAAGGTTTCTCTTGTATTGCTATGCCTCTATCTCGTCTAACATAGAAACAAGTAAAGTTTGAATGGACAGATGAATGCGAGCAAAGCTTTCAAGAGTTAAAAAGATGATTAGTGACTGCTCTAATCTTAACCATTCCATCCGGAGCAGAAGGTTTCACTATCTATAGCAATGCTTCTCGTAAAGATTTCGGTTGTGTTCTGATGCAAAAGAAAAAGGTGATAGCTTATGCCTCTCGACAATTGAAGTCATATGAGCGAAATTATCCTACTCATGACTTAGAATTAGCAGCTGTGATTTTTGCTTTAAAAATATGGAGGCATTATTTATATAGAGAGCATTGCGAGATTTTCACGGATCATAAAAGTTTAAAATACATCTTTACTCAGAAGGAGTTAAATTTGAGACAAAGAAGGTGGTTGGAACTATTGAAGGACTATGACTTGACAATAAATTATCATCCTGGGAAGGCGAATGTTGTAGCCGATGCTCTAAGTAGAAAATTTTCTGGTGGTTTGGCTGCTCTAATTACCTCACAAAAGCCTATATTGCTAGATTTGGAGAAATCAGGAATTGAAATACGACTACATGATTCTCAAGTTCAACTTGCAAATCTTGTACTACAGTCTACTTTGATTGAAAAGATTAAGGCAGCTCAAAAGGAGGATTCAGAGTTACAAAAGGTCATAGAAGCAGTGGAATCTGGTATACAGACAAAATTTTGGACACATGAGGATGGGTCATTAAGTTTGATAACAGACTGTGTTCCCAAGGTTCCAGGATTAAGGGATGAGATCCTGGAGGAGGCTCACTGTTTGACTTACACCATTCATCCTGGAAGCACAAAAAATGTATCAAGATTTGAAAAGAAATTTTTGGTGGTCTGGTATGAAAAGGGATATTGCACAATTTGTAGCCCAATGTTTGGTATGTCAACAAGTAAAAATCGAACATCAAAGACCAGCAAGACCATTGCAGTCTCTTCTTATTCCTCAGTGGAAATGGGAGCATATTACTATGGATTTTGTGACTGGGTTACCAAAAACACTTCGGAATAATAATGCTATATGGGTAATTGTTGATCGATTGACGAAATCAGCGTATTTCTTATCCTTTCGAATTGGCCTTTCCTTAGAAAGATTGGCAAGCTTGTATATAGAGCAGATAGTACGACTACATGGAGTACCAGTTACTATTGTGTCAGATCGAGATAGTAGATTTGTTTCTCAATTTTGGAAGAACCTTCATAAAGCCCTTGGTACCAAGTTAAACTTCAGTACAGCTTTTCATCCTTAAACTGACGGACAATCAGAATGAACCATACAGATCCTAGAGGATATGTTAAGGGCTTGTGTCATGGACTTGGGCGGAGCATGGGATAATCACTTATCATTGGTTGAGTTCACTTATAATAATAGTTACCAAACAAGCATTCAAATGGCTCCTTTCGAGGCATTATATGGAAGGAAGTGTAGATCGCCCATTTGTTGGGATGAGGTGGGAGAAAAAAAACTGTTGGGACCAGAAATAGTGCAACAGACAGTGAAAAAAGTACACATGATCCAGGAACGACTTCGTATAGCTCAGAGCAGGCAAAAGAGTTATGCTGATAATAGAAGAAGAGAGCTGGAATTTCAGGTAGGCGATCATGTCTTTCTAAGAGTTTCTCCCACTAAAGGTGTAATGAGATTTGGAGTTCGTGGTAAGTTGAGTCCAAAGTATATTGGCCCTTTTGAAATTTTAGACAGGATTGGAGAAGTTGCATATCGGTTAGCATTACCGCTGACTTTATCTGGTGTACATAATATATTTCATGTATCAATGTTGAGAAAGTATATTCCAGATCCAAGTCATGTGGTGAGTTATGAACCTTTGCATCTTCAGAAGGATCTGACTTATGAAGAATATCCAGTACGGATTGTTGACAAGAAAGATCAGGTGTTACGGCATCAAAGTATTCCATATGTGAAGATCCAACGGAGCAATCATAGCGAGAGAGAGGCTGTTGGGAATAGTGTCCCAAAGCCAATCGTCAGCTTGTTGACGGTTGTGCTCATTTTTATATATGTATATAAATTATGAATTAATAAAAATTATTTTAGCATTTTTCATCATAAAATATTTCATCTTCTAATGAACTCCTATGTTGTGGTGAAGTCCTTAGGACTATTTAGACTCAATAAAGGAGGATTTGTCATTTAGTCCTTAAATCTGTTCGCGACCAAATGATACGTTGTTACCAAGAACGACAACGTTTATCAAGCATAGGTCGTTGTGTGCCATATAGGTTGGCTATCCTCTTAACCAATGATTGTGGAGACATTGGTATAGCATACAGGTGAGATGTAGGGGTACATCTGCACTGAACGTGACCGATCCCGGAGCTATTTCTACTGTCAAGATTTACTCCGATGGAATATAGGTATAAATATCCCTCCGACCTGAGACCGCCATGGTGACTTGCAAGCAACTCACTGCACTTAGGCACTGGACTACCTGAATTTTTAATTCAGTGACGGAAGGCTGCTGGGTGTAGTCAAGTACTTGACTTGTCGGTACATGTGTCAAGATGGGATTGACCACTCCAGTTTAGGAGCTGTGTACAGTCGTATTTCAGTTTAGCAAAATCTTGACCAGGGTAGTCTTTATGAGGAGTCACAAGACTGTTTGAGTTGAGCATGATTTGGATGATCTGATCAGGGTTGACAGTTTAACCCTGAGTCATCCTAAACACAGGGGTCAAAAGGATAAATTATACAGTAACCATATTCATGTAGGTTCTGAGTGTTGTGATTGTGACTCTTCGACCTATCCGGACGTTGGGTACCATTGCTAGATGGTCACTTCGATTAGTATAGGAATTGGTTCTTGTGCTACCGGCTTAGGTTCGAACCTGCGGGGTCACACACATTAGAAGTTCCTATCTATCTGATGGCTGATGTAGAATCCTACATATTTGGGACTCAGTGATCAAGAATCAAGATTCTCTGATCATGAGTTCCACACATTTTGAGTACCGAGGTCAACAGTCCCACTGGTTTAGGACTCTTCGATCAGGATTACATATCGATGAATTCTGATGTCCGATTATCCATCGGATTTGCACTCAATATTTATGAGAGATTTAATTAATGATTTGATCACTAATTAACTCAATTTGATTGAGTAATTAATTTTGGATCAAGTCCAATTGAATTGGATTCAGTTGGATTTGATCCGATTAGGTTAAGAGTTGACCTAATCGTCGAGATGGTTTGGTCCCTGATTTGATCAGAGGTTGGGCTTAGTAATTCCTGATTTGATTAAGATTTTATTGAGCCTAATTAAGCCTAATTAAGTTGATTTTAAATTAATCTAATTGGACCTAACTTATTTGGTTCAATTAGGTTGGTTTAAATAATGAAACCACCTTGACCCAATCTCCATGCGCCACCTCACTTCCATTGCACCCATTTGAATTCATGAGAAGAAACTTCTCATGAATTTTTTTCTCACGCCAAGCCCTCTCCTCACTCCACTTTAATGTGCCAAATGAATGGATAAGGATGATTGGTTGGCCATTCAAATTTAAAATAAAGTTTGAATTTGAATGGGCAATCAATCTTTGCACCTTATCCCTTTTTTTTACGCCCCATTTATTACATGAGAAAAAGTTTCTCATAAAATCACTCCATGCACAATTTAAGCCACACCTCATGCCTTTAGTGGATAAGGGATGAGTTGGTGTCAATTTGAATTCAAAATTTGATTTGAATTCAAATGTGCAATTACTCATCTTTATCCTTTCTTTTGGATAAGACGTTTGACGTTGTTATAAAAGGAGGAGAAGAGTGGGGCGTGCAAGAAGAAGATTTTTGGAGAAAAATTCTGGAGTGTGAGAAGTCTTGTGCGTGAGAAGGAAGTCCATGTCCTTCCAAGAGATAAAGAAAGAAAAGAAAAAAAAGTGGGTGCAAAGTTTCCGGTGAGTTCCCTAGAGTTTTAGCCTGGGGTTTGGGAAGTGAAAAAGTGAGCTACGAGTTTCGTGAGCCCATAAAATCTCAAGGAGATCTTCAACATCCTCTCAAGCACATCTGTTGATAATCTGAAGTATCCAAAGAAATGACAGACATCGATCGAAGGAGTTCGATCAGCATCGACTATCAAAAAGGCTCTACAATGAGCTAGCACTCGTGAGGAGTCGATCAGATCGGGAGCTTCATGTGGATAATTCGTAAAGGTCAGACATACTGTGTGGCTGCATCGTGATGATCAGACTCTCCCGATGATGATCAGATTGTGACGATCTACTACCCGCACAAAGGTATTGTGTTCTTAACACATTACAATAAAGTGTTTATTGTTCAAATTTGAATTTTAAATTTAAAAGCATGTATGCTATATATCATATTTAGATTCTAATGTAGGATAAATTCTTATTAATTAATTATATTAATTAATATTTTTTTCTATAAAATAATAATTTTGAAAAAGTTTTAAAATTACCATTTTACCCCTGCACTAAATTTTTCCATAAATGGTATCAGAGCGGGTACTTAGATATGATATATATATTTACATGCATAGATTAAGTTATAATTTAAAAGTTTAAATTTAAAATTTGAAATTTAAATATTTAAATTTTGAATTTTGAAAGTTGTTCAAAATTTAAAATTTAAAAATTTGAAATTCAAATTTTGAAATTTGAATTTTGAAATTCAAAATTTTAAATTTTGAAATTCAAAATTTGAAATTTAAAATTTAAAATTTGATTGAAATTTCAAATTTAAAATTCAAAATTTAAAATTTGAAATTTGAAATTCAAAATTTTAAAATTTAAAATTTATTTGAAATTTGAAATTCAAAATTTAAAATTTGAAATTTAAATTTTGAAATTAGTATATTTAGATATACTTGATCCAAGTAGCAAGTAATCGAATTGGGTTGGTTGCCATGGCCATCCGGTCATAGGAGAAAAGTAAGATTTAAAGACCCTCTCCTCCCATTAGATGGGGTCTCCTATGGTGGTAGGGGTGCCGCTGCAATTATATCCCATGCAGATGAAATAGCGAAAGAAATTAATTATAAAGATATAATTATAAAATTTATCATGAATATGTTAGATTAGATCTAAAGAAATATTCATGATTTATTTTAATTGAGTTATTTTTTATTATATAATTAGCAATAAGATTGCTATTTATGAAATGTGCTGATCTATTTGTGAAATGAGTCAACATATTTGGTGAACAGAAAATAAAACTTTTCAAATTTAAAAATTATTTTCAAAATGCCAAACCCTAACCAATCAGCCCAAATACTTAATTAAAAAAATTAAGTATTATCTAGTAGGTCTAGAATTGTGAATTAAGATCTAAGACAATTGCATAAACTTGTGGGTCAATGGGTTAGATGGATTAGGTTCATAATTGGGTTAGACCTAAGGTTAGCTTATAGAAATAGACTAAATTAGAGTAATTGATCAAATCTAATCAAAAGTTGAATTAGATTAGGTCAAGGATACTCTAGACTCAACTCCAATAGTTGTAGTTGAATGGGTCCATATCTTTAACTAGACCAAGATGGACTTAATTCATGACTACGTGGTGGAACCCTATTTACTAAGTTGATCAAATTAAAACTAATGAACCGGTTGGTGTCTAAGGTAAGTTTGGCAGTTTGACCAGTGGTTTTTAAGCGGGAGCTACTCGCAGTGATTTGATCTCTGATGAGTTAATGGCTTATCCCCACCACTGATCTCACTTACTTGGCCAACCTGGTGAATTAGGTTTTGATTAGATCACTTGGTGATTAGGGCTCACCCAAGTCATTAGGTAAATCAGTTTGACTGATTTAGGTGCTCCTAATGCCAGCTTTAATTAAATCTTTTTTTAATCTGACTTGGTGAAGTCAGTGGGAGGATTGAAATTGGTTGGATATTTTCTTTTCATCTATCCTTTAATAAAATCTTCAAAAATTATTAGGTCCCTAAAAATAATTAAGTTATATTGATAACTAAGTCATAGCCTCCCATTAAGTGAGTGATAATGAGTCCATTAGTTTAATAATCATTGGAGGCCCAAAGGCCTCATGCTTATTGACTAATGAAATTATCATTCATAATATGATAATTTGGTTTGAGTCTTTCTGATGGTGATCAGATTGGCTGGCCAAAGTCAGGCCTGATCATTTATTGATCCGATTCACCAAATCAAATCATGTTAATGGTTGGACCTAACCAGATCTTTTCAGTGGAGGCCAAAGCCTACTGATTAGATTCTGGGGTAAAATCAATTACTAAAAGTTGTTTAGAGAAACAACTAGTTATGAACCGACCCATAGATGCACATGGGTTGACCAACCAAAGTTGGGCTCGTGTGTAGTCTGTGTGGATTCTAGTACCCACTAAGGAATTAAAGTAATTTTTCGAATTAGAGGTTGAGGCTACCAGTTCATAAAAATACTGGGAGAAACTTTAGACTAAAATCCAAGTCTTTAGTATTTATAATTTATGTACTAATAGAGGTCTGGTTTTCTTTTATGCAGCTATGGCCACTATCCTGTCCCTCCGATCATTATTAGATAATGACAAGCTCATGGGACCTAATTTCGATAGCTGGTATCGAAAATTAAAAATCGTCCTTGAGCATGAGTGGATCCTTTATGTAGTAACGGATCCGACACCTGAGGAGCCAGCCCCGAATGTTAGAGGGACGGTCCGAGACACTTACCAGAAGTGGCTCAACGACCGCACCACCGTCCAGAGCATTATGCTGGCGGCAATGAATGATGAGTTCAGCCACAGGTTCGAGAACGCCCAGCCACAGGAAATGCTTCAAATGTTGAACGACTCCTTTGGCATGCCTGACGATGTTGAAAGGCATAAAACTAGTTGTGCCATTTTCAATGCTCAGATGAGAGATGGAGCCTTAGTCACTGATCATGTACTGTACATGATCGAAATGATTGAGCGCCTAAGTAAACTGGGCATTCCCCTGCACGAGCAGCTCGGTAAGGATGCGATCCTTAATTCATTTCCCAAGTCCTTCCTCCCCTTCCTTATTCATTTTCGGATGATAAAGCCTGCAGTAAACTACCATGGCTTGTTGGGGTTGCTGTAGAACTTTGAGAAGGATCACCAGCTCCATAAGGAGTCGGTGAATGTTGTGGGAGGATCTTCTTCTGGTCGTCGACCCTTTAAGAAATGGAAGAAGAAGAACAAGAAGAAGAAGAATAAGAAGGTGCAGCTGTATGCTAGGACGTCTGCACAGGGTCAGACCAAGAAGCGTAAGCCCGATCAGAGCCAGGCAAAGTACTTCTTTTGCAAGAAGCAGGGGCACTGGAAGAGGAATTGTCCTCTATACATTGCTTCCCTGGACCCGAACAAGTCGAAGAAGAAGCAAGGTACTTATATGATAACACCTTGCAACTTTTTCATTTGTGATACTACTGCCTGGGTATTGGATACCGGAAGTCCTTATCATATTTGCAATTCGATGCAGGGTCTGCAAGTCAGTAGAAGATTTGATAAAGGCGAGAGGTTCTTGAACGTTGGAGATGGAAGCAAAGTTCTAGTTTTAGCATTAGGAATCATGAACCTTGTAATCAATTCTCGAAATGTAATTCTGAGTGAATGTCACTATTGTCCAAGCTTTTTATTAAATATTATTTCTGTAGACCTTTTGGCCATGTACGGTTATCAATTTTTAATAAAAAAAATATTTGCAATATCATTTTGAATGGTGTTACAATGTTTGTTGGACAACTTAATAATAGAATTTACTTTCTATCACAACATGTTAATGTGGTTCAAACCTCTGGTAAACACCCTAGATAGATAATATGTCAGAAGTCTACCTTTGGCACTATAGGCTAGGTCATATCAATAAGAACAGGATAAACAGATTAGCTCAAGAAGAAATTTTTGAAGTAGATGATTGTGAATCACTTCCAACCTGTGAGTCCTGTCTTCTTGGTAAAATGACCAAGTCACCTTTTACTGAAAAAGGCGAGCGAGCCAGTGAACTCTTGGCTCTGGTACATTCTGATGTATGTGGACCCATGAGCTCAAGTGTAAGAGGTGGATATTTCTACTTCATAACCTTCACAGACGACCTATCGAGATATGGGCATGTCTATTTAATGAAGCAAAAATCGGAGTCATTTGAAATGTTCAAACTATTCCAAAATGAGGTAGAAAAATAAACTGAAAAGTGTATTAAAACTCTTTGATCTGATCAAGAAGGTGAAACCTTTCCAATGAATTTCTGACATATCTTGGGGAGAATGAGATTCTCTCTCAATGGACGCCTCCTATAACACCACAGCATAATGGTGTATCTGAAAGGAGGAATCGAACCTTGTTGGACATGGTTCGATCCATGATGGGGTTTGCTGGTCTGCCGATCTCTCTCTGGGAATATGTGCTCGAATCGGCTTGTTACCTTCTAAATAGAGTTCCGAGTAAGTCTGTAACCAAAACACCATATGAGATATGGATAGAACGTAAGCCAGTACTCTCGCACCTTAAGATTTGGGGGTGTCCGGCTTATGTTAAACGTTTAATTACGGATAAGCTAGGACCTAGGTCTGACAAGTGTAATTTTATAAGATACCCAAAAGAGACCAATGGATATTATTTCTACCTGGCTGATGAGCAAAAAGTGTTTGTCAGCCTTAAGGCAATCGTTTTGGAAAAGGAGTTCCTTGGTGAAGGGACTGTTGCCTCTAAGATCGAACTTGACGAAGTTCGGCAGGTGAAAAAACTGACACAAGTTACTAAACCTGAATTGGATTTGGTTAGATCAAATCTGAAGCCCATTGTTCAAGCACCCTTAAGGCGATCTGGTAGAGTACCACGTCAATCGGACAGATACTATGGTTTCTTAGTCCGAAACGACGATCCTATCAAACTTGATAAAAATGATAAAGATTCGATCACCTACATGGATGCAATGCAGAGATCCGACTCTGAGAAATGGCTGGAGGCCATGAAATCCGAAATGGAGTCCATGAAGGTCAACGATGTGTGGATATTGGTTGACCCACCTGAAGGAGTAAAATCCATAGGATGTAAGTGGGTCTTCAAGAGGAAGAGAGGTGCAGATGGAAAGGTGGAAACCTACCAAGTCCATCTGGTTGCCAAGGGATATCATCAACGTTATGGTATAGACTATGACGAGACCTTTTCTCCTGTGGCAATGCTCAAATCCATTCGGATTATGCTTGCGATAGCAGCCCATCTGGACTATGAAATCTGGCAGATGGATGTGAAGACAGCTTTCCTAAATGGAGAGCTGGATAAAGAGGTGTATATGATACAACCTGAAGGATTCACATCCACAGATGAGTCTAAGGTGTGCAAGCTACAGAGGTCCATTTATGGACTTAAGCAGACATCACGGAGTTGGAACATACATTTTGATAAGATGATCAAAACGTATGGCTTCGTTAAGAATGGAGAAGAGCCATACATTTATAAGTGGGCTAATGGTCCAGTAGTTGTATTTCTTGTATTGTATGTGCATGATATTTTTTTAATCGAGAATGATGTCCCTGCATTACAGGGAATAAAGATTTGACTGTCGTCACAGTTCTCCATGAAGGATCTGGGAGAAGCTTCCTACATCCTAGGGATGAGGATCTATAGGGATAGATCTAAAAGGTTGCTTGGTTTATCTCAGTCCACGTATATTGATACTATGCTGAAGAGGTTCAGCATGGAGAATTTCAAGAAAGGCTATCTTCCGATAGGCCATGGAATTTCTTTCTCAAAGAGGGATTGTCCATCAACACCTCAAGAGAGAGAGCGTATGGGTAGGATTCTATATGCTTCGACAGTGGGATCTATCATGTACGCCATGACATGTACACGATTAGATGTGGCATACTCACTAGGGGTAGTGAGTAGATACCAATCTGATCCAGGGGAGAATCACTGGAAGGTTGTTAAAACCATTCTGAAGTATTTAAGAAATACTAAGGACCAGTGGCTTGTTTATGGTGAATCGGACTTGAGACTTATAGGGTTTACAGACTCTAGTTTCCAATCTGATCACGATGACAACAAAAGTGTGTCGGGATTTATTTTTACCCTTAATGGTGAGACTATCTGCTGGAAGAGTTTCAAGCAGCACACAGTGACTGATTCAATTTGCGAGGCAGAGTATGTCGCTGCATCAGATGCTGTCAAAGAAGCGGTGTGGCTAAGGAAGTTCATCACCGAGCTCGAAGTAGCACCCTCCCGTGTTGGTCCAGTTCTGCTCTACCGTGATAGCTCTGGAGCCATTGCTCAGGCGAAGGAACCCAAGGCACACCAGCGGACGAAGCATATTCTGCGCCGCTACCATCTCATCCAGAAAATTACGGATCAAGGTGACATCGACCTTCAGAAGATCGACGGAAAAGAGAACCTGACCGACCCATTCACTAAAGCCATTGCGGTGAAGGAGTTCGACAACTACAAGTCGAATATGGGTATTAGATACTGCACCGATTGGCTTTAGGCCAAGTGGGAGATTGTTGGGAATAGTATTCCAAAGTCAATCGTCAGTCTATTGACAGTTGTGCTCATTTTTGTATATGTACATGAATTATGAATTAATAAAAATTATTTTGATATTTTTCATCATAAAATATTTCATCTTCTAATGAACTCCTATATTGTGGTGAAGTCTTTAGGACTATTTAGACTCGACAAAGGAGGATTTGTCATTTAGTCCTTAAATCTATTCGCGATCAAATAAAATATTGTTACCAAGGACGACAATATTTATCAAGCATAGGTCGTTGTGTGCCATATAGGTTGGTTGTCCTCTTAACCAATGAGTGTGGAGACACTGGTATGGCATACAGGTGAGATGTAAGGGTACATCTGCACTGAACGTGACCGACTTCGGAGCTATTTCTGCTATCAAAATTTGCTCCGATAGAATATGGGTATAAATATCCCTCCGATCTGAGACCGCCACGATGACTTGCAAGCAACTCACTGCACTTAGGCACTGGACTACCTGAATTTTTAATTCAGTGACGGAAGGCTGCTGGGTGTAGTCGAGTACTTGACTTGTCGGTGCGTGTGTCAAGATGGGATTGACCACTCCAGTTTAGGAGCTGTGTACAGTCGTATTTCAATTTAGCAAAATCTTGACCAGGGTAGTCCTTGTGAGGAGTCACAGGACTGTTTGAGTTGAGCACGATTCGAATGATCTGATCAGGGTTGACAGTTTAACCCTGAGTCGTCCTAAACACAGGGGTCAAAAAGATGAATTATACAGTAACCATATTCATGTAGGTTCTGAGTGTTGCGATTGCGACTGTTCGACCTATCCGGACGTCGGATACCATTGCTAGATGGTCACTTTGATTAGTACATGAATTGGTTCTTGTGCTACCGGCTTAGGTTCGAACCTACGGGGTCACACACATTAGAGGTTCCTATCTGATCTGATGGCTGATGTAGAATCCTACATGTTTGAAACTCAGTGATCGAGAATCAAGATTTTCTGATCACGAGTTCCACACATTTTGAGTACCGGGGTCAAGAGTCCCACTGGTTTAGAACTTTTCGATCAGGGTTACATATCGATGAATTCTGATGCCCGATTACCCATCGGATTTGGACTCAACATTTATGAGAGATTTAATTAGTGATTTGATCGCTAATTAACTCAATTTAATTGAGTAATTAATTTTGGATCAAGTTCAATTGAATTGGATTCAGTTGGATTTGACCCGATTAGGTTAAGAGTTGACTTAATCGTCGAGATGGTTTGGTCTCTGATTTGATCAGGGGTTGGGCTTAGTCAATTTTTGATTTGATTAGGATTTTATTGAGCCTAATTAAGCTTAATTAAGTTAGATTTAAATTAGTCTAATTGGACCTAACTTATTTGGTTCAATTAGGTTGGTTTAAATAATGAAACCACCTTGACCCAATCTCCATGCGCCACCTCATTTCCATTGCACCCATTTGAATTCATGAGAAGAAACTTCTCATGAATTTTTTTCTCATGCCAAGCCCTCTCCACGCTCCACTTTAATGTATCAAATGAATGGATAAGGGTGATTGGTTGGCCATTCAAATTCAAAATAAAGTTTGAATTTGAATGGGCAATCAATCTTTGTACCTTATCCCTTTTTTTTAAGCCTCATTTATTATATGAGAAGAGGTTTCTCATGAAATTACTTCATGCATAATTTAAGCCATGCCTCACGCCTTTAGTGGATAAGGGATGAGTTGGTGTCAATTTGAATTCAAAATTTGATTTGAATTCAAATGTGCAATTACTCATCTTTATCCTTTCTTTTGGATAAGACGTTTGACGTTGTTATAAAAGAAGGAGAAGAGTGGGGCGTGCAAGAAGAAGATTTTTGGAGAAAAATTTTGGGGCGTGAGAAGTCTTGTGCGTGAGAAGGAAGTCCATATCCTTCCAAGAGAAAAAGAAAGAAAAGTGGGTGCAAGATTTTCGGTGAGTTTCCTAGAGTTTTAGCCTACAGTTCGAGAAGTGAGAAAGTGAGCTACGAGTGTCGTGAGCCCACAAAATCTCAGGAAGATCTTCAACATCCTCTCAAGCACATCTGTTGATGATCTGGAGCATCCGAAGAATCGACGACATCGATTGAAGGAGTTCGATCAACATCGGCTGTCAAAAGGGCTCTACAACGAGCTAGCACTCGTAAGGAGTCGATCAGATCGGAAGCTTCGTGTGGACGATCTGCAGAGGTCAGACATACTGTGTGGCTACATCGCGATGATCAGACTCTTCCGACAGTGATCAGATTGCGGCGATCTACTACCCGTACAAAGGTATTGTGTTCTGAACACATTACAATAAAGTGTTTATTGTTCAAATTCGAATTTCAAATTTAAATGCATGCATGCTATATATCATATTTAGATCCTAGTGTAGGATAAATTTTTATTAATTAATTAGATTAATTAATAATTTTTACTGTAAAATAGTGATTTTAAAAAAGTTTTAAAATTATCATTTTACCCCTACATTGAATTTTCTCACAGAGGCTACATGGAAACTCGAAACAGAAATGAAGATCAAGTATCCACAACTCTTCAAAAACTCAGGTATGTAAATTTCAAGGACAAAATTATTTTAAGGAGGGGAGATTGTAACGGCCCAGGTTTTGGGCCTGTAAACTTTTGACGGCCCAACAAAAAAAAAATTTACAGAAGGAGGAAGACTCCTAATCGGAGTCTTCTTCCTTCCCATTTTCGATGAAATCGGACTCGAAGAGTCCAGCTAGGGTAGAAAACCTTCACTATAAAGACCCCCTTCCTCCCTTAGGATCTTTCAACCAAAATTTCGAAGAAATATGAGGGATTTGTGGGATTTTCTCAAAGGAAGCATCGTGAGCGGTTGATCGGAAGAGAAGGGCCACCGGAGCTGTTTTTGATCGTCGAAATAAGGTACGTTCCTTCTCCCTTCTTTTCGAATTGATCCTTCGGCCATCAGTGTGCTTGGAAGCCGACGAGATGCCGGTTCGGGCTCAAACAGGGACACCCCTGTTTATATTATTCTCTCCTTCCGTCGCCGACAGCAAGGAGGGGTGGGGCTGCCACCGGGATAGTAGCCTCGCCGTCGTTAGAGTTGTCGGGGAGGGTGGCCGGAGATGGCCTACCTGGTCGGATGATGGGGAGGCACTCGGAAAGGGCTCGGGTCCCCTATTTTTAATCGTGGAGAAGAGGAGAAGAAATCTCTTCTCTCTTCTCTAAATAAAAAATTAATTATATATATATAATAAATAAGTATAAATAAATAAATAAATAAATAAAAAGGGAGGACATAGGTAAGAGTTTCAATAAACCTCAATATATAATTTTTTTTAAAAATTAATTTGGTTAAATTGATTTGTTTGATAGGAGAACAGTCCAACGACTAGGGGGACAACGAGTAGGATTTTGATTTTCAGACTATAAGGCTGTGAATTTGATTTCTCATTGATCGAGGTAAGAATCTTATACATGATCATCACTATATATATGTTATTTATTCGTTAGTCTTATAATGTTGAATTTACAATACTGAATTTATAATCGATGAGTTTTCTATGCTTGAGACACTGATATATGGCTTATATGAATTTTTTAAAATATGAGCATGTTATGAAAAGATTTTTATGATTGATGGTATGAGTCTTATGGATATGATTTATCAATTTCATCATTCTATAATTTAAAATAATTCGATAAAATCAAGAATTAAATGAAAAAGATATGGTTTGGACTAGCCTCGACATATGGATCAGTCGGCCAGGAGCTCTTGTTTGGGACAGCCTGCCAGGAGCTTATGCCTGGGACAGCCCCCACTGGCTTATAGGTGGATCAGCCGGTCAGGAGCTCATGCCTGGGACAGCCCACCAGGAGCTTATGCCTGGGACAGTCTCTCACGGGCTTTCGTACATGGGACAGTCGATCAGAAGCTCATCTTGAGACAGCCTTGAAAGGCTTATATATATAAAAAAAAAAATGGATTGGAAAGAGATTGAGGTATGGTCTGGGTTAGTCCAAAGCCAAAAAGGGATAAAAGATTGTCAAATCGAAAATTTAAAAAGATGCAACATATAATATGTAATTCAATAATGAATGAAGACTTCACTTGATGATATATGATGATCCATATTATTAAATACATATTTATGATAATATTTCAGTTATTATATATATATGAGTCTTCACAAATTGTATTGATTTCAGAAATATTACTTTTATCTACTAGCTTGATGTACATGTACAGTGATTCTTACTGAGCTAGAGAAGCTCATATTTTCTTCTTATTTTTTTCAGACTCACAGGATGCTTAGTTTGGATGGTTTGGGCGAGAGCAAATAAGAACTGAAGCCTTTAGTAGTTCAGTTAGTTTAAATTCTCTGATACCAATGAACATTTGAATAATTGTATTGAACAAAGTTTACATTTGATTTGAAGTTGTGACTTGGATGATTGATTTGGTATTTACTTGGTTATTTAAATTTTGAAGTGTTAAATTATTTAGACCTTACATGATCCTCAGGGCGCTGCTCTAGGGTTGTGTGGCCGTGTCACGTGCCCAACTCAGGTGCTGGGTTTGGGGCATGACAAGCTGTGACCCTAGAGTTTGAGATGACAGATTTGGGGCATATGTCATATTTTCTCGACTTAGAGGTCAAGCAAAACAATGAAGGCATCTTCATTTCTCAAGAAGCATATGCAAAGGAGATTCTTAAGAGGTTTAAGATGGAAGATTGTAAGCCAATAAGCACCCCTGTTGATTGTGGAGTCAAACTATCAAAATTTGAAGAAGGTAAGGTGATGGATCTTACTCTTTATAAAAACTTAGTTGGAAGCTTAAGATATCTCACATGCACAAGACCGGATATTCTATATGGAGTTGGCTTATTAAGTAGTTTCATGGAGGAATCAAAATCTACACATTGGAAGGCCGCAAAAAGAATTCTTCATTACATTCGAGGTACTATATCTCATGGATTAATGTATTCTCCTTATTATGATTTTCGGCTTTTTGGTTATTCGGATAGTGATTGGAGAGGAGATTCAAATGATAGAAAGAGTACAACCAGATTTATTTTCTATATGGGTGATACGGCATTCACTTGATTTTCTAAGAAGCAAGCTATTGTAACTCTTTCTATTTATGAGGCGGAATATGTTGCGGTATCTTCATGTGTTTGCCATGGCATATGGCTTAAAAGATTGTTACAAGATATCTATCTCTCTCAAATTGATGCTACTAAGATGTATGTGGATAGCAAGTCGGCAATGGCATTAGCAAAGAATCCGATCTATCATGAAAGAAATAAGCATATCGATATTCATTTTCATTTCATAAGGGAGTATGTAAAAGAGAAGAATGTGGAGTTAACTTATGCAAAGACTTATGATCAAGTTGCTGATATCTTCATTAAGCCACTTGCAGCAAATCATTTTTACAAGCTCAAGAACTTACTTGGCATTAATTGTACTATTATTAGTATTGAAAATCTAAGAGTTTTGAAAGTCCAAGAGTCATATAGATACTCCCATTATTTAAATATGCATGAGTAATTATGAGTTAATCTCGGAATATAGGTGTGATCTTTGGGAAGAAGTGTTATAAATGCATATTTAGTGATGTATTATGTCTAGTAAGTTTTTCTAGTGGCTATAAATATCCATGGGATCATTTTGTAATAGAACAATGAGTATTTTGAACCTTTGAGTACCTTCAAAATATATAATATGATTTTATTTCAAGCCCATCATTCTTCCTTTGATAACTTCAGAAATATGGAAGTGGAGCTGGACGGACACGGGAATGAGCTCGTTCTCTCTGAGTGGGTCTACAATCTCTATGCAGCCAGGGAGTTGGAGAATCTCTTACCAGGGGAAGACGTGGACATTGCCGAGCTGGAGAAACTAGTTGGGGTGGGGATTTGGTGTGTTCAATCGGAGCCAGACTCACGGCCTCATATGAAGAAAGTGGTGATGATGCTGGAAGGATATATGGAGGTACCGCCGCCGCCACTACCACCAAGATCTTTTCCCTAAGTTGATAAGGTCATTAGGCGATTGTACTGGTAGAGGCGATGAACGTAGTAGTTTGAATGGCTTGGTATTGCTGCTGCTCCAACGCAATGATCTAGTGCTGATTGACAGATTGCTGACTCTCGTTGCTTCTTTGCAAAATTGTCTTTTCTCAGCATTATTGAGAAGCTGGGTTTCCCTTGACAAACCATCTCTTCTTGTAATATCATTAAGCATGTAGCGTTGTTTTTTCTCTTCTGCTCATAATATTCACGTAATAATTTTTAATTGGCATTCTCGCCTAATTTTAAAACAACGTACCTTCCTCAAAGAAAATATATAACAATCTTATGCACGGATTGCCGAACTGACGATTGGTATCCGCTTATCTTCTCAACGTGCAAGATACTAGCTAATTACCAGGCAAACCATCCCCTAGAACTGCCTCTGGACTTGTTTCTTTTCTTTCCTTTACCTTACTAAAAGATTGCTTCTTTGTTTTTCTAGTAGAACCTTGTTACGCAACAGGTGATTATGACAATAATCAACGATATAATAAGTAAATTTGGATCACTGTTCCTAAGCGATATCCCTTCTATTTGCTGAAGCCTGGGATATTCAGAGGTTCTGCAACTGGTTTTTGTATAGGTCAACATAAAAGGTGACTAGCCAACCTTGGTCTCAACCCTTATTAGACTTAGGTGATTATGCCAGTTCTATAAAATATCCACATACTTTTGGAAACTATTGAAGGCTATAAGGTCCAGCAAGTAGATAGAGAATTTCATTTAGTTGTTGACTGGCCTGCAAGAACTCAAATAGGATCTATAGACTGGTTCAATAAGGAGAACTTGCGCACAATTAGATTTTTAAATTTATACTTGGACTTGCCAACGTGTTTGCCGATACTGATTGTGACAAACATTTTGTTTAATAAAAAAATTAGTAGTTGAATCCAAGCGGATTCTGTAGTTGTCTGATAACCAATTTGGATCTTCTGCTTTACTTTTGAAGGGGAAGGAAGTGCCAAACAAGGTTAGGGACGGGCCCTCGCCATCAAGGCAGCAGGAATGGTTGGCCTTCCGCCTTGTTTTTCCATAAAATACATTTAATGTTCTATAAAGATATTTTCTGCAATATTTCTTTCTCCCACTCACCAAAGTAATCTTGCGAGGTATCTACCATCAATTGTAATAAAGGGGTGTGCGTGAGCGCGCGGCTCCAAATGCCTTCGAACAGCCTGAACCAGGATCGATGTAACATCATCGTAAAGAGTCTGATAGAGTCGTCTCATTTATTCCGAGGTCAATGCAGCAGCATTTCCTTTCCGCTCATTTATCTTTTATTTAGTATACGAAGGTTGGATTAAAGGAACGATGGATAAAAAAAAAAAAAAAAAATGTGATAGAGGATAAGTAGATCTTTTATCCATCTACTTTTATATTTCATAAAATATAAAAAGATAAATAGAAATGATTCTCTCCTTTATTTAGTATATAAAGAATTAAATAAAAAATGAATAACATTTGAATGATATTTTTACTAAACTATTAAAAAATATTATTATTATCAATTTATAATATTATTTTTATATTCAATAAGTAGAGTAATATATAAACTTATAAGCTTTATAATTAACAATTATACAAAAATTATATATATATATAATTTTAATTAATTTAATAAATAATTTTATAAACTAATTATATATGCATAAACATATAAATTTATTATATAAGTAAATAATTAGTTTATAATTTAATTTAGATAATTAATTAATTTTAGATAAATATTCAACTAAAAAATTGTCAATATAAATTAAAAAGAAGACAATTCTAATATTTATTTATAATTAATAAAATTATATATTAAAATTAAAATAACTAATAAAGAATTTAATAGGATATCATAAATAGTATAAATAAAATAAAAAATATAAACAAAATTATTGGAGCAGAATTTCGCCGACGTCGGAGAAGCTGGAGTCGAGAGGATCGCGTCTGCCGTCGGGACCTGCAAGGAAAGTCTAAATCGGAGTTGGGGGTGCTCCGGCAAGACCCTCCGATGCTCAAGTCAGTACTCTGCCTCAACAGAAATGGAGCACTCAAATGGGATTTTAGCAGAGTTTCGGGATAGAGTTTAGAACTTAGAGAAGAACGTATCTGGGATCCCTTTTTATAGACAGAGAGCATAACTGATTGACAGCGATGTCTGTAACTACCTGGTAGTGGGCCGTTCGGGGCCACGCGGAGTTTGTTACGGAGAGTAGCGGCATCAGGGGGCCGTTCAGGGCCATGTGAAATCTGTTATGGAGAGTGGAGTGGTGTCCATTGTCGCGACTTGCCAGAGAGTGGTGGGGCTACGTGGAATCCATTACAGAGAGTAAAGTGGGATAGTGGCCATTGTCGTGACTTGCCAGAGAGTTCGGGCCTGACGGTTGAAGCTCGGTTGGAACATCTGATGGAGCGGAATGGCTCTCTGTCTCTGCAATCTAAGAAAAGCTCGGATGTTTTCGAGGTTGCTGACGAGTCCACTGTTGTCGGGTACCTTGGGTGCTGAGACTGCAGGCGAAAGTCATCTGCTGTAGAAGCTCGGACGGAGACTTTCTGTTGGAGAAGTCTAGTAAGAGTCCGAATGCTAGAGGAGTCCGTCTGAAATTTGCCTGATGTAGAAGCTCGTCTGAGGACCGTCCGTCAGAGAGGCCTGGTTCCATGAGGAATCCGACAGTGGGTCGATCGATAATGGAGTTCAGATGGCATTGTGGAAGTTCATCCGCTGGAGGAGTCTTGAGGATACTGTGGAAGGTCGAACGTTGGAGGAGTCCGAGATTCAATTCTGTTGTAGAAGTTTGGACGGAGTCCGGCTCTTATAGGAGTCCGGACGAAGTCCGCTTATTGTAGAAGCTCAGATGAAGATCGGTTGCCGTGGAAGCTCGGATGGAGACTTCTTATTGTGGAAGTTCCACTACTGGAGAAGCTCGATCATTGACGGAGTCCGGCTCTTGTAGGAGTCCGGACAAAGTCCGCTTATTGTAGAAGCTCGGACGAAGATCGGTTGCCGTAGAAGCTCGGATGGAGACTTCTTATTGTGGAAGTCCCGCTACTGGAGAAGCTCGATCATTGATGAAGTTCGAAAGAAGTTTGGAGTAGAGATCCGACTGGTGGAGCCCGTCCGTCGTAGAAGTTTGTCTGGGATCCATCCACTGTAGAAGTTCGGATGGAGTCTGGCTCTTGTAGGAGCCTAGATGAAATTCGAAAAGCGGTCGACCGCCATAGAAACTTGGATGGAGTCTGGTTACTGTAAAAAATTGACTGATAGCGAAGCTCAGAAAGTATTTCGAGCAGCCCGGTAGATGAATGGAGGAGCTCATTATTGGAGAAGTCCGGATGGTATTATGGAAGCTCGGACGGTCGAGGGAGTTCAGAAAGACGTCACACAAGGTCAGAAGCCAGAAGAGCCCTGGAAGGATCGGCCTTTTACGAACTTCGGCTGGGGGTATTTTATACCCAACACCAGTCTCCCTACTTTCGAGTTCGGATTTCGAATGAAGGAAGTACAAAAAAAATTTTCACAACCAAAGTTGCCTCCCTCGATTTTCGTACTCGATTATTTCCAGATATTTTGGTGTTTGGCACGCTGGTGCTGGAGCCTTTTCAAATCTAGACGATCCGAAAAGATTTTTTTTAAAATTTTTGCTGGAGCATTGCTCTAGGTACGGTGCAATAATGATTCTGTCAGTTGTCGGTCGCTTTCAGTCGCCTGCCATGATAAGTGGGACACGTGGCGGTTGTAGATCGGCCAGAGGAGTTTTGCGATCATTATTCCATCGGACCTTGTCGCCTATTTAAACCCGCCTTCCTCATTCAGGGGTCTCACTTTGTCTGAAAGTTTTTTCGATTCCTCCTTTCTGAGAGTTCCGTTCTTCCCCAGCATCTTTTTCGGCCTTAGACGTTCTTCGAGTCGTCCCCATCTCAGCATCTCTGCATCCTTCAGACCAGCCTAGGTTAGTTCCAGAACTCTCCTCTTTTTTTTCTCTTGCAGTTCTTCTTCCATTTTTCTTCTTTTACATTCCACCTGTTCGATTTTCCACGAACGTCCCGTTTCTTATTTTTTTTCAATTTTTTTGGGATTTTTAGGGTTTTTGCTCAATTCAAAATATCCTCCAGCACTTCCTCCTCTAGCAGTTTTAGGAGTTCGTCCATTTCAACCCTCCAAAATCTTAGTTCTGTAGATGAACCTCATCCGATCTTTGTACCAGACACCATCCCCAGCTCTCTGACTCTGGAAAAATTCTTACTGATTAGGATTCAGTACGGGGTTCCTCCGGAGTACGAGCTAGAGCTTCTCGAGCCGACTGACCGGGCTAGCATCCCTCCTCCTGGCCACTTCTACTTAAGAAGCTTTCCACGCCGGGCTTTGACTTCCACTTTTCCTTTTTTCATGGCTCTATTTCTAAGCTGTGCCGATCTTCTTTCGTTGTAGATATGGATGCGAACGCGGCTCGGATGTTAACCAAGAGTCTCAAGGCCCACAAGAGGAAAGACGCTGTAACTTCTGGGTCGGCGAAGAAGGTGAGGGTAGAAGAGACAGATCCGATCGTGCTTCGCCTTGATTGCCCAGAGCCCGCGCTTGTGGTACATCTTCGACTGCGAGTACTTTTCAATCCCACGAAAAAGAGAAGCAGAAGGGGGACTGGTAGAAGAAGTTAAGTACTTAAAGCAATCCTCGATGATGGCTGGAATCGAGAGTTCGAAGTCTGAAGGAGCCGAGCTTCCTTAGAGCTTTTTACCTTTTATTCTACGTATTCCTTTCTTTTCTTGTTGCTTTTTTTTTTTGTTGGCCTTCAAAGGCTTTGTAACGTGCACTTCACTAATGGAATGAAAAGAAAATTTTTTATTACCTTGTCCATTCTTGCATTAAGTTATCATTTACCGAACTTCTTTTGTCTTCTGTCTTAGTCGATGTCGACGTTGTTCGAAGATTCCTGATCATCGTCGTATTTATTTGCCCTTAGGGACTGAGGATTTTCGACAAGGATTTTCTTCCTCGTTGAGACAAGGTCCTTTGAGTCTTGGATGTAGTTCATTTTTTTATCTCTGGTGTAGCTCGTCACTTTTTCTTCTTCTCTTTTTTTTTGGTGTTAAGGTGAGGGTTTTCCTTCTGCTCCTAACGGGATTGTAGGGGTGTAGAGGAGTTGCTGAGGGGCTTTTCCCTTCATCCAGTCTCAAACGATCAGATCTTCGTTTATGTCAGGACGAGGTTCTCCTCCTGTTCCCTACACAATCAATTTTAGCTCATGTTAGGATGAGGTCTTCCTCCTGTTCCTAACAGGGCTGCGGGGGCGCATAAGGGCCGTTGCAAAGGCCTCTCCCCCCATCCGATCTCTAAATAATTGGGCCTTCGACTTTGCTCATGTTAGGACAAGGTTCTCCTCCTGTTTCTAACATGGCTGTGGGGGCACATAAAGGCCGTTGCAAGGGCCTCTCCCCCCATCCGGTCTCTAAATAATCGAGCCTTAGATTTTGCTCATGTTAGGACGAGGTTCTCCTCCTGTTTCTAACATGGCTGTGGGGGTGCATAAGGGCCGTTGCAAGGGCCTCTCCCCTCATTCGATCTTTAAATAATCGGACCTTCGACTTTGCTCATGTTAGGATGAGGTTCTCCTCCCGTTCCTAACATGACTGTGGGGGCGCATAAGGGCCGTTGCAAGGGCCTCTCCCCCCATCCGGTCTCTAAATAATCGGGCCTTCGACTTTGTTTATGTTAGGACGAGGTTCTCCTCCTGTTCCTAACATGGCTGTGGGAGCGCATAAGGGCCATTGCAAGGGCCTCTCCCCCTATCCGATCTCTAAATAACTGAACCTTCGACTTTGCTCATGTTAGAACGAGGTTCTCCTCCTGTTCTTAATATGGCTGTGGGGGCACATAAGGGCCGTTGTAAGGGCCTCTCCCCCCATCCGGTCTCTAAATAATCATGCCTTCATTCATGTTAGGATGAGATTTTTCTCTTGTTCCTGACATACTCAATTTCGATTGTTTGAAGGAACTACTCCCTGTCATCATAAGATTATACCAAAGAAAAAGATATGCAAATATGAAAGAAACTTTTATTTAAGGCAAAGTTATCAGTAATACATTCATAGATTTTTTGAATTCCATGGTCGTGGAAGGTCTGCTCCTTCGAGCTCTTTTAGATAGTATGTTCCGGGCTGAACCACCTCCCTGACTTCATACGGACCTTCTCAGTTAGGGACGAGTTTTCCTTGATTCTGAGGTTGTGAGACAGCGGCTCACCGAAGTACTAAGTCCTCCACTTTGAAGGCCTTGCTCTTGACCCAAAAATTATAGTAGCGGGCCACTTTCTAATTGTAGAAGGCCATCCGAACTTGAGCTGTCTCCCACTTTTCTTCTAATAAGTCGAGGTTGGCTTTGAGATCCTATGAGTTGCGCTGCTCGTCGAATGCCACAACTCGCGCTGACGGAAGTTTGAGTTCAATCGGGATCACAGCTTCTGTTTCGAAGACTAAGGCAAAGGGAGTCTCCCCTGTGGGCAGTCTTTGGATAGTTCGATATATCCACAACACATGATAAAGCTCATCTGCCCAAGTTCCTTTTGCTCTTTCAAGTCTCACCTTGATTCCTTGCAGCAGAGTCCTGTTAGTAACCTCAGCTTCACCGTTTGCTTGCGGATGGGCTACTGACGTGAAGTTATGGGAGATGTTTAAGTCCTCACAAAATTTAGCAAACTTTGCCCCAGCAAATTATCGCCCATTATCAGTAATAAGAGTTCTGGGTAGGCCGAACCTACAGACAATTGACTTCCAAACGAAGTCCTGCACCTTAGCTTCTATAATTTTCGTCAAAAGTTCAGCTTCGACCCACTTGGTGAAGTAGTTAATTGCCACCAGGAGGAACTTCCACTATCCGGATGCCATGGGAAAAGGTCTGAGGATATCCATCCCCTATTATGCAAACGACCATGGGGCACTCAAGGGTGTAAGTTCGGAGGTGGGCTACCTTTGGATATTTGCATATCTCTGACACCGATCACACCTTCTGACATATTCGATGGAGTCATAGTACATGGTAGGTCAGTAATAGCCTTGTCAGAGCAGCTTGTGGGGTAAAGATCTGATCCCCAGGTGACTTCTGCAGACTCCCTCATGTACCTCCCATAAGGCGAAGTCGGCTTCAGAAGGTCAGAGATATTTCAGAAGGGGCAAAGAGTACGATCTCTTATACAGCTTGCCTTCATAAAGAATATATCGGGAGGCCTGGTTTCTAAGCTTTCGAGCTTCTTTTGCATCAGGAGGAAGAACTCCGTCCTTGAGGTATGCAACCAGTGGGTCAATCTAGCTGGGTTCATGGTTGATCTCCATCACAAGCTGCGGTTCTCCGTACTTGGGCACTTCAGAACTTCGAAGAAGACTTCCTTGGCAGTTCAGCCGGAGTCATTGTAGCCAACTTGGAGAGAAGATCGGCCCTGATATTTTCTGCTTTCGGAATCTGCTTGATGTCAAAGCTACCGAAGGCAGGGATGATCTCTTTTACCTTTTTGAGATACTTGGCCATACTGTCCTCCCGAGCTTCATAGTTTCCGCTGACTTGTCCCACCACCAATTGGGAGTCACTATAGACTTGAAGCTGATCTACTTCTAACTCTTTGACGATCCTCAGTCCTGCAATCAGAGCTTCATATTCTGCTCCATTATTTGTCGCAGAAAATTTGAAGCGCAGCGCATACTCCACAATAATTCCTTATAGATTGACCAAGATCAGGCCTGCGCCTGCGCCTGACATGTTGGAGGAACTGTCCACGTAGAGGGCTTAAAAACCATCAGGGAGATCTGTTCTTTCTTCAGGAGAATTTGACTGGAGCCCTGAGTTGTTGGCTCCACCTCGTTCAAGTTCGGCCTCTTCCAAAATAGTGCACTCCACTATGAAGTTTGCTAATATCTGGGCTTTAATCACCGACCGAGATTGATAGTTGATGTCGAACTCCATGAGCTCGACTGCCCATTTCGCTATCCTTTCGGAAGCATCCGCTCGATGCAGAACTGCCTTGATCGGCTGGTCGGTGAGCAGTGTTATGGTGTGCCCTTGAAAGTAAGGTCGGAGCCTTCGAGCTGCAATCAACAATGCGTAAGTTAGTTTCTCTAACTTAGTATACCTGATTTTGATGTCTCTCAATACTCAGCTAATGTAGTAGATCGACCGTTGAATTTTTGCTTCTTCTTTAACCAGAACTGCTGCGAGAGTCACAGGAGAGACCGTCAGGTACAGGAACAACTCCTCTCCAGGTTCAGACTTTGCCAATAGCGGAGGTGAGCCGAGGTAGCTCTTTAATTTTTTGAATGCTTGCTGACATTCAGTGGTCCAACAGAAGTTTTTCGACTGCTTGAGGGTCTGAAAGAAAGGCAGGCATCTTTCGACCGACCTTGAGATGAGCGATTCAGAGCTGCTACTCTTCCAGTAAGGCGCTGAACTTCCTTTATTGACTTCGGGACGGTCATTTCCTGTATGGCATGAATCTTTTCTGAATTTGCATCGATCCCGCATCCCGATACCATGAAGCCCAAAAATTTTTATGAGATTACTCCAAAAGCGTACTTGGCCGGGTTCAGCTTCATCTTATATTTTCAGAGGGCGCCGAAGGTCTCCTCAAGGTCGGTGACGTGGTTCTTTATGGATTTACTTTTTACAAGCATATCATCCACGTAGACCTCCATGTTGCGGCCGATCTGCTCTTTGAAGATCTTGTTCACCAGCCGTTGATAGGTTGCCCCTGCATTTTTTAGGCCAAAAGGCATGACCCTATAACAATAAAGACCACGATTAGTAATAAAAGCAGTTTTTTCTTCATCCTCCGGTGCCATCTTGATTTGATTGTAGCCGAAAAATGCATCCATGAAAGTGAGAAGCTCGTGGCCCGAGGTTGCATCCACCAATTGGTCAATTCTGGGTAGAGGGTAACTATCCTTCGGGCAGGCTTTATTTAGCTTTTTGAAGTCTATACACATCCTCCACTTGCCGTTCGCCTTCTTGACGAGAACCACATTGGAGACCCAATTCGGGTAGTTGACTTCTCTGATGAATCCGACTTTCAGAAGTTTATCAACTTCCTCAGCTATTGCCACTTGCCTTTTCAATGCATGACTTCGGATTTTTTCCTTCATCGATCGATATTTGGGATCAATAGTCAGGCGGTGTTCCATGACTCCCGCATCAATCCCTGGCATGCCCGTCGAAACTCAAGTGAAAATATCCGCATTCTTTTGTAGAAAATTGATGAGCTATGTCCATACCTCTTCTCTTAGGTTAGAGCCGATCTTCACCACATGCTCCTCATTCCCATCGTTCAAAGGAATTGAGACAAGATCTTCAATTGGCTCACCCCATTCTTCAGCAAGGTTGTCGCGGGTGTCCAATCCATCAACCGAACAGGGGTCAAACTGATCATTTCTTTGAAGGGCTATGTTGTAGCAGTGTCTTGCCAGAGCTTGATCTTCTCTGACCTCTCCGACTCCTTGGCTAGTAAGAAATTTCAGCTTTAAGTGGTAGGTCGATACCACAGCTCGGAAGGCATTGAGGCCAAGTCAGCCGAGTATTGCATTGTAGGCAGATGGCGCCCTTACTATCAAAAAATTCACTTGTGCTCTTGATTGCTTTGGATACCGGCCTGCAACCATGGTTAAAGTTATTACCCCTTCCACTGGCACAGCATCGCCAGTGAACCCTACCAACGGGGAGTTTATCGGCCCTAATCGACCATCCAGAATTGATATTTTCAAGAATGCATCGTAAAATAGAATATCGGCCGAGCTTCCACTATCAACAAGAATGCGGCGTACATCATAGTCAGCAATATTTAAAGAAACTACAACTGCATCATTATGGGAGAATTGAATCTCCTAGGCATCTTTTTCAGTAAAGGTTATAGACTCTTCAGTCCTCTGCCATTTGGGCGATAAGGTTGATCCACTGACTGCTCTCCGTCGGGGTCCTCCAGAGATGGTGTTGACGATCCCGGTTGGAGGTTGATCTTCAGGCTATTCCTCTCTCCTTGGCGGCTCCGATTGTGGCAAGGCCCTCGGCCGATCTTCCCTACCCTCAGGCCAGCATCGGATAAATCTATCAAGCCGACCTCGTCTGATGAGCTCCTCGATCTCATCTCGGAGCTGAATGCACTCCTCCGTGTCGTGGTCGTGGTCATGATGATAGAGGCAAAATTTGTTAGGGTTGCACTTTCCGAGGTGTGTGCGCATCCTTTCCGACCTTGGCAGCTACTCCCTGACCTCCATCAGCACTTGAGCTTTTGGAGCATTGAGGGGGGTGTAGCTGTGGAATCTTCCTGGAAGAGAGCTCCGTCAAACCCTGCGGTCCGGGCTCCTCTGCTTACGAGCCTGGAGAGGAATGCGGACATGTTTGTGTTCGGAGGAAGTTTGAGAACATGGTCGAGCTTCACTCGGTCCTTTTTCAACTGCGAGCTTGCTGGAGTCATCCGCCTGTCGCTCCTTCGCAGCCTCCTCGTCCTTCAGCTTGAAGGCTTCCTCTGCTCGGGCATATCCTTCGGCCCGAGCCAGCAGATCAGCGAAGTTTCTAGGATACTTCTTTTCCAGGGAGAACAAAAGATCGTTCTTTTAAAGACCGCTCTTTAGGACGGCCATTGCTATCGATTGATCCAAGTTTCAGACCTCCAATGCGGCAGCGTTAAATGGATTGACGTAAGTTCGGATGGATTCTCCCTCCTTTTGCTTGATGTTGATGACGGACTCCGAACCTTTTCGGGGACGTCGGCTACTGACGAAATGAGCAATGAACTGGTGGCTCATCTGATTAAAGAAGAAGATAGTACCTGACTTCAGTGTCGAGTATCAATTTCTTGCTGCTCCCTTCAAGGTGGATGGAAAAGCTCGGCACAGGATGGCATCTGGCATGCCATGGAGCAGTATCATTGTCCGAAAGGCCTCCAGGTGGTCAACCGAATCCGAGGTCCCGTCGTAGCTTTCGAATTGGGGGAGCTTGAAGTTTGACGGGATTGATTCCTGCATAATCATTTGAGAGAAAGGAGGGTCAGTACAAATGTCCTCACCGTAAACAGTGAGAGCATGACGGAGCTCTTCGATCCGCCGGTTCATCTCTTGGAATCTTTGATCCAGGAGGTCCTCTCGACTGCGAGTCTCGAAGGTCTTCTAGTGGAATGGAGGTAGAGACCCTCCGGGGGTGGAATTGTGATCGGATGGAGGGCTCTCCGCCTTTCGCTTCCCCTTTTCGAGGAAGACAGGGCGACTGGCCTAAGTGGCCCACTCGAGCATCAGATTCTGGAACTCCGACGATGCTCTTTCCAGCCGCACTGATGCCTGCGACTGTTGCGGCTGCTGCTGCATGGCCTGTACTGCTTCAGTGAGGCCCCTGACCTGCTGAATCAGCAAGTCGAACTACTCCATGCCGACTGTCGTTGCTGGAGGAGGAGGAGCCTGAAAAATTGGAGATGAGGCCAGAGCTTGCGGATCTCGCTGAGATCTGACCGCGGAGGCCGTGGATCGCCTGGTGGATGCCTTTCGAGGAGGCATCAGGTGGAGATTTGGCAGGAGAAGAAGGAGAAAATGTCGAAGAAGATGATCGAAGACAGTCCCGTTGAGTACTCCTTTAAGAACAAGGATACTGTGAAGACAGGCCCTTCCTCTAGCGCCAATTCTGTTGGTACAAAATTTTGCTGACGTCGGAGAAGCTGGAGTCGAGGGGATCGCATCCGCCGTCGGGACCTGCAAGGGAAGTCTAAACCAGAGTTAAGGGTGCTCCGACAAGACCCTCCGACGCTCAAGTCAGTACTCTGCCTCAATATAAATGGAGCACTCAAATAAGATTTTAGCAGAGTTTCGGGATAGAGTTTAGAGTTTAGAGAAGAACGTATCTGGGGGTCCCTTTTTATAGACGAAGAGCGTAACTGATTGACAGCGACATCTGTAACTGCCTGGTAGTGGACCGTTCGAGGCCACGTGGAGTTTGTTACGGAGAGTAGCAGCATCAGGGGGCATTCAGGGCCACATGAAATCTGTTATGGAGAGTGGAGTGGTGTCCGTTATCGTGACTTGCCAGAGAGTGGTGGGGCCACATGAAATCTGTTACAGAGAGTGGAGTGGGATAGTGGCCATTGTCGTGACTTGCCAGAGAGTTCGGGCCTGACGGCTGAAGCTCTACTGGGACGTCTGATGGAGCAGAATGACTCTCTGTCTCTGCAATCTAAGAGAAGTTTGGATGTTTTTGAAGTTGCTGACGAGTCCACTGTTGTCGGGTGCCTTGGGCGCTGAGGCTGCAGACGGAAGTCATCTGCTGTAGAAGCTCAGACGAAAACTTTCTATTGGAGAAGTCCGATAAGAGTTTGATTGCTAGAGGAGTCCATCCAAAATTTGCCTGATGTAGAAGCTCGTCTGAGAACCGTCCGTCGGAGAGGCCTGGTTCCATGAGGAATCCGGTAGTGGGTCGACCGACAATGGAGTTCGGATGGCGTTGTGGAGGTTCATCCGCTGGAGGAGTCTTGAGGACACTGTGGAAGGTCAAACATTGGAGGAGTCTGGGATTCAATTCTATTGTAGAAGTTCGAACGGAGTCCAGCTCTTGTAGGAGTTCGGACGAAGTCCGCTTATTGTAGAAGCTCGGACGAAGATCGATTGCCGTGGAAGCTCAGATGGAGACTTCTTATTGTGAAAGTCCCGCTGCTGGAGAAGTCGGTTATTAATGAAGTTCGAAAAAAGTTCAGAGTAGAGATCCGACTGGTGGAGCCTGTCCGTCGTAAAAGTTTATCTGGGATCCATCCACTGTAGAAGTTCGGATGGAGTCCAGCTCTTGTAGGAGCCCGGATGAAATTCGGAAGGCGGTCGACCGCCGTAGAAACTTGGAATGAGTCTGGTTACTGTAGAAAATCAGCTGATAGCGAAGCTCAGAAAGTATTTGGAACAGCCCGATAGATGAATGGAGGAGCTCATTATCGGAGAAGTCTGGATGGTATTATGGAAGCTCGGACGATCGAGAGAGTTCAGAAAGATGCCACATAAGGTCGGAAGTCGGAAGAGCCCTGGAAGGGTCGGCCTTTTACGAACTTCGACTGGGGGTATTTTATACCCAACAAAAATAAATGAAAAAGTGAAGAAGTATTATGATTTTGTCAAAAAATTAACAAGGGGTAATTTTATAAATATAGAAATATATCCTTCATATATTTCATTCATCCTTTATTGCATCCTTTCAATTTCAGAGGATACATATTTGTGGCCTGGATAGATGGCACTTTTTCTTTTAATCCATTTTTTATATTTTTTTTTGAACCAAATGATGATGGAGGTCATTCATCCTTTAAATTCAAGGGTTTTGGCATATGTTGATTGACCATGTGTGATAGCCTAATCCAATTGAACCAGCCTATCACCTTAATTGGCCCAAAACCCATTAGGAAAAAAAAATCTAAGAAGAATATTTTGAATGGGAGAGTCTATTGGGAGTCTTCTTCCTCATTCAGTCTAAAAAGAGAGGGCTCTCAGGGTTGCCAAAATCCTAAAAAATCTCCTATAAATTCTTTCTTTTCCTTCCAAAGGACTCCACAATAAGCATCAGCCCTCCTCTCTTCTTCTATTTTCTTTCTTCCCTGTTTTTGTCAATCCTTCAAGACCTGTGCCCATCAAAAGTCAAAGCCGAGAGCCCAGTAGAGCCAAAGTAAGGTCCCGATCCCACCTCCTATCTGTCTCTTTTGCTTCCTCCCATGACCTTAAGTATCATTGATGACCCCTAATTTTGTCGAAAAATCCATCAAAAATCAAACCCTCGTTTAGCCCCTGTTGTGGCCAAGCCTTCATGCTCTTTTCCGACCACCGTCATCACTATCTCTTGGTGCCACAACCCAACTCATGTCGCCCAACCCCCCACCATCCTTTTCAAAGGTCAAGGCCGCTGGTGATTGACTAATGACTAGAGCAACCATGAAAGGGGCAGATCCCCTATATTTTCTAAATTTTTTTTTAAAATTTTTCACTATTCGGCCCTCATCACCAACCGTCCACCACTGCCCACTATCCGCTATGCCATATCACCAATTGCCAAAGCTCCCAGCATACTGTCGAACCATGACCAAAGCCAACAAAAAAAATCGATGAAAGCCACTTCCCCTGATTCTCAAGAAAGAAGAAAGAAAGAAAGAAAAGTAGAAGAAGATCAAAAAAGAAAGAAAAAGAGATAGCTCTCTCCCTTGTGTCTCTTTTGACTCTCTCTTTCTTTATCTCTCTAAGAGCACCCTCTGAAGTTCTGTCTTCTATCACGTTAGATCCGATCAAGATTTCTTTCTTTAGGAGAGACAAGGACTCTCTTATTTTCTCTCTTCATCCATTTTTTCTCTCTATGAAGACTTATAGACCCCATATCGAGTCATGCCTTCCTCTCCTAGAGACTTGCATTGACCTCAATAAGAAGACCCCAAACTACCTTGGTGCCCAAGCAACCTATTAGACCGACCACCTAGTCAATGGTTCTCTTCCTTATGATTTAATTTTTGTTAAATTTATCAAACAAGAAATTAATTATTTTATAATATTTCAAATAGGATAAGCAATTTTCCTAATAAAGTCTAAAGATCCAAAATGAATGAGGTAAGTGGATCTTACATTCTTTATATATTTTTAAGTTATCATATTTTCTATATATATAAGTTGTCATTGATAAAATTATATTTTTTTATAAAATAAAAAGATCAACATATATAAAATAAAAAATATATATTTTATTATAATAAGTGATTTCATGAATATATTTTATAAAAATAGTATATTTATGAAGTATGAATTTTATTATTTTCTATATATATATATATAAAGAAAAAGATATAAAGATTTCAAAAGACTCTTAGATAGCTATAAATGAATTTATATAGGAAGGTTAACATCCGAAACTAGCATTCATACGAACACATGCCCTACTAATGGATATAATATTGGCATATGAAATAAAAATTTTATTGATTAAAAATACTAACCCTATCATAGTTATAAAGTGACTGTAGTATAAATATCTAAGAGCAATAATTTGAACTATGACATAAACATATGGCAAGATTGTCTTATAAATCATGTTTATGAAATATTCATGAGTTATGTGTACATAATTATCTTTATAAATTATTTTATTAGATATTTTATGAAATACTTTATTTTATAATATATGTTATTCTCTAATATTGTATTATCATAAAAAAATTTGTAATTGATCCCATAAAGAAGTATAAATTTTACTTAGTTGATATATCTCATACCAATTTATTTTTTTTAATAAAAGAATAAGGTTAAGAATGACAGATGATCTAGGTTTGGGGTTTTGTACTAACAAAATTGAAAATTGGATAATTGAATCTTTTATTTATTGGATGATTATGGACTTATAGTTAGCTATTTATAAATTTTGAGATATAGTCTTGATATTTAATATTGATTTAGATGCTTTGAACGAATCTTAATTTATTTACTTGATGAATGATGGGATTGAATCTTTTATTATATTTTATTTATGATGAATTTTAGTTGATTATGATTGATAGGCTTCGTATTATCGAAAGTGGCACCTTCGGTAGCATGACCGTATTATATCCCAAGTTTAGAGTGGGACATTTTATAGTATCAGAGCAATCATAGATAAAACTTAATCTTAAGTTTATGATTCATAGAGTTAGGCATAGAATGAGTATAGAAAAATTAGTTTATATCAAAATTGTGTAGCAGAAACATGATGAAGACTAAGTACCCTTTACTTGTTTGAGAATGAAGGTGTAATAAATTTGAGGATGAAACTCTTTTAAGGGGAGTAGAATATGACAGTCTGGTCCAATTGAACTAGCCTATAATCTAAATTGGCCCAAAATCCATCAGAAAAGAAAAAAATATCTGGAGAAGAAGACTCCTATTGAGAGTCTTCTTCCTCATTGAGTTCAGCAAGAAAAGGACTCCAATAGGGCTGCCAAAACCATCAGAAATGCCCCATAAATTTTTCCTCGACCGCAAGAGAAGGACTTATGTTGACCCCAATAACATGACCTCCAACTGCCTCGATGCCCGAGCAACCTATTGGACACATCATCTGATCAATGGTCCTCTTTTCTATGATTTAATTTGTTATCAAATAAAAAATTAATTATATTTATAATATTTTAAATAAGATTAATCAATTCTTCTAACAAAATCTAAAGATCAAGAACAAACGAGGTAAGCAATTTTTTATATTTCTTATTTATATTTAAGTTATCATATTTTTTATGCGTATGATCTGCTATTGATAAAATCATATTTTTTATAAAATAAAAAGATCAATATATATATAATAAAAAATATTTTTTATTATGATAAGTAATTTTATAAATATATTTTATGAAAATAACCTATTTATGAAGTATTAATTTTATTATTTTTTTTTATATATATATTAAAAAAGATATAAAAATTTTAAAAGATTTTTAGATAGCTGCGAATCTATAGAAAGATCGACATCCAAAGTTAGCATCCATATGAATACAGGCCCTGCTAATTGATATACAGTTCGTAAATAAAATAAAAACTTTATTGATTAAGAACACTAACCCCATTATGGATATAAAATGATGGTAGCATAAATATCTAAGAGTAATATTTTGAATCATAATATAAATATATGACAAGAATTATTTATGAATTATATTTATAAAATATTCATGATTTATGCATGTAAGATTATCTTTATGACTTATTTTATTAGATACTATATGAAAATTTTATTTTTATAATATTTGCTATTTTTTTGAATATTGTATTATCATAGAAAAATTTATGCTTGATCCAATAAAAAAATATATAGATTTTATTTACTGAGCTGGTATAACTCGCACCTCTTTATTCTTTTTTGTCTTTTGTAAAAGAATAAAGTTAAGAACGACAAATGATCTAGGTTTGGGGGTTGCACTCACAAGCTTAAAAATTTGGTAACTGAATCTTAGTTTATTAGATGATTATAGACTTATAATTAACTATTTTATAAATTTTGAGATATTGGTTTGGTATTAGATATTAGATTTGGATGCTTTGAATCAATCTTGATTCATTTACTTGACGAATACCAAAATTAAATTTATTATTATATTTTATTTATAAAAAATTTTAGCTGATTATGATTGATAGGCTTCATGTTATTGAGGGTGGCACCTCTTGATAGCATGATCATATTTTTATCACAGATGTGGGGTATGACATAATAGAAAAGTGACCAATTACAGAGGAGCTTATATTTGGTTGAGCATTCATATTTCTAGAAAAATTATATAAAATATCTATTATATCTTTAATATAAGAAAAAATCTTATCCTATTCTATATGTTATAATTATTTGCAAATAAAAAAGTATGATGCTTAGGAGTACTTTTAGCCATAGATCATGGTGGAGGCAGATTTGAGACATTATAATAGAGAGAATATTCATTTCAATCATAAAACTTTTAATGGTTTAAAAAGATATTGTTAGAAAAAAGCCTCCAATTCTGACCATATGGGAAAGCCAAAAATCCATATTCTACATAGATTTTTCTTTCTCATTAAACATGAAAATTCTATTCTTGGGAGAATATCTTTTTCTGATCTCTCTCTTTTCAAAATTCCAATCAAATAAGAAGGATTTTTTTTTCATTTCTCATTGACCACTCATTCCCCCCTCCACTTCATGTGTACCAGATGAGTTTTAAATGGTGAAAGGGTTCTTGTTCAAAGAGAACAGGGTGCGAAAAATCAACACAATGATCTAGTGATCATCTTATTATTTACTGATCATGTTATTGGAAAAAATTGAACAAAAGCATCGCAAACTTTATTTTCTTCTTTGTGCAATTAAATGAGATATTGCAAAGCAATAATATTCTCTATAATCTAATCTGATAATTTAATAAGCAAAGAAAACTAAACAACCAACAAAAAAGACATCATAATTTTAATGTGAATGTTCTACCATTTAAAATAATGGGTTTATTACAAATATTCTCTATAACAATTAGAGTTTACACAAATATAGCATCAAGAATAGATTTTGAATTTTATAATAAAAAAATATTTGTCGCCAATAAAGTGAATTTCAAGAATAAATAGAGGATAGATTTCATCAAATGTATAGATATTTGAAATAATTAATAGATTAAAAAAATTTTCAAAAATCGAAACTCTGTAATTTGTAGCTCTCGATATCAAAAACAACATATTGAATTTTCATCGAAATCGAGCTACAATCAATTATCCAATCATCTAACAAAATAGTACTAAAATTTTTCTTTTTTTTTCTTTTCCATTGCCACTATCTCTATTTTTACGCTGCACAACTCCTCTCTTGCCCTTTGCCACACCGGATACATGACCTAAACCCATGTTTCCCTTTTTATAAATAAATAATTAGAATTGCTCTTTTTTTTATTTATATTGGCTTTTTAGTTGACTATTTATATAAAATTACTAATTATTTAAATTAAGTTATAAATTATTTAGTTATTTATATAATAAATATATAGATAATTTATTAAATTATTTATGTAATAAATATATATAGATAATTTATTAAAATAATTAAAATTAAATATTTATATAATATTTTTTATAATTATTAATTATAATGATTATAAATTTATATTTGCATTGTTTACTTAGTATAAATAAGTATTATAAATTGATAATAATAATATATACTATCAGAGGATAGTTTAGTAAAAATATTATAAAAATATTTTCATATTTTTTATTATTTCTTAAATATCAAAATAAAGGAAGAAATCATTCCATCCAACCAAACGAGGGATTAATTCAACAGTCTTCCTTTGCCTTCAAACAATCATTGGTGCGCACAAGAGCATCCCCAGCTCAGTGAATCCCCACTCTCCCTTCTTCACACCCCAATGATTTCAAAGTTGGCCTCCGTGATCTTCATCTTCGCATATGCAATGGCGCTCGGAGTAGGCCAGCAAGGACCTGCAATAAGTTTGGATGATTGGATCGCCACCAACACCAGTCCCTGGCTGTCCCAGTCCCGCATGTTCGCCTTTGGATTTTTCGCAGCGGCAGCAGGCAGCGGCTTTGCCGTTGGAGCATGGCTTGTCTCAGATAAGACCGTCATATGGACGGCAAACCGCAACGACGAGCCAATTGCCGAGGGTGCTCGATTAAAGCTCACTAGAGGGGGCCTCATGCTTCTTCCCCTACGAAGTGCAGATATACCCATTTCCTACCTCTCTGGTGACTCCACGGAAGCCCGGTATGCATCCATGAACGACACCGGCAGTTTTGTCATATATAATATCAACCATGAGGTTATATGGCAGACCTTTGATCACCCGACCGAGACAATCATGGCGGGTCAGACGCTGCAGTCTGATCAGGAGCTCGTTTCCAGCTTCTCAGAAGCAAACCACTCGACCGGCAGATTCCGTCTCAAGATGCAGATTGACGGGAACCTCGTGATGTACCCTGTGGATACATATGGACATCGGAGGGGATGCCTACTGGGCCGCAATACCTACGGAGGGGGATTCACAGAACTCGTTCTCGACAATAGTGGCGAAATGAAACTGACCTCCGACTACAGCTCCATGGTCCTGCTGGGTCCATATGGGAAGCAGCGGTAAACAATCTTCTTCACAAGGCTTGATCCAGATGGGATCTTCAGATTGTATTCTCACAACGGAAGCATGACAAAGCCGTTAAGACAAATCCCGAAGGTGAATGACACGTGCCAGATCAAGGGCACCTGCGGCTTGAACAGCTACTGCAATTCGACTGGTGATCAAGTGGGGTGCTTGTGTCTGCCCGGATTTGATTATGTAGATGCCAACAGAAAATTCAAAGGCTGCCAAAGGAACTTCACCGACAAGGGCTGCCAGATCGGCAGAGGCAACATTACATACACCATGTCTGTAATGGAGAATATAACGTGGCAGGATGATTGGTATACCCCTCCATGGGAGGTGAAGGGTAAGGATAAGTGCAGGGATGCATGCCTGGAGGACTATGATTGCCGTGCTGCTCTATTAATATCAGCCACCTGCCATAAGCAAAGGTTTCCTTTCAAATATGGGAAAATAAGCAGGGATGAGCCGATCACGGCGTTCCTAAAAGTCGGCTCCGGCTGCGGCAGCGGCAGCCCTCCTGTAGCTCCAGATACTAAATGACGAAAGAGCCGACCATCAAATATCTTATTTTGTATGCCTGCATACCCTGTTGAAAAGAGCAAATATTAAATATATTAAATAAATCGAAAGATTATTTTGTAAACTTAATTGAAGTGGCAAAATTCAAGAATCACATGAAAAATCCAAGAGTCACATGAGAAGTCTAAATGATAAATTTATTAAGAGAGTCAAAAGATTATTTCTTATACCTATAAATAGGTGGTTGTTGTAGAATGTATGGAGTGGTGAAGTGGTATCAAAGAATAAAAAAAAAAAAGAGGGTTTGTGAGAAAAAGTTGTACTGCTCCATTATTTTATATAGTTTCTCATACTATTGTTGTATATTCCACCACCATTACATATTCTATCAAAGTGGTATCAGAGCTCGGAAGTTGGAAATATGTCCAACAGCATGCAATTTCCCATTCCACGACTCACCACCACCAGTTATGAGAATTGAAATATCCAGATGAAGACATTGCTAGGCTCCCAAGATATTTGGGAGGTTGTTGAAAAGAGATATGAAGAACCCCAAGATGACCGTGCACAAACGATGGCACAAAGAACGACGCTTGTCGATCAAAGAAAAAAGGACAAGAAGGCTCTCTATTTCATCTATCAAGAGCTAGATGAAGTCAGATTCGAAAAGGTTGCTTGTGCCACCAACTCGAAGCAAGCTTGGAGATCCTCGAGAACGCTCATAAGGGCGTTGAGAAAGTAAAGAAGGTGTACCTCCAAATGTTGAGAGGCGAGTTCGAGACTTTGAAGATGAAAGAAGGAGAATCCATCTCGGATTACTTCACAAAGATTCTTTCTAATGTAAATCAAATAAAAAGAAATGGTGAGAATGTAGAGGACAAGCGTGTGGTGGAGAAGATCCTAAGATCCTTGGATCAGAAATTTGACTATGTTGTAGTTGCAATTGAAGAGTCTAAAGATGTTGACACTATGACAGTTGATGAACTCATGGGTTCTCTACAAGTCCATGAGCAGAGGATCTTGATGCGGAAAGAAGAACCCTTGGAGCAAGCCTTGAAGTGCAAGCTCACCATCAATGAGAAGAAAGATGGCCCAACTAGCGAAAGCAGTCAAATAAATCGCGATCATAGTTATACCCGTGGATACGGTCATGGATGAGGCCGTGGACGAGGACGAAGTTCTTTTGGATATGGCAGAAGAAGAGGAGGCACAGGAGTCTTACCTAATAAAGAAAGCACACAAGGTCCCTCTGACGGAAAAAGGCAATGAGGTTTCTCAAGAGGAAGACGAAGGTATGATAAAAGTAAAATTAAATGTTATACTTGTGGTAAATATGGTCATTACTCCTCAGAATGTTACCATAATGAGAATAACCAAGTGCATGAGAAGGTCAACTATACAAAAAAGGAGGAAGGAGAAGATGGTATCTTGCTACTAGCAGAGAAGGGAGAAGAAGCTTCCAATAAAAATATTTGGTACTTGGATACCGATGCAAGCAATCATATGTGCGGGTACAAACACATGTTCAAAGAGTTAAATGAGACAGTGGAAGGCAATGTTTCTTTCGGTGATATCTCAAAAGTTCAAGTGAAGGGGATAGGTAAAATCCTAATTCAACTCAAAGATGGTTCTCAATAGTTCATTTCTAATGTTTACTATGTGCCTAATATAAAAACAAATATCTTAAGTCTTGATCAATTATTAGAAAAAAAAAATTGATGTTGTTATGGAAGATAGATATCTTTACTTAAGAAAATATGATCAGCTGATTGCAAAAGCACCTATGACCAAGAACCGAATGTTTATATTGAACATCAAGTATGTTATGACAAAGTGCTTGAGTGCATGCATGAAGGATGACACATGGCTATGGCACTTGAGGTTCGAACATGTGAACTTTGGTTCCTTGAAACTCTTATCTTCGAAGGCAATGATGAAGGGATTATCTCTCATTAAGGATACCCCTGAAGGAATATGTGAAGGATGTATTATTGAAAAATACTCAAGAGCTAGCTTCCCAAAGGAGTCATTTCATCAAGCCCGAAGGCCTTTGCAACTCATCCATATGGATATTTGTGGTCCCATCACACCGGTCTCATTTGGAGGTCGTCATTATTTTCTAATATTTATTGATGATTTTAGCAGGAAAACTTGGGTGTACCTCTTGAAGGAGAAACGTGAGGCCCTGGAGACATTCAAAAAGTTCAAAGCTCTTGTGGAGAACCAAACCGGATGCAAAATCAAAGCTTTGAGATCAAATCGAGGAGGAGAGTTCACAAGTATGGTACAGTCAAAGTCCTCCAAATATCAAATCGAGGAGGAGAGATCAAATATCTTGAGATCAAATCAAGATATTTGGAGGACTTTGACTGTACCATACTCACCCCAGCAGAATGGCATAGCAGAAAGGAAGAATCGGACCATTCTTGACATGGTGAGAAGCATGCTGAAGACGAAAAAAATGCCAAAAGAGTTTTGAACGGAAGCTGTGAATTGTGCGGTATACATTCTCAACCGCTGCCCAACAAAGAATCTTGAAGGAAGGACCCCTCAAGAAGCATGGAATGGATATAGGCCAGATGTATGTCATCTGAGAGTGTTTGGTTGCATTGCCTATGCACACATCTCAGATCAAAGGAGAAGCAAGCTTGATGACAAGAGTTATTCTAAATCTTTATAGGATATGATCAGAGATCCAAGGCATACAAACTTTATGATCCAAAGGCGAAGAAGATCCTCATAAGCCGTGATGTGAAGTTCAATGAAGAAGAAATCTAGAATTGGAGCACCAACATGATAGAGGTGCAAAAAGAAGAAGAATAAGTGAAGGCTCAAGTTGAAGATCCCACACCACCTTCATCACCTAGCATGAGATCTCCATCTTCAAATGAAGAATCCAGAAAGATAATAAGCATTCAAGATCTCTATGAGGTGACGAGTCCCCTTAATCTCATTTGTTTATATGCTAATGAGGATGTAATCTCTTTTGAAGAAGCAGTGAAGAATGAAAACTGGAGGATGGTCATGAATGAAGAGATGAAGGCAATCCAGAAGAATAACACATAGAAGCTTATTACTCTTCCAGAAGGTCATGAACCCATCGGAGTGAAATGGGTATATAAGGTAAAGAAGAATGCAGAAGGAAAGGTGGAGAAATATAAAGCTCGATTAGTAGCTAAAGACTACAAGCAGCAAGCCGGAATTGACTACGAGGAGGTATTTGCTCTTGTAGCATGCATGGAGACAATTCGCCTGATGATTTCTTTGGCTGCACAGAATAATTGAAACATCTATCAGTTAGATGTGAAGTCGGTATTTCTAAATGGCTTTCTAGAAGAAGTATATGTTGAACAACCCAAAGGGTACGTGAAGAAGGGACATGAAGAGAAGGTTTTAAAGCTAAGGAAGACACTTTATGGTTTAAAACAATTTCCAAGAGTATGGAACTCAAGAATCGATGGCTATTTCAAAGCAAATGGCTTCAAGCAATGTCCCCATGAGCATGCTATGCATGTAAAGGAGAAAAATTCTAATATTCTACTTATGTGTTTGTACGTGGAAGATCTTATTTTTACAGGTAATAGTCCACAAATGTTTGAGGAGTTCAAACATGCCATAATGAAGGAGTTTGAGATGACAGACATGGGTTAATGATATATTTTCTGGGTTTGAAGGTCAAACAATATCAAAAAAAAAATTCTTATCCCAAGAAGGTTATGCCAAAGAAATCTTGAAGAAATTCAAATGAAAATTGTAACCCTATAAGCACCCCCATTGATTGTGGAGCAAAGCTGTCAAAAGAAGAT
>NC_026001.2:4388653-4601017 GCF_000442705.2 Elaeis guineensis
GATGGCTGGAATCGAGAGTTCGAAGTCTGAAGAGCCGAGCTTCCTTAGAGCTTTTTTACCTTTTATTCTATGTATTCCTTTCTTTCTTGTTGCTTTTTTTTTTTGGCCTTCAAAGGCTTTGTAACGTGCACTTTACTAATGAAATGAAAAGAAAATTTTTTATTACCTTGTCCATTCTTGCATTAAGTTATCGTTTACCGAACTTCTTTTGTCTTCTGTCTTATTCGATGTCGACGTTGTTTGAAGATTCCTGATCATCGCCGTATTGATTCGCCCTTAGGGACTGAGATTTTCGACAAGGTTTTCTTCCTCGTTGAGAAGGTCCCTTGAGTCTTGGATGTAGTTCATTTTTTTATCTCTGGTGTAGCTCGTCGCTTTTTTCTTCTTTTTTTTTGTGTTAGGGAGGGTTTTCCTTCTGCTCCTAACGGGATTGTAGGGGTGTAGAGGAGTTGCTGAGGGGCTTTTTCCTTCATCCATCTCAAACGATCAGATCTTCATTTGTGTCAGGATGAGGTTCTCCTCCTGTTCCTGACACAATCAATTTCAGCTCATGTTAGGATGAGGTCTTCCTCCTGTTCCTAACAGGGCTGCGGGGCACATAAGGGCCGTTGCAAGGGCCTCTCCCCCATCCGATCTCTAAATAATCGGGCCTTCGACTTTGCTCATGTTAGGAAGGTTCTCCTCCTGTTCCTAACATGGCTGTGGGGGCACATAAGGGCCGTTGCAAGGGCCTCTCCCCCATCCGATCTCTAAATAATCGAGCCTTCGACTTTGCTCATGTTAGGAGAGGTTCTCCTCCTGTTCCTAACATGGCTGTGGGGGCATAAGGGCCGTTGCAAGGGCCTCTCCCCCATCCGATCTTAAATAATCGGCCTTCGACTTTGCTCATGTTAGGATGAGGTTCTCCTCCTGTTCCTAACATGGCTGTGGGGGCGCATAAGGGCCGTTGCAAGGGCCTCTCCCCCATCCGGTCTCTAAATAATCGGGCCTTCGACTTTGCTCATGTTAGGATGAGGTTCTCCTCCTGTTCCTAACATGGCTGTGGGGGCCATAAGGGCCGTTGCAAGGGCCTCTCCCCCATCCGATCTCTAAATAATCGGCCTTCGACTTTGCTCATGTTAGGACGAGGTTCCTCCTGTTCCTAACATGGCTGTGGGGGCATTAAGGGCCATTGCAAGGGCCTCTCTCCCCCATCCGATCTCTAGATAATCGGGCCTTCATTCATGTCAGGATGAGGTTTTTCCTCTTGTTCCTGACATGCTTAATTTCGATTGTCTGAAGGAGCTACTCCTGTCGTTATAAGCTCATACCAAAAGAAAAGATATGCGAATATGAAAGAAACTTTTATTTAGGCAAAGTTATCGTAATACATTCATAGATTTTTTGAATTCATGTCGCGGAAGGTCTGCTCCTCCAAGCTCTTTTAATAGTATGTTCCGGCTGAACCACCTCCCTGACTTCATACGGCCTTCCCAGTTAGGGGCAGTTTTCCTTGATTCTGAGGTTGTGAGACAGCGGCTCGCCGAAGTACTAAGTCCCCGCTCTGAAGGCCTTGCTCTTGACCCGAGAGTTGTAGTAGCGGGCCACTTTCTGCTTGTAGGCGGCCATCCGAACTTGAGCTGTCTCCCCTTTTCTTCTAATAAGTCGAGGTTGGCCTTGAGATCCTTGAGTTGCGCTGCTCGTCGAATGCCACAACTCGCACGAGGAAGTTTGAGTTCGATCGGGATCACGGCTTCTGTTTCGAAGGCTAAGGCAAAGGGGGTCTCCCCTGTGGGCAGTCTTTGGGTAGTTCAGTATGCCCACAACACATGATAAAGCTCATCTGCCCAAGTTTCCTTTGCTCTTTCAAGTCTCGCCTTGATTCCTTGCAACAGAGTCCTGTTAGTAACCTCGGCTTCACCGTTTGCTTGCGGATGGGCTACTGACTGAAGTTATGGGAGATGTTTAAGTCCTCACAAAATTCAGCAAACTTGCCCAGCAAATTATCGCCCATTATCAGTAATGAGAGTTCTGGGTAAGCCGAACCTACAGACAATTGACTTCCAAAGAAGTCCTGCACCTTAGCTTCTGTGATTTTGCCAAAGGTTCAGCTTCGACCCACTTGGTGAAGTAGTCAATTGCCACCAAGAGGAACTTCCGCTGCCCGATGCCATGGGAAAAGGTCCGAGGATATCCATCCCCCATTGTGCAAACGGCCATGGGGCACTCAAGGGTGTAAGTTCGGAGGTGGGTTGCCTTTGGATATTTGCATATCTCTGACACCGATCACACCTTCTGACATATTCGATGGAGTCGTGGTACATGGTAGGCCAGTAATAGCCTTGTCGGAGCAGTTTGTGGGATAAAGATCTGCCCCAGGTGACTTTCGCAGACTCCCTCATGTACCTCCCACAAGCGAAGTCGGCTTCAGAAGGTCAGAGACATTTCAGGAGGGGCAAAGAGTACGACCTCTTGTACAGCTTGCCTTCATAAAGAATATATCGGGAGGCCTGGTTCCTAAGCTTTCGAGCTTCTTTTGCATCAGGAGGAAGAACCCCATCCTTGAGGTACGCAACCAGTGGGTCAATCCAGCTGGGTTCATGGTTGATCTCCATCACAAGCTGCGGTTCTTCCGTACTTGGGCACTTCAGAACTTCGAAGAAGACTTCCTTGGGCAGTTCAGCCGGAGTCAGTGTAGCCAACTTGGAGAGAAGGTCGGCCCTGATATTTTCTGCTTTGGAATCTGCTTGATGTCAAAGCTACCGAAGGCAGGGATGATCTCTTTTACCTTTTTGAGATACTTGGCCATACTGTCCTTCCGAGCTTCATAGTTTTCGCTGATTGTCCCACCACCAATTGGGAGTCACTATAGACTTGAGCGATCTACTTCTAACTCTTTGGAGATCCTCAGTCCTGCAATCAGAGCTTCATATTCTGCTCCATTATTTTCGCAGAAAATTTGAAGCGCACGCATACTCCACAATAATTCTTTTAGATTGACCAAGATCAGGCCGCCGCCTGCGCCTGACATGTTGGAGGAACTGTCCACGTAGAGGGCCAAAAACCATCAGGGAGATCTGTTCTTTCTTCAGGAGAATTTGACTGGAGCCCTGAGTTGTCGGCTCCACCTCGTTCAAGTTCGGCCTCTTCCAAAATAGTGCACTCCACTATGAAGTTGCTAATATCTGGGCTTTAATCACCGGTCGAGGTTGATAGTTGATGTCGAATTCATGAGCTCGACTGCCCATTTCGCTATCCTTTCGGAAGCATCCGCTCGATGCAGAACGCCTTGATCGCTGGTCGGTGAGCAGTGTTATGGTGTGCCCTTGAAAGTAAGGTCGGAGCCTTCGAGCTGCAATCAACAATGGCGTAAGTTAGTTTCTCTAACTTAGTATACCTGTTTTGATGTCTCTCAATACTCAGCTAATGTAGTAGATCGACCGTTGAATTTTTGCTTCTTCTTTAACCAGAACTGCTGCGAGAGTCACAGGAGAGACCGTCAGGTACAGGAACAACTCCTCTCCAGGTTCAGACTTTGCCAATAGCGGAGGTGAGCCGAGGTAGCTCTTTAATTTTTTGAATGCTTGCTGACATTCAGTGGTCCAACAGAAGTTTTTCGACTGCTTGAGGGTCTGAAAGAAAGGCAGGCATCTTTCGACCGACCTTGAGATGAGCGATTCAGAGCTGCTACTCTTCCAGTAAGGCGCTGAACTTCCTTTATTGACTTCGGGACGGTCATTTCCTGTATGGCATGAATCTTTTCTGAATTTGCATCGATCCCGCATCCCGATACCATGAAGCCCAAAAATTTTTATGAGATTACTCCAAAAGCGTACTTGGCCGGGTTCAGCTTCATCTTATATTTTCAGAGGGCGCCGAAGGTCTCCTCAAGGTCCGGTGACGTGGTTCTTTATGGATTACTTTTTACAAGCATATCATCCACGTAGACCTCCATGTGCGCCGATCTGCTCTTTGAAGATCTTGTTCACCAGCCGTTGATAGGTTGCCCCTGCATTTTTTAGGCCAAAAGGCATGACCCTATAACAATAAAGACCACGATTAGTAATAAAAGCAGTTTTTTCTTCATCCTCCGGTGCCATCTTGATTTGATTGTAGCCGAAAAATGCATCCATGAAAGTGAGAAGCTCGTGGCCCGAGGTTGCATCCACCAATTGGTCAATTCTGGGTAGAGGGTAACTATCCTTCGGGCAGGCTTTATTTAGCTTTTTGAAGTCTATACACATCCTCCACTTGCCGTTCGCCTTCTTGACGAGAACCACATTGGAGACCCAATTCGGGTAGTTGACTTCTCTGATGAATCCGACTTTCAGAAGTTTATCAACTTCCTCAGCTATTGCCACTTGCCTTTTCAATGCCATGACTTCGGATTTTTTCCTTCATCGATCGATATTTGGGATCAATAGTCAGGCGGTGTTCCATGACCTCCCGCATCAATCCCTGGCATTGCCCGTCGAAACTCAAGTGAAAATATCCGCATTCTTTTGTAGAAAATTGATGAGCTATGTCCATACCTCTTCTCTTAGGTTAGAGCCGATCTTCACCACATGCTCCTCATTCCCATCGTTCAAGGAATTGAGACAAGATCTTCAATTGGCTCACCCCATTCTTCAGCAAGGTTGTCGCGGGTGTCCAATCCATCAACCGAACAGGGGTCAAACTGATCATTTCTTTGAAGGGCTATGTTGTAGCAGTGTCTTGCCAGAGCTTGATCTTCTCTGACCTCTCCGACTCCTTGGCTAGTAAGAAATTTCAGCTTTAAGTGGTAGGTCGATACCACAGCTCGGAAGGCATTGAGGCCAAGTCAGCCGAGTATTGCATTGTAGGCAGATGGCGCCCTTACTATCAAAAAATTCACTTGTGCTCTTGATTGCTTTGGATACCGGCCTGCAACCATGGTTAAAGTTATTACCCTTCCACTGGCACAGCATCGCCAGTGAACCCTACCAACGGGGAGTTTATCGGCCCTAATCGACCATCCAGAATTGATATTTCAAGAATGCATCGTAAAATAGAATATCGGCCGAGCTTCCACTATCAACAAGAATGCGGCGTACATCATAGTCAGCAATATTTAAAGAAACTACAACTGCATCATTATGGGAGAATTGAATCTCCTAGGCATCTTTTTCAGTAAAGGTTATAGACTCTTCAGTCCTCTGCCATTTGGGCGATAAGGTTGATCCACTGACTGCTCTCCGTCGGGGTCCTCCAGAGATGGTGTTGACGATCCCGGTTGGAGGTTGATCTTCAGGCTATTCCTCTCTCCTTGGCGGCTCCGATTGTGGCAAGGCCCTCGGCCGATCTTCCCTACCCTCAGGCCAGCATCGGATAAATCTATCAAGCCGACCTCGTCTGATGAGCTCCTCGATCTCATCTCGGAGCTGAATGCACTCCTCCGTGTCGTGGTCGTGGTCATGATGATAGAGGCAAAATTTGTTAGGGTTGCACTTTCCGAGGTGTGTGCGCATCCTTTCCGACCTTGGCAGCTACTCCCTGACCTCCATCAGCACTTGAGCTTTTGGAGCATTGAGGGGGGTGTAGCTGTGGAATCTTCCTGGAAGAGAGCTCCGTCAAACCCTGCGGTCCGGGCTCCTCTGCTTACGAGCCTGGAGAGGAATGCGGACATGTTTGTGTTCGGAGGAAGTTTGAGAACATGGTCGAGCTTCACTCGGTCCTTTTTCAACTGCGAGCTTGCTGGAGTCATCCGCCTGTCGCTCCTTCGCAGCCTCCTCGTCCTTCAGCTTGAAGGCTTCCTCTGCTCGGGCATATCCTTCGGCCCGAGCCAGCAGATCAGCGAAGTTTCTAGGATACTTCTTTTCCAGGGAGAACAAAAGATCGTTCTTTTAAAGACCGCTCTTTAGGACGGCCATTGCTATCGATTGATCCAAGTTTCAGACCTCCAATGCGGCAGCGTTAAATGGATTGACGTAAGTTCGGATGGATTCTCCCTCCTTTTGCTTGATGTTGATGACGGACTCCGAACCTTTCGGGGACGTCGGCTACTGACGAAATGAGCAATGAACTGGTGGCTCATCTGATTAAAGAAGAAGATAGTACCTGACTTCAGTGTCGAGTATCAATTTCTTGCTGCTCCCTTCAAGGTGGATGGAAAAGCTCGGCACAGGATGGCATCTGGCATGCCATGGAGCAGTATCATTGTCCGAAAGGCCTCCAGGTGGTCAACCGAATCCGAGGTCCGTCGTAGCTTTCGAATTGGGGGAGCTTGAAGTTTGACGGGATTGATTCCTGCATAATCATTTGAGAGAAAGGAGGGTCAGTACAAATGTCCTCACCGTAAACAGTGAGAGCATGACGGAGCTCTTCGATCCGCCGGTTCATCTCTTGGAATCTTTGATCCAGGAGGTCCTCTCGACTGCGAGTCTCGAAGGTCTTCTAGTGGAATGGAGGTAGAGACCCTCCGGGGGTGGAATTGTGATCGGATGGAGGGCTCTCCGCCTTTCGCTTCCCCTTTTCGAGGAAGACAGGGCGACTGGCCTAAGTGGCCCACTCGAGCATCAGATTCTGGAACTCCGACGATGCTCTTTCCAGCCGCACTGATGCCTGCGACTGTTGCGGCTGCTGCTGCATGGCCTGTACTGCTTCAGTGAGGCCCCTGACCTGCTGAATCAGCAAGTCGAACTACTCCATGCCGACTGTCGTTGCTGGAGGAGGAGGAGCCTGAAAAATTGGAGATGAGGCCAGAGCTTGCGGATCTCGCTGAGATCTGACCGCGGAGGCCGTGGATCGCCTGGTGGATGCCTTTCGAGGAGGCATCAGGTGGAGATTTGGCAGGAGAAGAAGGAGAAAATGTCGAAGAAGATGATCGAAGACAGTCCCGTTGAGTACTCCTTTAAGAACAAGGATACTGTGAAGACAGGCCCTTCCTCTAGCGCCAATTCTGTTGGTACAAAATTTTGCTGACGTCGGAGAAGCTGGAGTCGAGGGGATCGCATCCGCCGTCGGGACCTGCAAGGGAAGTCTAAACCAGAGTTAAGGGTGCTCCGACAAGACCCTCCGACGCTCAAGTCAGTACTCTGCCTCAATATAAATGGAGCACTCAAATAAGATTTTAGCAGAGTTTCGGGATAGAGTTTAGAGTTTAGAGAAGAACGTATCTGGGGGTCCCTTTTTATAGACGAAGAGCGTAACTGATTGACAGCGACATCTGTAACTGCCTGGTAGTGGACCGTTCGAGGCCACGTGGAGTTTGTTACGGAGAGTAGCAGCATCAGGGGGCATTCAGGGCCACATGAAATCTGTTATGGAGAGTGGAGTGGTGTCCGTTATCGTGACTTGCCAGAGAGTGGTGGGGCCACATGAAATCTGTTACAGAGAGTGGAGTGGGATAGTGGCCATTGTCGTGACTTGCCAGAGAGTTCGGGCCTGACGGCTGAAGCTCTACTGGGACGTCTGATGGAGCAGAATGACTCTCTGTCTCTGCAATCTAAGAGAAGTTTGGATGTTTTTGAAGTTGCTGACGAGTCCACTGTTGTCGGGTGCCTTGGGCGCTGAGGCTGCAGACGGAAGTCATCTGCTGTAGAAGCTCAGACGAAAACTTTCTATTGGAGAAGTCCGATAAGAGTTTGATTGCTAGAGGAGTCCATCCAAAATTTGCCTGATGTAGAAGCTCGTCTGAGAACCGTCCGTCGGAGAGGCCTGGTTCCATGAGGAATCCGGTAGTGGGTCGACCGACAATGGAGTTCGGATGGCGTTGTGGAGGTTCATCCGCTGGAGGAGTCTTGAGGACACTGTGGAAGGTCAAACATTGGAGGAGTCTGGGATTCAATTCTATTGTAGAAGTTCGAACGGAGTCCAGCTCTTGTAGGAGTTCGGACGAAGTCCGCTTATTGTAGAAGCTCGGACGAAGATCGATTGCCGTGGAAGCTCAGATGGAGACTTCTTATTGTGAAAGTCCCGCTGCTGGAGAAGTCGGTTATTAATGAAGTTCGAAAAAAGTTCAGAGTAGAGATCCGACTGGTGGAGCCTGTCCGTCGTAAAAGTTTATCTGGGATCCATCCACTGTAGAAGTTCGGATGGAGTCCAGCTCTTGTAGGAGCCCGGATGAAATTCGGAAGGCGGTCGACCGCCGTAGAAACTTGGAATGAGTCTGGTTACTGTAGAAAATCAGCTGATAGCGAAGCTCAGAAAGTATTTGGAACAGCCCGATAGATGAATGGAGGAGCTCATTATCGGAGAAGTCTGGATGGTATTATGGAAGCTCGGACGATCGAGAGAGTTCAGAAAGATGCCACATAAGGTCGGAAGTCGGAAGAGCCCTGGAAGGGTCGGCCTTTTACGAACTTCGACTGGGGGTATTTTATACCCAACAAAAATAAATGAAAAAGTGAAGAAGTATTATGATTTTGTCAAAAAATTAACAAGGGGTAATTTTATAAATATAGAAATATATCCTTCATATATTTCATTCATCCTTTATTGCATCCTTTCAATTTCAGAGGATACATATTTGTGGCCTGGATAGATGGCACTTTTTCTTTTAATCCATTTTTTATATTTTTTTTTGAACCAAATGATGATGGAGGTCATTCATCCTTTAAATTCAAGGGTTTTGGCATATGTTGATTGACCATGTGTGATAGCCTAATCCAATTGAACCAGCCTATCACCTTAATTGGCCCAAAACCCATTAGGAAAAAAAAATCTAAGAAGAATATTTTGAATGGGAGAGTCTATTGGGAGTCTTCTTCCTCATTCAGTCTAAAAAGAGAGGGCTCTCAGGGTTGCCAAAATCCTAAAAAATCTCCTATAAATTCTTTCTTTTCCTTCCAAAGGACTCCACAATAAGCATCAGCCCTCCTCTCTTCTTCTATTTTCTTTCTTCCCTGTTTTTGTCAATCCTTCAAGACCTGTGCCCATCAAAAGTCAAAGCCGAGAGCCCAGTAGAGCCAAAGTAAGGTCCCGATCCCACCTCCTATCTGTCTCTTTTGCTTCCTCCCATGACCTTAAGTATCATTGATGACCCCTAATTTTGTCGAAAAATCCATCAAAAATCAAACCCTCGTTTAGCCCCTGTTGTGGCCAAGCCTTCATGCTCTTTTCCGACCACCGTCATCACTATCTCTTGGTGCCACAACCCAACTCATGTCGCCCAACCCCCCACCATCCTTTTCAAAGGTCAAGGCCGCTGGTGATTGACTAATGACTAGAGCAACCATGAAAGGGGCAGATCCCCTATATTTTCTAAATTTTTTTTTAAAATTTTTCACTATTCGGCCCTCATCACCAACCGTCCACCACTGCCCACTATCCGCTATGCCATATCACCAATTGCCAAAGCTCCCAGCATACTGTCGAACCATGACCAAAGCCAACAAAAAAAATCGATGAAAGCCACTTCCCCTGATTCTCAAGAAAGAAGAAAGAAAGAAAGAAAAGTAGAAGAAGATCAAAAAAGAAAGAAAAAGAGATAGCTCTCTCCCTTGTGTCTCTTTTGACTCTCTCTTTCTTTATCTCTCTAAGAGCACCCTCTGAAGTTCTGTCTTCTATCACGTTAGATCCGATCAAGATTTCTTTCTTTAGGAGAGACAAGGACTCTCTTATTTTCTCTCTTCATCCATTTTTTCTCTCTATGAAGACTTATAGACCCCATATCGAGTCATGCCTTCCTCTCCTAGAGACTTGCATTGACCTCAATAAGAAGACCCCAAACTACCTTGGTGCCCAAGCAACCTATTAGACCGACCACCTAGTCAATGGTTCTCTTCCTTATGATTTAATTTTTGTTAAATTTATCAAACAAGAAATTAATTATTTTATAATATTTCAAATAGGATAAGCAATTTTCCTAATAAAGTCTAAAGATCCAAAATGAATGAGGTAAGTGGATCTTACATTCTTTATATATTTTTAAGTTATCATATTTTCTATATATATAAGTTGTCATTGATAAAATTATATTTTTTTATAAAATAAAAAGATCAACATATATAAAATAAAAAATATATATTTTATTATAATAAGTGATTTCATGAATATATTTTATAAAAATAGTATATTTATGAAGTATGAATTTTATTATTTTCTATATATATATATATAAAGAAAAAGATATAAAGATTTCAAAAGACTCTTAGATAGCTATAAATGAATTTATATAGGAAGGTTAACATCCGAAACTAGCATTCATACGAACACATGCCCTACTAATGGATATAATATTGGCATATGAAATAAAAATTTTATTGATTAAAAATACTAACCCTATCATAGTTATAAAGTGACTGTAGTATAAATATCTAAGAGCAATAATTTGAACTATGACATAAACATATGGCAAGATTGTCTTATAAATCATGTTTATGAAATATTCATGAGTTATGTGTACATAATTATCTTTATAAATTATTTTATTAGATATTTTATGAAATACTTTATTTTATAATATATGTTATTCTCTAATATTGTATTATCATAAAAAAATTTGTAATTGATCCCATAAAGAAGTATAAATTTTACTTAGTTGATATATCTCATACCAATTTATTTTTTTTAATAAAAGAATAAGGTTAAGAATGACAGATGATCTAGGTTTGGGGTTTTGTACTAACAAAATTGAAAATTGGATAATTGAATCTTTTATTTATTGGATGATTATGGACTTATAGTTAGCTATTTATAAATTTTGAGATATAGTCTTGATATTTAATATTGATTTAGATGCTTTGAACGAATCTTAATTTATTTACTTGATGAATGATGGGATTGAATCTTTTATTATATTTTATTTATGATGAATTTTAGTTGATTATGATTGATAGGCTTCGTATTATCGAAAGTGGCACCTTCGGTAGCATGACCGTATTATATCCCAAGTTTAGAGTGGGACATTTTATAGTATCAGAGCAATCATAGATAAAACTTAATCTTAAGTTTATGATTCATAGAGTTAGGCATAGAATGAGTATAGAAAAATTAGTTTATATCAAAATTGTGTAGCAGAAACATGATGAAGACTAAGTACCCTTTACTTGTTTGAGAATGAAGGTGTAATAAATTTGAGGATGAAACTCTTTTAAGGGGAGTAGAATATGACAGTCTGGTCCAATTGAACTAGCCTATAATCTAAATTGGCCCAAAATCCATCAGAAAAGAAAAAAATATCTGGAGAAGAAGACTCCTATTGAGAGTCTTCTTCCTCATTGAGTTCAGCAAGAAAAGGACTCCAATAGGGCTGCCAAAACCATCAGAAATGCCCCATAAATTTTTCCTCGACCGCAAGAGAAGGACTTATGTTGACCCCAATAACATGACCTCCAACTGCCTCGATGCCCGAGCAACCTATTGGACACATCATCTGATCAATGGTCCTCTTTTCTATGATTTAATTTGTTATCAAATAAAAAATTAATTATATTTATAATATTTTAAATAAGATTAATCAATTCTTCTAACAAAATCTAAAGATCAAGAACAAACGAGGTAAGCAATTTTTTATATTTCTTATTTATATTTAAGTTATCATATTTTTTATGCGTATGATCTGCTATTGATAAAATCATATTTTTTATAAAATAAAAAGATCAATATATATATAATAAAAAATATTTTTTATTATGATAAGTAATTTTATAAATATATTTTATGAAAATAACCTATTTATGAAGTATTAATTTTATTATTTTTTTTTATATATATATTAAAAAAGATATAAAAATTTTAAAAGATTTTTAGATAGCTGCGAATCTATAGAAAGATCGACATCCAAAGTTAGCATCCATATGAATACAGGCCCTGCTAATTGATATACAGTTCGTAAATAAAATAAAAACTTTATTGATTAAGAACACTAACCCCATTATGGATATAAAATGATGGTAGCATAAATATCTAAGAGTAATATTTTGAATCATAATATAAATATATGACAAGAATTATTTATGAATTATATTTATAAAATATTCATGATTTATGCATGTAAGATTATCTTTATGACTTATTTTATTAGATACTATATGAAAATTTTATTTTTATAATATTTGCTATTTTTTTGAATATTGTATTATCATAGAAAAATTTATGCTTGATCCAATAAAAAAATATATAGATTTTATTTACTGAGCTGGTATAACTCGCACCTCTTTATTCTTTTTTGTCTTTTGTAAAAGAATAAAGTTAAGAACGACAAATGATCTAGGTTTGGGGGTTGCACTCACAAGCTTAAAAATTTGGTAACTGAATCTTAGTTTATTAGATGATTATAGACTTATAATTAACTATTTTATAAATTTTGAGATATTGGTTTGGTATTAGATATTAGATTTGGATGCTTTGAATCAATCTTGATTCATTTACTTGACGAATACCAAAATTAAATTTATTATTATATTTTATTTATAAAAAATTTTAGCTGATTATGATTGATAGGCTTCATGTTATTGAGGGTGGCACCTCTTGATAGCATGATCATATTTTTATCACAGATGTGGGGTATGACATAATAGAAAAGTGACCAATTACAGAGGAGCTTATATTTGGTTGAGCATTCATATTTCTAGAAAAATTATATAAAATATCTATTATATCTTTAATATAAGAAAAAATCTTATCCTATTCTATATGTTATAATTATTTGCAAATAAAAAAGTATGATGCTTAGGAGTACTTTTAGCCATAGATCATGGTGGAGGCAGATTTGAGACATTATAATAGAGAGAATATTCATTTCAATCATAAAACTTTTAATGGTTTAAAAAGATATTGTTAGAAAAAAGCCTCCAATTCTGACCATATGGGAAAGCCAAAAATCCATATTCTACATAGATTTTTCTTTCTCATTAAACATGAAAATTCTATTCTTGGGAGAATATCTTTTTCTGATCTCTCTCTTTTCAAAATTCCAATCAAATAAGAAGGATTTTTTTTTCATTTCTCATTGACCACTCATTCCCCCCTCCACTTCATGTGTACCAGATGAGTTTTAAATGGTGAAAGGGTTCTTGTTCAAAGAGAACAGGGTGCGAAAAATCAACACAATGATCTAGTGATCATCTTATTATTTACTGATCATGTTATTGGAAAAAATTGAACAAAAGCATCGCAAACTTTATTTTCTTCTTTGTGCAATTAAATGAGATATTGCAAAGCAATAATATTCTCTATAATCTAATCTGATAATTTAATAAGCAAAGAAAACTAAACAACCAACAAAAAAGACATCATAATTTTAATGTGAATGTTCTACCATTTAAAATAATGGGTTTATTACAAATATTCTCTATAACAATTAGAGTTTACACAAATATAGCATCAAGAATAGATTTTGAATTTTATAATAAAAAAATATTTGTCGCCAATAAAGTGAATTTCAAGAATAAATAGAGGATAGATTTCATCAAATGTATAGATATTTGAAATAATTAATAGATTAAAAAAATTTTCAAAAATCGAAACTCTGTAATTTGTAGCTCTCGATATCAAAAACAACATATTGAATTTTCATCGAAATCGAGCTACAATCAATTATCCAATCATCTAACAAAATAGTACTAAAATTTTTCTTTTTTTTTCTTTTCCATTGCCACTATCTCTATTTTTACGCTGCACAACTCCTCTCTTGCCCTTTGCCACACCGGATACATGACCTAAACCCATGTTTCCCTTTTTATAAATAAATAATTAGAATTGCTCTTTTTTTTATTTATATTGGCTTTTTAGTTGACTATTTATATAAAATTACTAATTATTTAAATTAAGTTATAAATTATTTAGTTATTTATATAATAAATATATAGATAATTTATTAAATTATTTATGTAATAAATATATATAGATAATTTATTAAAATAATTAAAATTAAATATTTATATAATATTTTTTATAATTATTAATTATAATGATTATAAATTTATATTTGCATTGTTTACTTAGTATAAATAAGTATTATAAATTGATAATAATAATATATACTATCAGAGGATAGTTTAGTAAAAATATTATAAAAATATTTTCATATTTTTTATTATTTCTTAAATATCAAAATAAAGGAAGAAATCATTCCATCCAACCAAACGAGGGATTAATTCAACAGTCTTCCTTTGCCTTCAAACAATCATTGGTGCGCACAAGAGCATCCCCAGCTCAGTGAATCCCCACTCTCCCTTCTTCACACCCCAATGATTTCAAAGTTGGCCTCCGTGATCTTCATCTTCGCATATGCAATGGCGCTCGGAGTAGGCCAGCAAGGACCTGCAATAAGTTTGGATGATTGGATCGCCACCAACACCAGTCCCTGGCTGTCCCAGTCCCGCATGTTCGCCTTTGGATTTTTCGCAGCGGCAGCAGGCAGCGGCTTTGCCGTTGGAGCATGGCTTGTCTCAGATAAGACCGTCATATGGACGGCAAACCGCAACGACGAGCCAATTGCCGAGGGTGCTCGATTAAAGCTCACTAGAGGGGGCCTCATGCTTCTTCCCCTACGAAGTGCAGATATACCCATTTCCTACCTCTCTGGTGACTCCACGGAAGCCCGGTATGCATCCATGAACGACACCGGCAGTTTTGTCATATATAATATCAACCATGAGGTTATATGGCAGACCTTTGATCACCCGACCGAGACAATCATGGCGGGTCAGACGCTGCAGTCTGATCAGGAGCTCGTTTCCAGCTTCTCAGAAGCAAACCACTCGACCGGCAGATTCCGTCTCAAGATGCAGATTGACGGGAACCTCGTGATGTACCCTGTGGATACATATGGACATCGGAGGGGATGCCTACTGGGCCGCAATACCTACGGAGGGGGATTCACAGAACTCGTTCTCGACAATAGTGGCGAAATGAAACTGACCTCCGACTACAGCTCCATGGTCCTGCTGGGTCCATATGGGAAGCAGCGGTAAACAATCTTCTTCACAAGGCTTGATCCAGATGGGATCTTCAGATTGTATTCTCACAACGGAAGCATGACAAAGCCGTTAAGACAAATCCCGAAGGTGAATGACACGTGCCAGATCAAGGGCACCTGCGGCTTGAACAGCTACTGCAATTCGACTGGTGATCAAGTGGGGTGCTTGTGTCTGCCCGGATTTGATTATGTAGATGCCAACAGAAAATTCAAAGGCTGCCAAAGGAACTTCACCGACAAGGGCTGCCAGATCGGCAGAGGCAACATTACATACACCATGTCTGTAATGGAGAATATAACGTGGCAGGATGATTGGTATACCCCTCCATGGGAGGTGAAGGGTAAGGATAAGTGCAGGGATGCATGCCTGGAGGACTATGATTGCCGTGCTGCTCTATTAATATCAGCCACCTGCCATAAGCAAAGGTTTCCTTTCAAATATGGGAAAATAAGCAGGGATGAGCCGATCACGGCGTTCCTAAAAGTCGGCTCCGGCTGCGGCAGCGGCAGCCCTCCTGTAGCTCCAGATACTAAATGACGAAAGAGCCGACCATCAAATATCTTATTTTGTATGCCTGCATACCCTGTTGAAAAGAGCAAATATTAAATATATTAAATAAATCGAAAGATTATTTTGTAAACTTAATTGAAGTGGCAAAATTCAAGAATCACATGAAAAATCCAAGAGTCACATGAGAAGTCTAAATGATAAATTTATTAAGAGAGTCAAAAGATTATTTCTTATACCTATAAATAGGTGGTTGTTGTAGAATGTATGGAGTGGTGAAGTGGTATCAAAGAATAAAAAAAAAAAAGAGGGTTTGTGAGAAAAAGTTGTACTGCTCCATTATTTTATATAGTTTCTCATACTATTGTTGTATATTCCACCACCATTACATATTCTATCAAAGTGGTATCAGAGCTCGGAAGTTGGAAATATGTCCAACAGCATGCAATTTCCCATTCCACGACTCACCACCACCAGTTATGAGAATTGAAATATCCAGATGAAGACATTGCTAGGCTCCCAAGATATTTGGGAGGTTGTTGAAAAGAGATATGAAGAACCCCAAGATGACCGTGCACAAACGATGGCACAAAGAACGACGCTTGTCGATCAAAGAAAAAAGGACAAGAAGGCTCTCTATTTCATCTATCAAGAGCTAGATGAAGTCAGATTCGAAAAGGTTGCTTGTGCCACCAACTCGAAGCAAGCTTGGAGATCCTCGAGAACGCTCATAAGGGCGTTGAGAAAGTAAAGAAGGTGTACCTCCAAATGTTGAGAGGCGAGTTCGAGACTTTGAAGATGAAAGAAGGAGAATCCATCTCGGATTACTTCACAAAGATTCTTTCTAATGTAAATCAAATAAAAAGAAATGGTGAGAATGTAGAGGACAAGCGTGTGGTGGAGAAGATCCTAAGATCCTTGGATCAGAAATTTGACTATGTTGTAGTTGCAATTGAAGAGTCTAAAGATGTTGACACTATGACAGTTGATGAACTCATGGGTTCTCTACAAGTCCATGAGCAGAGGATCTTGATGCGGAAAGAAGAACCCTTGGAGCAAGCCTTGAAGTGCAAGCTCACCATCAATGAGAAGAAAGATGGCCCAACTAGCGAAAGCAGTCAAATAAATCGCGATCATAGTTATACCCGTGGATACGGTCATGGATGAGGCCGTGGACGAGGACGAAGTTCTTTTGGATATGGCAGAAGAAGAGGAGGCACAGGAGTCTTACCTAATAAAGAAAGCACACAAGGTCCCTCTGACGGAAAAAGGCAATGAGGTTTCTCAAGAGGAAGACGAAGGTATGATAAAAGTAAAATTAAATGTTATACTTGTGGTAAATATGGTCATTACTCCTCAGAATGTTACCATAATGAGAATAACCAAGTGCATGAGAAGGTCAACTATACAAAAAAGGAGGAAGGAGAAGATGGTATCTTGCTACTAGCAGAGAAGGGAGAAGAAGCTTCCAATAAAAATATTTGGTACTTGGATACCGATGCAAGCAATCATATGTGCGGGTACAAACACATGTTCAAAGAGTTAAATGAGACAGTGGAAGGCAATGTTTCTTTCGGTGATATCTCAAAAGTTCAAGTGAAGGGGATAGGTAAAATCCTAATTCAACTCAAAGATGGTTCTCAATAGTTCATTTCTAATGTTTACTATGTGCCTAATATAAAAACAAATATCTTAAGTCTTGATCAATTATTAGAAAAAAAAAATTGATGTTGTTATGGAAGATAGATATCTTTACTTAAGAAAATATGATCAGCTGATTGCAAAAGCACCTATGACCAAGAACCGAATGTTTATATTGAACATCAAGTATGTTATGACAAAGTGCTTGAGTGCATGCATGAAGGATGACACATGGCTATGGCACTTGAGGTTCGAACATGTGAACTTTGGTTCCTTGAAACTCTTATCTTCGAAGGCAATGATGAAGGGATTATCTCTCATTAAGGATACCCCTGAAGGAATATGTGAAGGATGTATTATTGAAAAATACTCAAGAGCTAGCTTCCCAAAGGAGTCATTTCATCAAGCCCGAAGGCCTTTGCAACTCATCCATATGGATATTTGTGGTCCCATCACACCGGTCTCATTTGGAGGTCGTCATTATTTTCTAATATTTATTGATGATTTTAGCAGGAAAACTTGGGTGTACCTCTTGAAGGAGAAACGTGAGGCCCTGGAGACATTCAAAAAGTTCAAAGCTCTTGTGGAGAACCAAACCGGATGCAAAATCAAAGCTTTGAGATCAAATCGAGGAGGAGAGTTCACAAGTATGGTACAGTCAAAGTCCTCCAAATATCAAATCGAGGAGGAGAGATCAAATATCTTGAGATCAAATCAAGATATTTGGAGGACTTTGACTGTACCATACTCACCCCAGCAGAATGGCATAGCAGAAAGGAAGAATCGGACCATTCTTGACATGGTGAGAAGCATGCTGAAGACGAAAAAAATGCCAAAAGAGTTTTGAACGGAAGCTGTGAATTGTGCGGTATACATTCTCAACCGCTGCCCAACAAAGAATCTTGAAGGAAGGACCCCTCAAGAAGCATGGAATGGATATAGGCCAGATGTATGTCATCTGAGAGTGTTTGGTTGCATTGCCTATGCACACATCTCAGATCAAAGGAGAAGCAAGCTTGATGACAAGAGTTATTCTAAATCTTTATAGGATATGATCAGAGATCCAAGGCATACAAACTTTATGATCCAAAGGCGAAGAAGATCCTCATAAGCCGTGATGTGAAGTTCAATGAAGAAGAAATCTAGAATTGGAGCACCAACATGATAGAGGTGCAAAAAGAAGAAGAATAAGTGAAGGCTCAAGTTGAAGATCCCACACCACCTTCATCACCTAGCATGAGATCTCCATCTTCAAATGAAGAATCCAGAAAGATAATAAGCATTCAAGATCTCTATGAGGTGACGAGTCCCCTTAATCTCATTTGTTTATATGCTAATGAGGATGTAATCTCTTTTGAAGAAGCAGTGAAGAATGAAAACTGGAGGATGGTCATGAATGAAGAGATGAAGGCAATCCAGAAGAATAACACATAGAAGCTTATTACTCTTCCAGAAGGTCATGAACCCATCGGAGTGAAATGGGTATATAAGGTAAAGAAGAATGCAGAAGGAAAGGTGGAGAAATATAAAGCTCGATTAGTAGCTAAAGACTACAAGCAGCAAGCCGGAATTGACTACGAGGAGGTATTTGCTCTTGTAGCATGCATGGAGACAATTCGCCTGATGATTTCTTTGGCTGCACAGAATAATTGAAACATCTATCAGTTAGATGTGAAGTCGGTATTTCTAAATGGCTTTCTAGAAGAAGTATATGTTGAACAACCCAAAGGGTACGTGAAGAAGGGACATGAAGAGAAGGTTTTAAAGCTAAGGAAGACACTTTATGGTTTAAAACAATTTCCAAGAGTATGGAACTCAAGAATCGATGGCTATTTCAAAGCAAATGGCTTCAAGCAATGTCCCCATGAGCATGCTATGCATGTAAAGGAGAAAAATTCTAATATTCTACTTATGTGTTTGTACGTGGAAGATCTTATTTTTACAGGTAATAGTCCACAAATGTTTGAGGAGTTCAAACATGCCATAATGAAGGAGTTTGAGATGACAGACATGGGGTTAATGATATATTTTCTGGGTTTGAAGGTCAAACAATATCAAAAAAAAAAATTCTTATCCCAAGAAGGTTATGCCAAAGAAATCTTGAAGAAATTCAAGATGAAAGATTGTAACCCTATAAGCACCCCCATTGATTGTGGAGCAAAGCTGTCAAAAGAAGATGAAGGAAAGATTGTGGACCCTACTCTCTATAGAAGCTTGGTAGGATGTCTGACGTACATGACATGTACTAGGCCGGATATTCTATATGCAGTCAGTCTAGTTAGCAGATTCATGGAGGAGCCCAAATTAATGCACTGGAAGGCAGCGAAGAGAATTCTTCGTTACATCCGAGGTACTATTATCGATGGACTATTTTATTTTCATCATAGTAACTTTGAACTTGTGGGCTATTCGGATAGTGATTGGACTGGAGACATGGATGATCGAAAGAGTACTTCCGGATTTATATTTTCTATGAGAGATGCAGCTTTTTCATGCATGTCAAAGAAGCAACCTATTGTTACTCTTTCTACATGTGAAGCTGAATATGTTGCTGCATCCGCATGTGTATCAAATATATGGCTAAGAAGCTTGCTGAAGGAAGTTCATTTTGAGCAAAAGGAACCTATCAAGATAAGCATTGATAGCAAGTCGGCTATTGCACTAGGAAAGAACCCGATGTATCATCAAAGAAGCAAGCATATTGATGTGCATTTTCATTCAATCCGGAAACATGTGAAGAACAAAGAAGTAGAGCTACTGTATGTGAAGACACAAGATCAAATTGCCGATATATTCACTAAACCATTAGGAGTAGAGCTCTTCACCCAGTTTAAAAGTTCTCTTGGCATGATGAATAAAGAACAATTAAGTTTAAGAGGGGATATTGGAAAAGACAAATATTAAATATATTGAAGAAATCGAAAGGTCATTTTGTAAACTTAATAGAAGTGGTAAAAATCAAGAGTCACATGAAAAATCCAAGAGTTACATAGGAAGTCTAAATGATAAATTTATTAGGAAAGTCAAAAGGTCATTTCTTATATCTATAAATAGATGGTTGTTGTAGAATGTATGGAGTGGTGAAGTGGTATCAAAGAATAGAAAAAAAAAAAAAAGAGAGGATTTGTAAAAAAAAATTATACTGCTTTATTATTTTATATAGTTTCTCATATTATTATTGTATGTTTCACTATCATTATATATTCTATCGTATCGATGGTGGCTGCTGATTTCTTGATTTCTTTATATGCAAGAACCGTATTGCAAGGTACCGAAAGCAGTGGCAGAACATGAAAATCGCTATGTCCGAGGGGATGGCTCCACGATCTTTTTCTTACAGCGAGCTGAGGAGAGCAACAAACGGTTTCAGCGTGCAGCTCGGTAAAGGTGGCTTTGGAACGGTGTTCAAAGGGACCTTGTCTGATGGCGAAACAACGATTGCCGTCAAAAAGCTTGACAAGGCACAGGAAGAAAAGAGAAGATCTGAGAAAATGGTGAAACGAGGAGAAAGAGCGTTTCATATGGAGATTAAGGTGATTGGAAAGACTCATCAAAGAAACCTTATCCGGCTTCTCGGCTTTTGCCATGAAGGCTCAAACAGGCTCCTGGTTTATGAATACACGAGCAATGGTTCCCTAGCAGATCTAATCTTTGACCCTGAAAGATGGCCTCGCTGGACTGAAAGAGTGAGGATTGCATCGGATGTCGCTAAAGACATCCTTTATTTGCATGAAGGCTGCGAGAAACCCATCATCCATAGTGATATAAAGCCCCAGAACATACTCATGGATGAGAATGGCACCGCAAAGATCTCCTCTTTTGGGCTAGCAAAGCGGTTGATGCCAACTCAGACAAGAACAATGACAGATAGAAGAGGAACCCCAGGATACGTTGCACCAGAATGGAATGGGGACACGGCGATAACAGCAAAGGTAGATGTTTACGGTTTTGGCATTGTCCTATTAGAACTTGCATGCTGCAGGCAAACCATAGATGCTCGGGTGGAACCAGAAGAGATTGTTCTCACACAGTGGGCCTATAATTGCCTTCAAGCAAGGGAGTTGGAGAAGCTCTTACGGGGTGAAGAAGCGGAGATGGCAGAGTTGGAGAGGCTGGTTAAGATTGGGCTCTGGTGCATTCAACCGCTACCAGATTCCCGGCCTTCCATGAAGAAAGTAATGATGATGCTGGACGGGAATTTGGAAGCATCCCACCCTCCATCCCCTAATCCGAGGAACTGATCCACAAGCGCTGAAGTAAGCATACCGCTAACCCGTGCTACACAAGCGGTGACAAAATCTTCTTGCGTCTCGGGGAAACCTATGGTATAAGTTCATGTTTCTTGCATCTTTGGAAATCTGGCTCGTAGGTCCTATATAATGTTTAGCCCATTCCTACTATATAATGTTTCTTGCATGTTCTCTGTTCTCTGTTTCTGTAATTTGCTTCCTACTACTCTGCTTGTAATTTCAGACATTCAGATCTCTGTACATAGCTCTTGCCCCTCTTGGCTTTTAATAAAAGATGGGTGGCTGCTGCCTTCAGCCTCCCTTACCCCCAAAAAAAACTTAAGGAGTCTCATAAGCTGTCCGTTTCCGGTGCTTTACAGGTATCTGCAATTTTTTTTTTTTAAATGATATTTTGTCTGCAATTGTTCATACCATCAAATTGAACTCGAGGAATCCTTATTGATTACAAGTATTGATCCTAACCGAACATGCGGACAAGGGCAAGTATATGCAACAGCAACTGTGAAGACTCTGAATAGGCCCAGATATCAAACATAATATCAGACCTCATGATTTCTAAGTGGCTTTAAAACGCCAACAAAACCTATGTTCCTCACAGAACAAACATGGAAATTGATCCCTAATTTTCCTTTAATACATAAGATCCATTGCGGCATCAATTCTATTTTATGCAGGCTGTGAGATCACGATTATCTATTTACCTAATAACACGTACTTGGATATGTTCAATGAACTAGAAAATACCCACTGGATCATGGAAGGTGCAGAGGGCTTTGTTCATATTAAACGACTTGATCTGTTCCATCATGAAAGAACAAATCATGCCCAAAATGCCATTCCATGAACAAGCACTCCCACTACTACAAAATTGATTATGTCTGTAAATTTCCTTCTGTTTGCATCGCTTCAAACATCCTGAAATCATATGCCACTCATACTGCTGTACAATTCAAACAGTAGATAAATTGAAAGAAGTGCAGACAGAAAGTTGCAAAGTTAGGTAGGATTTTCTATACTATAAAGATTTGGAGATTGTAAGTGACCTTGTTATCCATTAGTTGTCACATTTGTAGCCTCACAGGTGATTGAGAGGCTGAATCACATTAAAATGTAATTTTTATTCCATCCGCGTGTGCATGCATTTGAAGATGATAGATAAATGAACATAAATATAAACATGCATGCAAAGTTCATTGAGAACATATTATTTTTAGCATCTCACCCTCCTTTACAAGTTTTAAACCAGGCATGAAACTTCATGGGAACGAGAAGTGTTACAGAATAAGCGGTGTTTAGGGTTGTCATGGACACTCACCTGAATCTATAGAGCAAATTCTGTCGCGTCACAGCTTTGTCAGGGACATCTGGAATGTCTTTTGACCTGCTGTGGGATTCCTCGCAGTGCTGTTTCCCTCAGATTCCTGTGGACACTACGGAGAAAAGTGAAAAGCTTTAGAAAGCCTTGGGAACAGGTTGTACTAACTATTACTTGGTCAGTTCGGATTGATCAAAACACCAGTCTTTTCTGTCAGAAGAAACTCTGTCCAGCCAATGATTCATTTGACAGGGGTTTTATTTCAGTCCTGGTTTATTCTGGTGCTTTGTAATGGAAGGAGAGGTTTGAGTTTGCAAAAGTAAAAGCATCATGCTAGGCATGTGATTTGTCCTTCTATTTTTCCCCTTTGGTGGATCCTAGTTTCCACTTGCCCTTGTTTTTCCTTGTCATTCATTAACTCAATGAATTGGGAGGTTTCCTCTAGCTTCTTCATGAAAATAAAAAGAAGAAAAAAATCACGGAACTAATGAATCCACTTGGCATAATTTATAGCTGATACATCATAAATGGTCGATCCCAAGTAAATAGGGAAGAGAAGGAAGAGGTCTGGTTCAGGATTTTATCTGCACAATATAATGAGCTGAAAAGCTGATAAACTCCAATCCCTCAGATTTAGATTTTTCTTCCTTTTAGAAACAAAAACCTAAAGCTCCTTGAGTGTCGCATAATAGTCATAAATCATAATAAAACTAATCTTACACATGAAATGATTTGTATATATTTTCCTTCATAGCCACGATCATCAACAAGATTCAGAACTCTCTCTTTGCATTAATCAGAACTCCTCTTTTGAAGGTTGGCTCACCACTAAATAAATCCAATGGCTAGCATGCATTTAGATGCTATGCATGATCCTAGCCTCAAGTAATGAATGACAACTTATTTAAAGGCAAACAAAAAAGATTCTTAGGTTTGTGTTAGGGATGCATAGAAAACCAGGGAAGACATATGTTGTCATGAAGAAATAGTGATAGAAAATTTGTAAAAGCTAACGGTAGCATTTGAGTAACTCCTGTTCATAAAGCCTGACACAAATAGTTCCGAGGTTATGGTAAATGATCAGGTGCTCACCTTAACTGCATTCGTAGAACTAACTTATAAGACAACTAAACTATTCAATATTTTGGGGCACTTTGATAACCTGACATACACTACATTATTTGATTGAAAAAACTCCGTGATGTGGTTACATGCCAAGAGTACGGACCTTCACATTGATGTGGTTACATGCCAAGAGTACAGATCTTCCCCCTCCACCAAACACATGAGATATTGTCCGCTCTGAGACAACGTGTGCCCGCCACAGGGAACCACAATCGCTGTCCCTCACGGTTTTACCCCGCAAAAGGTACCTCACATGGACAAGAGGGAGCCCGCACTACTTAAGCAGTAGACTCTCTTGACTGCAACCGATATGGGATTTTCGAGGCTCAGCCTCCCGATACCCGGCCCACAACATAGCCCCCCCAGTCAAGAGGGTACTACGTGTAGGCGCGGGGACGGGTTCCCCTTCCTGGCGCGCCATTGTACGGACCTTCACATTGATGTGGTTACATGCCAAGAGTACGGACCTTCCCCCCTCCACCAAACACGTGAGGTATTGTCCGCTCTGAGACAGCGTGTGCCCGCCACAAGGAACCACAATCGCTGCCCCTCACGGTTTTGCCCCGCAAAAAACGCCTTACGTGGGCAAGAGGGAGCCCGCACTACTTAAGCAGTAGACACTCTTGACTGCAACCGATATGGGACTTTCGAGGCTCAGCCTCTCGATGCTCGGCCCACAACACTCTGTATATTTGCCTACAAGTCACCTGAACAGAAATCTCAACACAATTCCACAAATAGTACTTGTAATCCTACTCAAATCCCAGTCTTACGCCAAGTATGTGCCTTGTAGATAGTCATGCGTTCTTATTAGCTTATGTGCACACACAATGAACTTCTTTGATTCCCCAAACTTGCGCCTTGCACTGAGCAGGTAAAACCTTATAGGTTATAGAAATTACGAGTGGTTTGCATCACCTTTTAACACTCACCAACTCACTATAATCCTGGAACACTCAATTTGTTGTCACTAACTTCTTCTTTTAAAGGGTGCTAACGAGTGCAGTTGGTAAAGCCATTGGAGTTTAGCTACCAAGGATCTGGGTTCAAGTCCACTTACCCTAGTTTCAGTTGGACTTCTCCCGTCCTAGTCGGTCCTGCAATCCCCCATCCCACCCTTAAAAAAAGAAGAGAGTTTTCTTCACATTTCATGAATGGGAACAAGGTGAATCACCTCCATTTTGTTCAAGAAAAGATTATGACTATTCTATTCAGACAAGAAAGTTCACCATCTCCATTGAAGTTTCAGAAAAGAGAAAACACTCAACAACTAGAATTCATTCATCACTTCAATCAACAGCTTCCTTCTATGAACAGCCTCTTCAATTTTACAAGAACTATGCATGAAAAGCAAAAAAAAAAAACTGTCCCTGCTGAAAATCTAGTCACACTGTCCTCCTCCAGCAGAACCAAAACTAATTTGATACATACTGGGTGCTTCTGCGACCATAAAGAACCCTGGAAAACATATAGCCATGATCGATATACTAGAAGCATCATGTCCAGAATACATTAAACACGGTCTTTTTTGTTGATCAAAGATCAACATTTGTCGCTGCAATCCTTCTTTTGCCAGATGTTGCATTGTGGCCACTCCCAGCGCACACATTTTCACTGCAGACATCATATGTTCACCATCCTCCATCGGCAATACTACTACAAACTTTTCGTGCTTACCGTACATCAAATTTATTAAATATTTTGATGAAACAGATCAGCATAATACACTTTGGTGTGGCCCTTTTAACCAAGGAATAAGCATGTGACAACTCCCATTAATCTTTTTGTGTCCAAAGCATCATTTTTCTATTCTATGTTTTTCTTTTCAATTTGCTATCTTTTTTAGCAAAAATGGTGATATTGTTCCTCGACCGGTCAAGAATTTTGGTCTTTGGGAAGTATAACGATCATCCAATAAAAATAAAAAAGGGTTTGAATTTATACAAATGAACGATTTGAACACCTATTAATTGTAACAACTGATCGTAGAGTTGATCATTTGGACCTTTCAATTTCTAGTTTCTCGGAGGCAAAGAAATCCAACCATAATCTTGGAGGGATTTGAGAGGCTTACCGAAATCGTCGGGTCGAGGTTTAAGGCAGTGATGGCTTCTCCGCCCCTGCAGGAACGTCTCTCACTCAGTCCACATGCCTCCGAGGGATGCAGGTAGGAAGGAAAGCAATCCACATTAAAGATACATGACTTCATGGGTACCGTAAGTAAAGTCATCTCATGGAGAATTTTTTAAAAATAAATAAAAAATGATTTTCTTTTTTCTGCCAAATGCTATTCATATAAATAAGCTTAACAATATTTTATTTGATTATTCTTTATTGATAAAGAATGCTTGGCAAGTGAATGCTTTAGATTGTCATCCAATGTCTGCATTCACCACTTTTCCCACTTTTAACATTCGACATTCCACATCCAATGTTTGGCTTGGAAGATTAAGATTAGAAAATCGTTTGCTTTGGTCCAAGCACAGAAGTTTGAGATACTTCAAAATAGCCTGACATATATTAGACCATCGTGGCTAGTTGATGCATCCATTTGAAAACTCACTCAAAATGACTTATATTGTATAGGATCCTTCTATAGATTTATCAACAATGATGGTTTTATCTCTCCCTATTTCAGAGTTATTTAGAAAGCTGTCATTTTAAAAAAGACAAGAATTTTTTTTGGCTCGCTCTTCAAAATAAGCTTCATACGAAAGAAGTTCTTGGTAAGAAAGAATGGCATGTTAATTCTGTGCTTTATATGGTGCTAATTCTAAATCCATCTCCCATCTTTTAATTAAATGCCTTTTTATCCAAAGTATTTGAATGACACTAAAAATTCAACTTAATATTAGAGGATGGCCCGCTACATTACATGATCTTTGGATGGATTGGAAGCAAAGGCAGATTGATGCTTCGGTCAGGAGAGCAATGGATCAACTAGTGGCGTATTTGTATTGAAAAATTTAGCATAAGAGAATGTACGTATCTTTTTCAAAAAGAAATATTCAATCTACACTGTGCTTCAAAAAATTCTGCAAAGGTTCTACAGTTGCGGACATCTCCATTCGGTGAAGACATCGGAAGGGCATGCTAACTTATGACAAAGTTTAAAATCATTGGTTCATCCCACCGTGCAATTATGAGTCCCCTTATTAATTGCTTTGCTAAACAAATCTGTGTCAGCTCTTATTACTAATCCTTCACGTATATGGTCTGTTAGAGTGCTACTTTCTATGCTTTGGGATGATATCTTTGTTTTCTATTTAGATTGTTAAAATATATTTTTTCAACAGTACGTAATTCCAAACACAGTTAGCTCTTTTGTAAATATCCTTCTTTTCTAAATGAAGACAAATGGCTGATCTATTCCAGCCTCCCCTAATTATCAAAAAAAACATTCAACATTCCTTGTCACTATTGTGTGTTTCATCTATGGCAAACTCCGTATAATATCTTTAATGGACAAATTAAGAAACCGATCGCAAAGATTTCCTAAAATTGTAGGAGGCTGCAACTTTTCACTAGCTTTCTTTTCCTTGCTACTCTGCTTTTATATTAAGAAGCTTTGGGTTATGAAACAGGATAATGCATCAAATTGGGTGTGCAGGAACTTTGTTCCCCAGCTTGCGGGTAGCAGTTTGCTCGGAACCCGTTAAAAGGTCCGCCCAAGGATCTCATGGCACGAGATGTGTATAATATAAGGTTACCGTCTCAAAAAAATTACAAAAGAAAAAAAGAGGAAATAACATCACGTTGCTTATTCCAGGCTTGGTGCATCCCTACTCATAAATCAAAGTCACGACCTACTCCAGACTCCAGCCTGTATGTAATCAAGATTCACCTTCTCATCCCGGTCACTAGTGCTCGCTATGTTTATCCTAGTTATTGGTTATGCTAAGTGTTGCAAAAAGAGAGAAAAATAAAAGAGAGAGGGAAAGAAGGAAATAAAGAAGACCCTATTTTATCTGTTTCAATCATAAATGGTACATATGGCAAAGAGTTAGTATATTATCCTAGTTATTGGTTATGCTGAGTGTTGAAAAAAGAGAGAAATAAAAGAGAAATGGAAAGAGGGAAATAAAGAAGACCCTATTATATTGGTTTCAATCATAAATGGTACATATGGCAAAGAGTTAGTATACAGATTTTATATAAAAAAATAATATTAGCTGATACAGAATCATACTAATAAAAAAAATGATCCAAAATGATATTTTTTTTTGGTACATGCAGCGGCCATACCACTCTGGTATGAGAGTAGTCCATAAAATTTGAGTACAAAAGATCCCGTAAGACCGATGGATATGTCTCACCCTATCTCTAGATCCAGTCTCCGAAGTACTTCACCATATACGATGCGATCTAATCTATCGTGCTGTTCGTCCTCCTGTAAATATGCCAAACCGACACTACAGCAAAGAGACGAAGAACAGTCCAGATATCATGGAAGAGCAGATGGGCTTTTAGCTACTTTGTATTATCCCGAATCCATCCAATGACAGAAATCTCCCTCAATAATAATCCTTTCCATCCGTATTATCTGGCATAAATAATACCTATTCAAACGGCATGAAACTCAATTCTCAAGATAGAAGACTCAAAGAGATAAGAAGCCCCCCGCCATCCCCCCACCCCCACTAGTAACCTAGCATCTGAACTTCGGATAACAAAGGTTGCACCATGCATGCCTACCATCTCTGACACTGTCATCGAAATTTATCTTGACAAACCCCAAAAGAAGATGCACCAAGAAAATAAAACTAAATAACCCTCCAAGTCGCTATAGGAGTAGCATGGGAGTCTCAATAGTTGGAAGCATCAAGGGACAAGCCAGCAGCATCGAAATAACTATACTCTACAGCTAAGCAGATAGCTCTCTCTAGCATTTCGTATGCAAGCACTATCTCACCTTCGAAGATCAAGCTATTTCTAGAAAGTCGAATCTGATAAACGATATAAGCCATCCGGCCCCCCAAATAGAGATCATCCTCAAGGCCATACTCTGACAAATCATGCTCAGTAAGGACTCTAGCCAAGAGCCACTACTCGCCTCTCAAGACTGGCCATCTGTCCTTCTCCAAATCAACTACACCCTCAGACAATATAGAATGATGTGCTTCGTCGACTCGTCCTCCAACTCGCAGATCGAACATGAAGCCGGAAGCTCTAAGCATGCGCGTCAGAAGCCGATCCTAAGCAAGCTTACAGAGAAAGAGACCCACTCTAGGATGGGTGGTCGTTCTCCAAATCCAAGCAGCCTTAATCCTCCTATCCGTTGCTAGTCTATACATCTCTGATAGGTCCCTTAAAGGAACCCTAGGGCAACAAAATCAACCCTACACCCTCAAATCCTGGTTACAATAAATCGAAATTGGAGCAGCGAGGATCTAATCAATGAGCAGACCACCAAATAAATAGATAATCTCCTGAGTTCTCCAGCCCCCACCATTAGCAGTAGACAAGTCACAGACACACAAATAATCATCCACATCACTGCGGAGAGGGATAGGTTGGAAATCCAGACATCCTAACTCATATCCATCAAAATTTATTCCCCAATCAATCATCTGATCTGTGCCAAAATAGTAGGCCGATAAGTATAAATCTCCTTTCACAAGAAAAAGCAGCCATGGGGACTCTGGATCTGAGATCCCTAACTCCATACCCTATATCAGACCCTCATCATCCTGCTCCATAAATAGTCCAGTTAGATAAGAAATCTGACAATATGTCTGACAATCATGACCTCCTTCCTGACCAATAGGGATTGAATCTCCAGACCTAGAGCTGTCAAAATGGGCCAGACCCCTTAGGATCAGGCAAAAAAAACCTTTTGATTAATGGGCCATCAAATAGGCAGTCTAGCCCTAGCCCTTATAAGTGAATGGTCTAAACGGGCCAATCCTTATAACCAAAATATTAAAATATTAAAAAAATTAAAAAAAATTAAAAAAAACTTTTAAACATATAATCAATCATCCAATGATTAACCCATCAATATTTTAGCATGTATATTTTTGAATAAATCAAGAAAAAAATAAAAATTACATCCACGATAAAAAATTCATATAAAAATATAATAACTGTTCATAAGCATATAACAAACAAAAGTACTATCAAAATTAAGTCAATTAATCAAACTAAAATATAACTGTTTATAACTAGGTCTCAGACAATCAAACTATCAAACAATAAACCCTAAGTTCTAACCCCAAAATCTGAGCATAAACATCCAAATAAATAAAATCATAGTAATTTATTATTTTTTATACTTTTAGCAATGGAATTTGTGAGCAAAATGTAAGTAAAAAGCAACAAAAAAAAAAAAAAGAACTTACTTGATGCCGATGGCTAAGGCTTGATGTTGGTGGCTTGTTGCTTGGAATGGCTTGTTGCAGATGCAGTCCACCAAAATTTTGCTGGCTGCGGGATGCGGCTCCAAAGTTAAGAGAGAAGGTAGGGTGGGGTGGGACCGTGGAATCCGACTGCAACGGCTCCAAGATTTCAATTAGACGGTGGGGTACGGGTGGGTGGGATGCTTAATGCCTCATTGGCATTGCAAATTGAAAAGAAAAGGGCTAGGGCTCAGGGGGTGGGATTCATGAGAGATTAGGAGTGGGATGGACTGAAGAGTGGGCGGTGGCATTTTAGATAATTTTTAATTAGAATATTAGGAAAAAAAGATGGGGGGTTTACTAAAAAGTCAGTCACGTGACTGACTTTAATGTTAAATTTTTTTTTTAATGTTTAACAATTTATGTAATTATTTTTCTTTTTTAAAAAGTAAATGGGTCGGTCCGCAAGCTAGACTGACCAGTCCATCATGAGCCGGATCATAAACAGACAGGGCTAAAAAAATCTTTTTAATAAATGGACTGTCAAGATACTAGTCCAGTCATATTATTTTAAGGGACTAAATGGGCCGACCCACGGGCCACGATCTATTTTAACGACTCTATCCAGGTCTCCATCCCTCATAGATGTTTGGCAGACCATCTCTCAGGATAGTAGGTGAAACTCACGTCTAGCATACCTCAAGTCCTACAGAAAATTTTGGATCCACTGCTCCAGCCTATGATAAATCATGATACATGTTCTATTTAAGAATTTTGCTTATGTATCATTCTTTTCTTTTCTATTTATAATATTTATTATGTATTGCAAATTTTATTTTTTTCCCCTTTAGAAATTGATAAAACATGATATTTCAATAGTTATTAATTAATCAGTCAAATTTAGATTTTAAAAGTTATGATATGTTCCAAAGGATGAATTTTGTTTTTGTGATATCACTCGATGCAACCTCACCCTTGATCTCCCTTCCCTTCTTTTTCTCCTTGTTTTCTATTTTATTTTTTTTAAAGACAACTTGTTTATGCTTGATATGGTTCAATATTTCAACCATAACATGAGTAATGCATGGATGCATTGGTGTGTTTGTTATGCACTGGAGCCGTAGATGATAATATTATGATCTACATGTATCTATATGTCCGTCTGTCTATATATATATATATATATATATATATATAGACGTCTGTTTGTCTGTTTATCTGCCAGTTCATTGATATAGGCTGAAAAGTACACTTATCCAATTAAAAAAACCAAACTCATCGTAAGTACTACCTAAGAGAAATAAACAAAAAAAATACAAAAAAAAAAAAAGATTAATTAAGATCAAAACAAACCAGATCAAGATTTTACTGTACCGGTGCATATATACCATCCCATATTGAAAATACTATATCATATTGGTGCCGATCTAAGAATCAATGTACAGGATGTATTAAGTCTCGAAACTCGATATTCTGAATTGACCTATATACCTAGCATAGCAATACTGTATCAACATGTTACGAGTACAGCTTTCGCAACAAAATTGCGAATCTTGGATCAGATAATATCGACAAGATCACTAGCCCCCCAAATCTATTCTTGCTATGAGATTAAGCATTTGCCTGAGGAGAGAGAATATACGATCGAATGACCACCCATCTCTGCTCAAAGTGAGTTCAAATTCCTCTCAAGTTTAGGGACTGAACTTGACAATCTGGTTCGCAATCACGACTGTCCATGTATTGCGGGACAATTCATAACGCATCAGGCCCCATGTACTCAAGGATTGCTGTGAAGATTGCATGCTCAAGAAAAATAAGTAGGTACTGGGATTCAGCACATTTAGACTTTGAGGAGGTAAAGGGCCGAAAGGAGAGGAGGCTCGGCCCTTTCTTCTCTCTGGGTCCAAAATTGGCTAATTGTATTGACCTAACAAACTCTAAGGTTCTGTGGCTTTGGAAAGCTCATCATTGATGTTTTAAGCAGCGAGGAGTAAGAATGTGGATTAGTAAACGGGAGCATGGAGATTTAGGCATGCTTAAAAGATCAGTGAACTCTAATACCATGTTAAACAATCCATCTAAAATTTCAAATATTTAGATGAATGAGCTTAAGACTATATAAACACTACAGGAGTCTTTAACCTATATATACGATATGGAATTATTATTCCTCAACAACGAAGATATATTCACTCTTGTAAATATCATACTCTCCTAATAGTAAAATGGATGGCTATGCCTCTCTCTCTCTCTCTCTCTCTCTCTCTCTCTCTCTCTCTCTCTCTCTCTATATATATATATATATATATATATATATATATATATAAAAGAAAAATCTTCAATCTCCCTGGACCCCACGGTAGGTTTGAGTTTTAGGCCATTTGCATTTTCTAAGACCACCGCCCTCAGAACGTCTCCGACCTTCTTTGTTTTACTACTAGCATTCTAACCTAAAAGTTGAAATAGCTCTACAAGCCTCTCAAATAGACTCAGAATGATTGCCACAAATTAGGGTCACCTTGCTTGCGCCTGGACCTGAAGATGGCCTGTTTATTCCCAGGATAAGCTCCTACATGTCTAAGCCAAAGGCTGCAACTTACCCTACATACCTTTTTCTTTTGAGCTGTAAGGCTGAGGAATAGAAGAGCAACACATTGGGTTCTTTATCTTCCAGGAACCTCAGCAAACCCAACCTGTCTGGATGGAAAAGAAAAATGAAAGAATCACTGAAGAACAGAGGATAGAAGAGACTTTGAAGAGTATGCAAGCAAAAAGCCAGACAGTATTTTCCAAAGAAGACGAACGGCTAGTGCATTAGTAGACTTTGAGCAGGCAACTTGCAGCCTTTTTGGAATAGTAGTTCAGAGAGACTCGGTCTTCTTGCTCCAAATTGCAGCCTTTCAGTCCTTGCCATCAACAAGACAACATCGCCGGAGACTGAAACATTGTAAGTGGAAATGTTTGTCCGTCCTCACCCCTTAATTACCTCCATTAAATTAATCATTTGCTAATTGCTTCAGCTTAATTTTAGCAAAAACTACGTGCCTCTCCTAAACTCTTCCATGGATCAGGCAAACCTTGAATGCTGTTTGGATTTTCTCCACAATTACTAAATAAATTTGTGCATGGACAGATTACCACTAATCACGCAGAAGCCAGCAACTGGGTTTGGTAGTCGTAGATAACGATGCGCCTGCACCAACCTCAATCTAGAATTAGTTAAGGTGTGGGTCCGCAATTCTAACCCCGTTGTGTAGCCTATGACATCATATGGTCAGAAGTTGAAGTTGAAATCTAAACCACATGGGAACGGCCAAGTTCCAAAACTAGAGATGGAGCTGGGTAAGCCTCCTTTGTTAAATTAATAATTCAACGAATTGCATGGCTCTCACATGTTCAGATTTCTATCCTATCAACTTTCGACATAGGGCCATGGCCATTTCGTCCATGTTCCACAAGTGTATGCATTCACGCCAAGCGTATTTAAAAATCCATGACCGCTCTCAGTGTTATGAGTGTGGGTTGTTGTGGTGGTCCCTCCAACTCCAAGCCTTTGGAGAACTCTAGAGAGCCCCCAACGTAGAAGGCAGTCTTTAATAATTCCTCTGTCCTCTTACTTGGATGATTAGAAAAGAAGGACCTCGAATCTTTTGACCCGCAGAAGAAATATTTTTGAACGTCGGAATGGGATACAGCTAAAGTAGCTTACAATATTATAGCTCCCTGACTGCACGGATCCAATTGTCTGAGACCTCAGACGTAATGATAAATCAACAAACAGGAGCGAATGGATGCTTGTTCTTGGGAGTGGAGAAGGGGAAAAAAATAGGAGAGAAATGAGAAGTGACAAGCGACAACCCCATCAATTTCCTCGGGTTGGAGAGCGTTGGCCGCTAGCTGTCATATTCGACAAGATATGAAGAAGACTTGCTCCGAAGACTCTGCCCCGCGTCAGACGGACCTTGCAATTTTCGCCTGATTCGGTCTAACAATTCCACAGCACCAACACGATCCAACCCAGTGTAGTCAAGATTAGGTCAAGGACATCAACCTGAAATGCGAGTGCAAGTGGGTTCCGTATAACCACATACAACGTTACTTAGACCTGACATATCCCCGGAATTGGAAAGAGCCAATGACCGCTCTACCCTCCTCTCTCTCTTTTTTTTTTTTTTTTTTTTTTTTTTCATATCCCCGAAATTGGAAAGAGCCCCACCCTCCTCTCTCTCTCTTCTTCTTCTTCTTCTTTTTCTTTTTTTTTATTTATTTTTTTTTGTAATTAAAGAGTTCTACCACAGGGTGCAAAGTTACAAACAACGTTATTGCCGCTTAACTCCAACGAAAAACCTCGTATATACGAAGATTTTAAAAAAAAAAATAATTTATTAAAATTTATCTAACTAAAGATCTTTCAATATTTAAATTAGTTAGAACAAAAAAATAATTAAAAAAAATTCACTAAAAAAACACATAATAATTTTAAAAAAAATTATTTTGGATCTTTTTCTTACCTCTTCAGGTGCAGTCTTGATAACTGTCATCAGCTTTTTCTTGAACGTGGGAGTTCGAGCATAGTATAGATCATTAATGGGTGATTATTTCTGTCCACAATTCGAAAGTTATTGATGGTTAATATCCACGCCAAGTAGCCACCCTCCGATCTCTAATTTCTCGAGATCGAAAGTTATGGGTCCATAGATTACTATATATTACGGCCAATCTCCTCATCATCTGTTCGCTAAAAATGAGAACCTGCAAAAAAAAATCTACACTGATAGGAGATACCTCCGGTGGGGATCCTCCGACGGTCAAGTCAAAAAGGACACTAGACAACAGTAGAGAGGAATCAGGGAACTCAGCGGTGGAGAAAGCGAGAGAGAGAAAAACCCCTTTCAAGCTGCTGCCTTACCTCGTTTTATAGTAGGAGGTGGTATGGTCCCGCCGTCGGTGATGTAGACAACTGAAGAGTTGTCAAATCGTCGGGGGTTGTCACGTCGTTGACGAGCTGACAGGTCCTAGGAATTAATTCGCGTTCTTGACAGGACAGCGTCCCAGGTTTCCTGCCAAGACAACGCCCCCTAGCAGTTGCACGGCATATCCTTGATAGGACTGCAGCCCATGCCACTCGTTCGGCGTCCAGGAAGGCCCGTAGAGGTCGGACGTCGGTTGTCCAAACCGACAGGGAGTCGGTGATGTCCCACCCGACAGGGAGTTGGCGATGCGAGATCGGCTTTCAGGCGATCGGAGGCAGTGTTGGCTTGTTAGGCCGACACGTTCCGACCGGGCATGATCAGTAGTTACCGTTAGTGTTGCCCGTCATCAGACGGGCAAAGTCGGTCGGTCCATCCTCGAGGATGGGTCGGCATCGGGACCCGTCGGTGAGTCGGCGTCGAGGATGGGTCGGCATCGTGACCCGTCGGTGAGTCGGCATCGGTGAGTCGGCATCAGGGTCGTCCGTCGGAGTCGTCCGTCGGGGTCGTCCGTCGGAGTCATCCATCGATCGTCGGTCAGATCGATCCGAGGGTAAGTCGGCGTATGGGGGTCAGTCGGTATATCCCAACAGTTGCCCCCCCCACTCCTGAGTCCGATGTCGTGTTGGCTCGCGTGAACACGTGGGCGACGGCTTCGAACGAAAGGAGTGGTTTTCCGTCATGTCTTGCCCCGACTCTGGCAATCGCATCAACGAACGATCCGATGTCGGTCATCCCGACTGTAGGTCGAGCGTGCACGTCGGGTTGGAGGTCAGCCAACCTCCGAACGTAGCATGACACGATCATCTCGTAGAGTCTGATAGTCGAGTAGCATCCGACGTATCCGATAGTCGAGTAACGTCTGACGTATTCGGATAGGATAACGATGGCAAGTCGAATATCCATTGTCCGGCCCTTGGTCAGGCGTGCTCGTCAAGATGTATGATAAACGGTGGCAAGCCGAATATCCTTCGATCGGTCGTGACCAAGTCGGTATGTCGCAAGTCAAACTGCGGTCGTCTTGGCATTTTGCCGCTCTTAGTCGAAGCTAAGTCAGCAAGTTAGCCAGCCGCGTTGGTCGAGGCCTTTTGCCCTCAGAGGCATAGGCCGTCGTTTCGACGATCGACGATCGAGCCGTGGATTCGACGATCGACGATCGAGCCACGTTGGTCGGCGATCGAGCCATTGGTTCGGTGATCGACGATCGGACTGCATTGGTCGAGGCCCTTTTGCCTTCAGAGACTGAGGCCGTCGGTTCGACGATCGGTGATCAAGCCGTTGATTCGGCGATCGAGCCGTGTTGGTCGGGGTCTTTTGCCTTCAGAGGCCGAGGCCATCGATTCGATGATCGGTGATCGAGCCGTTGATTCGGCGATCAGCGATCGAGCCATGTTGGTCGAGGTCCTTTTGCTTTCAAAGGTCGAGGCCGTTGGTTCGGCGATCGGTGATCGAGCCATTGATTCGGCGATCGGCGATCGAGCTGTGTTGGTCGAGGCCCTTTTGCCTTCAGAGGCCGAGGCCTTCGATTCGGCAATCGATGATCGAGCTGTTGATTTGGCGATCGGCGATCGAGCCGTGTTGGTCGAGGCCCTTTTGCCTTCAGAGGCCGAGGACATCGATTCGGCGATCGATGATCGAGCCGTTGATTCAGCGATCGACGATCGAGCCATGTTGGACGAGGCCCTTTTGCCTTCAGAGGCTGAGGCCGTCGGTTCGGCGATCGATGATCGAGCCGTTGATTCGACGATCGATGATCGAGCTATGTTGGTCGAGGCCCTTTTGCCTTCAGAGGCCGAGGCCGTCGGTTCGATGATTGGTGATTGAGCCGTTGATTCGGTGATCGACGATCGAGCCGTCGGTTCGACGATCGATGATCGAGTCGTAGATTCGACGATCGGCTATCGAGCTGCTTCGATCGAGGCCCTTCGCCTTCAGAGGTCGAGGCCGTCATAAATACTCCGCTCCTTCGATCTCTATCAGGATCTGCGCACGAGGAGCGGAGAGAGGGGTGTAGGAGTCATACCTGCGATGCGTCGGTCTCAGACTCCGTTGTCAGGATGAGATCCATCTATCGGTGGGGCCCGCTGGGTTCAGCAGGAGCCCAATTTTTCTTCCGCTTCTCCTTCTGACCCGTGCCCTCGGTCAGGCACTGATCGAAAGCTCTTTCGTCTGCGTGCATATATTTGTACACGCGCTCCAGCAATTCGACATACGTCCGGGAGAGGATTTTGTCCAAGGAATAGGTGAATCGAGACCCCCTTAGTCCCCTCTTCATGGCCGAGATAGCCATGTCTTCGTTGAGGTCTCGTACCTCAAGTGTGGCCGCGTTGAACCGAACCACAAAGTGTCGTAGAGTCTCATTTTCTCTCTGCTTGAGAGAGAAAAGACTGTCTGAGATTCGCGGCGGCTTCCGACTGGTGCTGAAATGAGCCACGAAAGAATGTTCAAGCTGCTCGAAGGAGTGGATACTTTTCGAGCGGAGGTCGGAGTACCAGGCCCTGGCAGCTCTGCGGAGTGTGGCGGGGAAGCCGACGCAAAGGAGGGCATCGGTTGCCCCTTGGATTGTTATGAGAGCCTTGTAGCTCTCCAGATGATCAATTGGGTCGGTGGAGCCGTCGTAAGGCTCCACGTGTGGCACCTTGAACCGACCGGAGATCGGCTCGTCGAGGATGAGTCGGGAGAGAGATTGGGCAGTCTGAAAGTCAACATCGTTCGAGGACTTCTGTCCGTCCACCTGCAACTGGGCAAGCCGGTGGTCGATTTCTTCGAACCTGCGTTCGTAATCGTCGGCCTGTCGGTGCTGAGAGACCCCAAGAGTGGAGTCTCCTGATGAATCCGAGAGGGAGGCGGACGGTGTTCGCGGCCGCTTCTCCTTCCTTGCTCATTCCAGCTGGGAAGGGGTCAGTCATCGAGATCGACGGGCATCATGCCGCGGCCGCCTCTCTTCCTCTCGGTGGGAGCGCTACGACAACCGTTCCCGAGGAGGAGACGGAGATCGATGCGGGCATCGGCGGCTGCTCCTGGAGGGCATCGAATGCGCCGTCGATTGCTCCGTCGACGAGTGCAGCAACCGGGTGGGTTGAAGGTATTTGACCGCGTCCGTCAACACGGTCATCTGCCGCACGATCGCTGCGATCTGTGCCTCCGTGGTTACCGCGGGATGGGGAGAGCTAGGCTTTGCGGTGGGGAGTGGTGGGGAAGCCTCTCCCCGACGGAAAGATCGTCTCGCCGATCCAATGGCTCTCGACCGCTGAGCCCTTGTCCTCATCATCTCGAAAAGGTTCTTCGAACTCTGTGGAGGTCGTATGCCGGTCGTACCCTCCCTACCTGGCGTGCCAAACCTGTTGCGGCCAATCTCCTCGTCGCCTGGTCGCCGGGAACGAGCACCTGCAAAGGAAAGTCCACACTGACCGAAGATGCCTCCGACGGGGACCCTCCGATGGTCAAGTCAGAGAGGAGACTAGGCAACGGTAGAGAGGAATCAGGGGACTCAGCGGTGGAGAGAGCGAGAGAGAGAGAGAAAAGCCCCTTTCAAGCTGCTGCCTTACCTCATTTTATAGTAGGAGGTGGTATGGTCCCACCGTCGGTGATGTAGACAACTGAAGAGTTGTCAAATCGTCGGGGGTTGTCACGTCGTTGACGAGCTGACAGGTCCTAAGAATTAATTCGCATCCTTGGCAGGACAGCGCCCTAGGTTTCCTGGCAGGACAATGCCCCCTGGCGGTTGCACGGCATGTCCTTGATAGGACTGCAGCCCATGCCGCTCGTTCGACATCCAGGAAGGCCCGTAGAGGTCGGACGTCGGTTGTCCAAACCGACAGGGAGTCGGTGATGTCCCACCCGACAAGGAGTCGGCGATGCGAGATCGGCTTTCAGGCGATCAGAGGCAGTGTTGGCCTGTTAGGCCGACACGTTCCGGTCGGGCATGATCGATAGTTACCGTTAGTGTTGCCCGTCGTCAGACGGGCAAAGTCGGTCGGTCCATCCTCGAGGATGGGTAGGCATCGGGACCCGTCGGTGAGTCGGCGTCGAGGATGGGTCGGCGTCGTGACCCGTTGGTGAGTCGGTATCGGTGAGTCGGCATCAGGGTCGTCCGTCGGAGTCGTCCATCGAGGTCGTCCGTCGGAGTCATCCATCGATCGTCGGTCAGATCGATCTGAGGGTAAGTCGGCGTATGGGGGTCAGTCGGTATATCCCAACACTATAGTAGATACTCAGCTGACTACCGACTATGCGTTGGCTCAGTTGCTGAGTTTTGTAGTTGGTTAGATGTCGAGCTAATCTAGTCCGCAGCCATATTATTTGAGTCATTTTTTGATATAATCGGTTTAATCTCGAGAATCTGAGTATGTTTTGAGGGTTTACTTCAACAAACATCAAATTGGATCTGACTTAATGGAATCTGACCCGTTGGGGTAGATCCTCGTCGCTTAGCCAACCTCATAAAGTCATCCGAAGGCCGACCTCACGAGGAAGCCGACATCATCATAAGGAGACCAACCTCACGAAGTCATCCGGAGGCCGATCTCACGGCCTCTATATGAAGTCATCCGAAGACCGACCTCACGAGGAGGCCGACATCATCACAAGAAGGCCAATCTCACGAAATCATCCAGAGGCCGACCTCACGAGAAGGCCGACATCATCACAAGAAGACCGACCTCATGATGTTATCCGAAGGCTGACCTCACGAGGAGGCCGACATCATCATAAAGAGGCCGACCTCACAAGGAGACCGACCTAATGAGAAGGCTAACATCATCACGAGAAAGCCGACCTCACAATGAGGCCAATCTCACGAAGTCATCCAGACACCGACCTCCCTCCGGATGACTTCATGATGATGTTGGTCTCTTCGTGAGGTCGGCCTCCTCATGATAATGTTGGCTTCTTCGTGAGGTCGGCCTCCGGATGACTTCGTAAGATTGGCTTCCAGATGATTTTATGAGGAGGCCAACATCATCACAAGGAGGCCAACCACACGTAATCATCCAGAGGTCAACTTTATCTAGAGGCTGAGATCGACTTCATCAGGAGGCTGAGGCCAACCTCATCAGAAGTCATCCAGAGGCTAACTTCATCGAAAGATCAAGGCCGACTTCATCAGGAGGCCAAAGCCAACCTCATCAAAAGTCATCCGGACGCCAACTTCATCGGGAGGTCGAGGCCAGAGGCCAAAGCCGAGTTCAACAGGAGGTCGAAGCGGACCTCATCAGAAGTCATCCGGAAGTCGACTTCATCGGGAGGTCAAGGCCAACTTCATCAGGAGGTTGAGGCCAACCTCATCAAAAGTCATCAGAAGACCGACTTCTTTCTCGATACCTTACTGACTATCCAAACTGACGACTAAATCGCACCACTTAATGGGCTCCTTCAACAGACTTCTTGACACGGGCGTCAGCTGAATGGCCGAACGACAAGCGTGGCCGTCACGCCATCCTAACAGGCCACATCAGATCATGTCGCTCGATGACATATCCCGACCGACTGGCTATACGTCATGATGGGATGTTACAAGATCATTAATTACATTATACGCGTTATAAGGCCTACTGCCGCGGCCACTTACATCCCGAATAGAAGGCATGTCCACTATCAGAGTCATTTAAAGATGCCCATGTAGCATCATACGGCTGACAGGACATAATTGACATGATCACCTATCCTCTCACTATCCATTATGCTCTCTCTATAAATAGAGGTAAGTGGGGACTCCTCCAAGTATCTTAGCCAACACAGTGCCAAAACTATGCTATTCTTTTCACTATATTGAGTCACCTCGCTGACTAAAACATCGAAGGATCTCCATCAGAGCTACCTCCGGTGAGACTTCCTTTGTAGATTCATCTTCTCCGACACCGAGTGGAGACTACGCCACCATTCACCGGCAACCTCTCGCTCTTGCCTTTGGCCTTGACTATGTGCACCTTCTCCATTGACAACACACCATCTCCCGACATCCCGTCGGTTCGCATTCAGATGCAGCACCTACTCGGCTCCAAGCCAACTATCCATCGAAGGAAGGCCCAACGTCAGGAAGGGGGTTAATCGAGTAGAAAAAAAACTTTCTCTCAGGAATCTCTATGGCCAAGATGAAAGCACAAAATGCCTCCACAAGCTTTGCTCAATGCTCATCGTGGCGTGGCGTGCCTCCGTTGACTCACGGAGGGCTGAGCGCTTCACGACCACCGATGATAGCAGACCACCAGTAGTTCACTACTCTCGTGCAGCAGATGAAAAATCTGATGGAGGTGTCTACGATCTCCAGCAGCAACAGCAGCACCAACCTGAGGAGATCGTGCTGCATAATGTACCTTCCTACCATGATCGTCGGATCTAATCTCAGACCTACGCCGTTCGACTCAACGCTCCCGTCGGACGAGTTCTTGACCCACCCGATGGTCACTACATCCTGACTCCCGACGCACTCCATGTACCAGCTCCGGTGATTGCCAATCTCCTTCTCCTTGACGAGCTCCATGAGAAGGCCGACCTCACGAGGAGGCCGACATGGACTTCATCTGAAGGCCGACCTTATCAGCTTATCCGAAGGCTGACTTCATCTGAAAGCCAACTTCATTTGAAAGCCGAGAAGAAAATCTGAGAAAAAACTTCGACAAGACTGACAAATCCGAGGAGAAAATTCGAGAAAGTCCATCTCACCAGGAGGCTCCTACAAAATGGCCAAGCACCGAGACTCTAGGAGGCAGACGACTCGAAAAATCTATAAGATAATCATTCCCTTGTCGGTTAGTATCTGATGAAGCATTAGTCGGCTAACGCTCAATTGATGAAGCCGGGGTGGGTCCATCAACCACGATTGCACCCTCAAAGGGGCCGCAGCATCGAGTTGAACACAGATGGATCCATCGATTATAAGAGCACCTGTTAAGGCTCAAGGACCACAGTGCCAAGTTATACATGAGGCCTAGGCGAAACAAAGCCATGAGACACACGCGGCCTGCATCCACGCTGACGGCTATGGCCCCACATCCGGTCAGGCCCACGCTGTCAAAGCGAACAATTTTAAGTACAGGAATGAGGCTGTACGTAGTTCATCCCATCCGTTTCCTAAGCCACCATGACAAAACCCTAAATCCCCCACAACGGCGTTGCTGTTTGCTCTATGCATGGCTAATCTCCTATGCACATGGCCAGAGGGGGACAATTCCTCCTTAGCAAGGCACCTTTTTTCAAAGAACAAAACTATGTGGCCCCATGCTGGCAACGTTGTTCACATTTATGTGTGGCTAAACCTTGTGCGGCACCAAAGCAGACAATACCTCCACCTCAGGAAGGAGCAGGATCCGACCTCATGAGGCCAAAATTAACCCGACCCCGACCTCTGGTGGTCATCAAGCTCCCCTTCCAAATGACAAATCAACGATTCAGAAAGCTCCTCCAAATGATGACAATATTTTGGTTCAACGAAACAACCTACGGCAAACAATCTATGACCACGACTTCAATCCGATCAAGTTCGTCTACAAAAACTGACTACATAACTTAGAAAGTTTTTCTCAAGTCTATACATTCGGTTATCCTCTACTCGATTTGCAACTTCCTAACCAACTACTTTACTTAATCTTGTCAATTTCACTACTTAGTCATTTTTGCAAAAAGATAAATAAGCAAGCGGAGAAGGAAAGCTGCAAACAAATAAGTCAGAAAGGAGGACAAGTCGGCAAAAGCAACTCGGATCAACGCAACGATAAACTCCCTTCATCCAATTAAAGCTATGCAATCGAGCTTGAAAGTTAGGGGGATAAGTGTTGGCATAGATCCTCATCACTTAGCCAACCTCACAAAGTCATCCGGAGGCCGATCTCATGAAGTCATCCAGAGACCGACCTCACAAGGAGGCCGACCTCATGAAATCATCCGAAGGCCGACCTTATGAGGAGGCCGACATCATCACGAGGAGGCCAACCTCACAAAGTCATTTGGAAGCCGACCTCACGAGGAGGCCGATATCATCACGAGAAAGCCAACCTCACAAGGAGGTCGACCTTACGAAATCATCTGAAGGCCGACCTCACAAGGAAGCCGACATCATCACAAAGAGGCCAATCTCACAAAGTCATCCGGAGGCCGACCTCATGAAGTCATCCAAAGACCAACCTCACGAGGAGGCCGACATCATCATGAGGAGGCCGATCTCATGAAATCATTTGAAGGCCGACATCATCCAAGGAGATCGATCTCACAAGGAGGTCGACCTCACGAAATCATCCGGAGGTCGATCTCACGAGGAGGCCAACATCATCATGAGGAGGCTAACCTCACAAGAAGGCCAACCTCACAAAGTGATCCAGAGGCCGATCTCATAAGGAGACCGACATCATTATAAGGAGGTCAACCTCATGAAGTCATCCGGAGGCCGACCTCACAAGGAGGCCGACATCATCATGAAGAGGCTGACCTCACAAAGAGGCCAATCTCATGAAGTCATCCAAAGGCCGACCTCATGAAATCATCCGAAGGCCGACCTCACGAGGAGGCCGACATCATCATGAGGAGGCCGACCTCATAAGGAGGCCAACCTCACGAAGTCATTTGGAGGCCGACTTCATCTGGAGACTGAGGCCGACTTCATCAGGAGGCTGAGGTCGACCTCATCAAAAGTCATCCGGAGGATGACTTCATCGAGAGGTCGAAGCTGACTTCATCAAGAGGCGAAAGTCGACCTCATCAGAAGTCTTCCAGAGGTCGATTTCATCAGAAAATCGAGGCCGACTTCATCAAGACACTAAGGCCGACCTCATCAGAAGTCATCGAGAGGCCGACTTCATCGAGAGGCAGAAGCCGACTTTATCAGAAGGTCGAGGTCGATCTCATCAGAAGTCATCTGGAGACCGACTTCATCGAAAGATCGAGGCTGACTTCATCAGGAGGTCGATCTCATCAAAAGTCATCAGAAGACTGACTTCTCGGTATCTTACCGACTACCCAAACTAATGACTGGGTCGCACCATTTAATGGGCTCCTTTAACCAACTTCTTGATACGGGCATCAGCCAAACAGCTAAACGATAGGTGTGGCCGTCATACCATCCTGATAGGCTACATCAGGTTACATCACTCAGACGTCATATCCTGATCGACTGGCTATGCACCATGATAGGATGTTATGAGACCATTACGCCGCACGTATGATAAAACCCATCGCCACGGCCACCTGCGTGTCGAACAGAAGGCATGCCCACTGTCAGAGCCATTTAAAGAAGTCTATGCAGCGCCATACGGCTAATAGGATATGATTGACATAATCACCTATCTTCTCACCATCCACTTTGTTTTCTCTATAAATAGAAATAAGCAGGGACCCTTTCAAGTATATTGGCCAACGCAATGCCAAAACTCTGATGTTCTTTTCACTATATTGAGTCACCTCGCTGACTTAAGTGTTGGAGGATATCCGTCAGAGCTATCTCCAGTGAAACTTCCTTTGCAGGTCCATCTTCTCCAGCATCGAGCGAAGCCTAGCACCTCTCTTCTCTAATCAATCTCATCGTCTCTAGCCTTAGCCTTGACTGTGTGTATCTTCTTCGACGACAGTACATCATCTTCCAGCACTCTTATCGCCTACCAATAGATGCGTTTCCTAGTCGGCCACAGACCGACTACCGACCACCCATCGAAGAAAGGTCGCAACATGGCCCAAAACCAAAATTACTAAGCAATTAGCCATCTACTTGGTTCCTTCAAGCTTATGTGAAGTTAACAAACTTCCCTTATGATCATATATCAGACTCTACCATTTCATTGGAAATCTCGATTATTGGTAAGCAATCTTCTCCCACACTGTGAAATCCTCGTTGCCATTGTCTCTTGCATTTGTGATCGATTAATTTTCACTTAAACTAGCCCAATAAACATTTGTTATGAAAGGCATTAACCTCAAGGCCTACCTTGCGATTAGTAGGATCTCTCTCACACGCCACATGGCACAAGGAGATTGGATTGGACATTCGTACCATTATAATTGCACTCATTCTGTGCATCCCAGTTGTAAGCAGAAATTAATTCTGTATCGCTCTACATCATATCATTACTCTTCCAGCATCCACGATAATTAAGCATGCCAACCCTGGGCCAGACCCTGTTTATCACATCATTACTCTTCCAGCAGAAATTATTCTGCGCCTCAGCTGCGTAATCAAAGAACATATGTAGAGATTAGCTCGACGACAACCCCGACTGCCACACCGGAAGAGCCAGCAATGGTCTCAGAGCACCACATGATGACCAGGACCAAGGACATCCCAGTGCGGAGTGTGGACTCCTGCGGTCTGATATCTCGGACGACGACCTTTTGACTTCCTGAATGCATGATGAGACATACTATGCGACACCACCGAACTCTGTGGATTCTTCTCCTCACCAACCAAAAGGAAGAAGATTGGTGAGGCCTCTGTCCTATAAAAGGGGGCAGAGGTTGGTGGTATGAGCACTCGTCCCACCTTTCTCTCCTCACCGTCAATGGGTGCAACGCCTCGAAGGAGTAAGATGAGCCTGAGGGCCATCACCCTCTGCATGGCTCTCATGGCAATACTCTCATCTCAATGCGCTGCCACTTCCCACCGCTCCTCCCGCTCTCCACCTGTCACAGAGCCTCCTCTTTCTGCTCCCCCACCCTTCCACCACCACCACCACCGCCACCATGAACCCCACGTCTCACCCCCTCCGGAACCCTCATACCATCACCAACCAAGGTACCGCTATACCCCGCCACCTCCAAGCCAGTCAGCCAAACCTCCATCCTACCACCTCTCACCACCACCGCTGCTGCTGCCACCTAGCCGTGTTCCTCACCGCTCGCCGCCACGATCTCCACCTTCATCTCCGCCACCACTGCCACCTCCATCTCCACCACACTTGTGTCCTCCTCACCGCAAAAAATCACCACCACCATCACCACCAACGCCGCCATCGCATGCTTATCCTCCTCCGGTGAAGAAACACTACACTCCACCGCCACCACCGACACCATCCTCCAAACCTCCTTCCCCACCCATCCAGCCCATTTATCCTCCACGAACACCAAACCGTCCCCACAAGTATCCACCGCCGCCGTCGCCGCCACCCCACATGCCTCCTCCCCCACCCATCCGCCAGTTCCACCCTCCACCACCACCAACCCACCACCCTAAACATCCACCGCCGCCACCGTCCCCTGTACGCAAATTACCGCCACCACCTGTACACCGTAACGAGACACCGCCACCTCCTCGCCGTCACAAGTCTCCACCACCGCTGCTACCACCAGTCCACACCTCACCACCACCAGCCATCTACCATAAGAAGTCACCTCCACCTTCTCCCACTGTCAAGTCTCCACCGTCCCCACGCCCCGGGAACTCAGTTGGACCAGGCCACTATGCCCCTTCACCACCGCCCTACCATTAAAGACTGGTCTTAGTATTTCATCTTCTAGAGCTCGGACCATCCTGCAAAAGTAATACGCTAGCAGTCTTCAAGAAGGAAGCCTTGCCTTGCTGCAGATGATGCAGAGCGTGGCTGATCAGTAGCAGTTAGTATTATAACTAAAAGTGATGTGGCGTAGCTGGAAATAAAGTTTAGACTAGATCTTGAAGAGGCGTACTGTTGTCTGTCAAATTGTTCCTACGATGGCCGATTGCTTTCCTTTTTCCCTTTTTTTTTTTTTTTTGGGTGTGTGATCGGAGACAATGGCTGATTGCACCTTATCACTTTTCGTCATCTATTCACTCCACTAGTTTCTTGTTTGTGTTTATATACCCCACGAATCCTTTGAAGGTTTGATCCATGTAATGCACCAGTACTCCTAGGCAATTTGCTGACGTATAATAAACAAAGGAGGGATGAGAGCAGATCAAGCAATCTTGCATGCATTTGACGTAGTATTTTCAGATAGAATTAAATATAAACATCAGACTTGGAGGAGACGAGAAAATTTTTCAGCCACAGTAAACATGGTAGAAGACGCTCTGTGCAGAGATGAGAAGAATCAAAATGTGAGCTCCTCCCACGCAGCACTCTACATAAGCAGTAACTTTCAACGGTGCGACGATTTTGACTGGCGAAAACTGTGGGAGATCTGCAAAATCTGACTAAGAAACATAGAGCTCATTCGGAAGTGGGCATCTTAATTAGAGAAAGAAGGCACAAATCAATACCAGCGGCATGAGCGCATAAATGACAACATACGTGAGTGAGCCGCAAAATTGTGTGCGCCTTGGGCCACCAAAGTTATGCCTTGCATGAGCGGCTCAGGTCTATTAAAAGGTTTTGAATGCACTCCTACGTGCAGTTCTACAGGAGCTATCTCTCTGCCTCAGAGCCTTCTCGGGTGTACTGTTAAATTCTGAAGTATATTTAGGGGTTTATCTTTCAATTATACACCCGAATCACTAATTGGATTGGACGTTATACATATTCCAAATCACTACAATCTCTTGCATAGATCTCGAAGCGGATATTATGTGACCTAATGATCGATGCTGCAAAAGAAGGGATACCATTCTTTCACGCTAAAGATACAACCTGAACTCAAATTTAGAAGCGGTCAAGTGCTAAATCTAACAATCAAAGTGTCAAATACCTAATACCTCTCTTCATCATACGCTTTGTGATCCTAATGAGATATTAGTACATAGGCAAATTATAGCGGCAATGCCGGCAGATTAGCTGGGCAACCTACATTTTACAATCATCTATCATCCCCCAACCAAAACGGTAGAAGAATCATGAAGCCAGACACTGCATTTATAGACGCATGCCTCTGGTCGATGGACAATCAATTTCATATCAAAAATCATGGTCAGTGTTGTTAAAGCATTAGTTAAAGACTCAATTGCTCTTTACAAAAAAAAAATACATGTTTTTGTTTCTAAGGCTCTCAACAATCTAACCACCTTCACGGCATTTAAGTTCTAAAGATACTCATTCACCAGACACCATAACCTTTACAAAAAAAAAAAACAATTTCATACCACAATAACTGCACCAATTTACTCCTGCAATGTTGTATCCCAGTTAATAAAAGAGAATTTCTATCATGGCTTGCTCCTGTGGCACATTCTTCCAGGATAAGCATGCCAACCCTGGGTGGGTATTTCGTGCCTCGGCTGCAAGATTATAGAGTTCTCAGAGAGCCTCTAGATGAGGAGGTACACAGCAAATTGACACAAAACATCGGATGAGGAGGTCTCGATCGGGACGCTCCATTGTGGATTCCTGCTGTCTGAAATCTCTCACTGCTACCTTTTTGACTTCGAGAGTGGTGAGACCTGAGAGAGGCTTGACTTCTTGAATGGTTAGGAAACCCTATACATCACCACTAAACTCGGTGGGTTCTGATCCTCTCCACCAAACGAAAGCCGGGGAAGACGGTGAAATCGCTTTCTCAACACGTTTTTAGCGGGTATTAATAAAGTTTCTTCCTTTTTTTTCTTTTCGATGCATATTAGAAGTATACATGAGATGTGAACATGGCATAAAATGTCCAACATCCGAAGGAATATTTTAGAATACCTAATCAGTTGAATCGGTCAAACGAGAGGGGGAACCAAGAATTCAGTTTCTTGAACGCATCACAGCTTTGGATGAGGTTGGGAAACTTCATCGGCATCGGTACCAACTCTGGATGATGGCACATAGGATGGTGGCTGCTTTTCTCAATTGTTGGAGTGCAGACTCCACATCAACATTCAGCTGTGTTATCTCGTACTCATTGGAGTAAGCAGGTCTACTGAAAATTGGACTGCCCAACATTTTGATCATATTCTCGTCGTCTGATGGTTTTTGCATGTACTTTGCCCCGATACGTCCACGTCAAATAACATGCATGGGTCGAGTCACTTTGATAGCCGAATTGCTTGGATCCCGATACAAGTCTTTGTACGATGGCATGTTGGGTGTATAAAACCTATATATGTTTAGATCATGCAATATTCTCAAGAAGGAATTCACTATTTGCATACAGATAATAAGTAGTTCAGACAAAATAAAGCCAGTAATGATTTGTGCAAAATGTTTGATACTATATTTGTATATCAAACAAGTATAATTATTGTTTACATATATTTTTTGGAAAATGTTTCCCTAGTTTGGCTTTGGTTTTCCATAGTGATATTTTTCCCGATGAGTTAACACTGGTCATTGTAGCAGTGAAAGGATATGTAACTGCAAAATGCGTAGTATCATACGGAGCGTTCACATCTCAAGATGTTCGTCTCAGGGGTTTGTTGCAACACCATCTTTCCATATCACCTACGTACAGCCTCGTAATATGCAAGGACCATATGACATGACTATTTATTAATTGTTGGTCAATAATGCACCTTTACTTCAACGATTGGAATCCCAATGTCTCGCCTACCGACAATTTTCGTATATCCAACATGTGAATTGACTTTTTCTGGAATCTACGTGTACACCTCGGCAAAATACTGGAGTCATTAATTTGTTTTCCAGAAGATTTATTTCAGCCATATCGGCCAACAGAGAGGTGAGTTACGCTCCGTGTACGAGTGCCCCTCTTTCTTACGTAATGTGAGAGAAGGATGGGAGGCACGTTATAGTGGGTCCCACCAAGCCCTAGGGTCTCCACCCGCTGCCCCTCTTCTCCGACAGTGGGAGATCTAGGGGCTAAGATTTGGAGCGTAGCCCTCTCCATCGTTCATGCTACATCATCCACCTTCGGTCGACCCCCGCGTGATTGCGGTGTCCAAAGCATTCAAAGCAAAGCTGGGAGATTGTTACAAAAAAAAAAAAAAAAGCAAAGCTGGGAGATCTTTGAGTGTTCCTGCGGAGGTTTGTTGTTAGGTCGATCCGATTTTTCAGGACTCGATACCAGTACAAAGATTGGAGGCCACGTGTCGTTGAACAGTTATGTTGCATGATTATTCAAACATTAATTTGCAAACATCTGTCTTTCTTAGACGCACAGTTAAAAATCTTTAAAATTATTTCCCGTTGCATATCTTTTGAACCATGCTTTCACACCACTCCCTCTCTCCACCTGTCACAAGGACTCCTCGGGCTTCTACCCTGCATCCGACCACCATCCGCCGTCGCCACCACTGACACCACCACCAACGCCAGAGCACCCATATCATCACCAGCCAAAACACCACCGTACCCCATCCATCATCAAAGCAGCACGGCCCATCCTACCACCTCTCGTCGTTGCCGCCACTGCCATCACCACCACCTAGCATATTCATCACTGCAAACTGCCACAAATCCACACCAACTCTACAACCATTGCCATCTCCAACACCATCTCACCTATCTGGCTGTCTCCTCCCAAAATTACCACCACAACCAACTCCACCATCCTACGCTCATCGTCCCCCTCCAATGCAGAAAACACAGTACTCCACTGCAGCAACCAAAGCCGAGACCATCCTCCTAGCCGCCTTCGCCACCCATCCACCTTTTTTACCTCCCATCACCGGCCCAATACTCCAAATTTCCACCACCACTGTCAGCACCATCTCACAAGCCTCCTTCCCCACCCATCCATCATTTTCAGCATCCACCAGCACTAGCTTACCTTAATAAATATCCACTATTACGTCCAGCTCCCACGCCTAAGATCGCATCCACCAACACTAGCTTACCTTAATAAATATCCATTATTACGTCCAGCTCCCACGCTTAAGATCGGACGGATGAGATAATGATGTACGCTGAAGATCCTATCCGAACTCCGATTTTAAACCTGCAAAAACATTTTTATCAAAATATTTTTCAATAAAAATTCTTCAATATTTAAATCAGAAGATCGAGAGTAATGAAAGTAAAAATCAAAAATTTATTTTGAAGATCCCCACACCTCTTTATTTATAAAAAAAGAATTGAAATCATGTACGCCATGAAATCTCGACTGACTCTCAACTTTTGCGTGCAGATTGGATTGATAATTTTTTTTTAATTTTTAGAGTGACTAGGTCACGAAATAATTTTTTTTATCTTAATTTTTTCGATTTATAAGAAAAATCAAATTCTGTTGGTGAGGACTTCCCAATCATAGCTTGGACTAGCTGATCTAAAATAGTCCGTCCAAAACCGAGGAGGCTACCTCGGCAAGAGTTGGGATTTAGCCTACCGCTCCTGATTAGCGCCGTACGCCTGACGCCCCAAAAATGACCGTAGTTGGCTATCGAGTTTAATTGGATCTCATATCCGACTGTCCGGATGGTACCGAGGTTGAATTTGACTGAGATCGAGATGGAGATCCACAACATCCACCAACAACGCCATCCCACAGCCTACCACCATCACCGGTACAAAAATTACCGCCACCACCTGTCCTCCCACTACTGTTTCCGTTCCTGCCACTAAAGCCGTTCATACATTTCTACAACAAGCCATCTACGATAGTTCCATAACATGTCTTCACCAGCGCCACGATACGGTGTCCCCAGGCACCATTGCGGATCAAGCCAAGATGGCCCTCCACCACCATCCTACCAATAAAAGGCTGATCCTAATATTTCTGTTTCAAAGGTCAGACCATCTAGCAAGAGTATAATATGCTTGCATTTTCCAGAAAGGACCTTGGTATGCTACTAATGATGCAGATAAGATTATAAATAGAAGTGATATATCATTGTTGGAAAAAAAAAATAACGTAGATCTTGAAGAGCTGGACTGTTGTCTGTCAAGATGTCTCTACAATGGCCGATTGCTCTATTACACCTTTTGGGATCTATTAATTCCCTTTAGTTTGTTTTGATTTCGAGTTTGTTTATATAACTCAAAAATCATTTGATGCTTTTATCGATCTAACGCACCAGTACCCCCAGTCAAGATACTGATGTAGAACAAACAATGCAGGACGAGATCAGATCAGGCAATCTTGCCTAAGTTTGTCTCGATGTTCCGGCATTAGAATTGAACAACAATGGAAGGGGGAAGAAAATTTACCGGCCACCATAAACGTGATCCAAGTAGAGGCACTTTGTGCAGAGACTAAGGAGAACCAAAACGCAATCTTCCCCACAGTGTTCTCTAGATCTGCAGCAGCTTCTAAACAACTGATCCTTTGATGCTTCTTACTTGTAAGAAAACGCTCGGTTGTATCGTGTCAAATAGCTTGCAGTACAGCCCTGAACAGAAGGGGAAAAAAATGAAATGTGCAAAATTTAAATAAGAGACGTAACGCACATTCAAAAGAGCTCATGTTAGAGAAAGAAGACAAGCTAATACCAGAGGCATAACTACATCGCTGACATTACGCATGAATGAGCCACAAAAGATGTCAATGGACAGACCTGAGAGCTTGACGCTATATTCATTCAGGCTGCACGATCAGTTCAGGTCTATTCAAAATTTCAATGCTCTGCACCAATAGAAGCTTCGCAGATGCATTGTTCCTTTGTCCACTGAAAAATTCTGTAGTAAATTTAGGTGTAAAACTAAGGAGATGAATGATAACTCTAGCGATTGAAGCACAGAACTTATAAAAAATCTCCTCGTTATACACTTTGAAATTCAAACGAGTTATTCGTAGATATACAAATTACAGCAGATATGCCAGCAGACTAGCAGGGCTATCTATAAACTATAAGCCAAATCGTACGATCCATCATCTCCTAACAGAAGTATTACAGAATCATGAAGCAAGAATGTCTTCCAATCCATGGGCATTTATATTCGCATCAGAAATCACTATCAATATTTTTTAAGAATAAACAAAGGACTCCATCGAGCAAACATATGGGCTTAATTCATTGATATATTTTCTGATACAACATCAGTCCCAATCAAATACATGTACGCGTTACTAAGGTCCAAGAACCCACAACAACCTACCACCTTCATGGCATTTAAGTTTTAAAGGTTATCATTCATCAGGCGGCATAACCTTTAAAAGAAAATAAATTAAAAAAATGACTTCTCAAGACTGCTTGAATATCTAACAAATGTTTGTCATTCCTTTTGGTTAAAAAAAAATGATAGTCAATGCAAATGCACTCCCATGTCTGTGTGCCTTTTTTTTCGGTGAACACTAGGATGGAAGCAGCGCCGAAACTGGTGAAGACAGGATTCAATCCTAGGTCGCCGCTATCCAACACCTAATGACTTTACCAATCAAGCTAGTTCGCATCCTCTAGATGTAACATTCGCATCAGCAACACCTGATAAGGTCTCCATGCAAATAGAAAATATAAGATGTCTAATGTATTTTTGCCAGATCTAAACAACACATTACAATGGTTAACACATCTGATAACCTCAATTATGAACAGGTTGTTCACAAATCGAGGAAAGAATTCTGGATGAGGTTAAAGCCTCTGAGCTTATGTCTCATGACTTAGGTAGAATATACAAAGGACACAAACAATTAGAGTCAAACCACCGGATCTGAAAAACTCTCTATCCTAAATCCTCGTGTTACTCCAATGCTTCATCAGGAAACTTAGACATAGGTACCAATCCTCTGCAGAGAAGGAAACACGAATCAAAAATCCATCAGATAAGCCAAGTTAAGATAAAAACATATAATGAGGGGGGGAAATGTTACAACAAGAAAAAAGTTAATGAGGCTAAAACACAAGACAGGGACCTGAAACAAAACAGAGAAAACAGAGCATTAAATGGAATGAGAAATGAAACCATAGCAGTGCAAACAGAGAATTTAAGCTTTTCTTGATAACACGTTCTCCACACCAATCGGAACACTAATTAACTACTATTAGTGCAACAATTTAAAAATGAAAAAATACATATGAAGAAAATAAGAAAAAATTATGAAGATTATGAAAAAATAAGAAAATTTTAAGAAACTAGTAATTTTAAAAAAAGAAGAAGAAGAAGAAGACATTGATGACCCTCAATTTATTAGCACATAGAAAATACATATGCAAGCCATATGGGACCATTCATTCTTAGCAATGGTTCAGGCCACAAATATCAGGAAGTTCTGGTCATGATTATACCCCCGTGAGAGGTGCAATTCCAGTACTTTTGTGATATGGAGAATGACAACCACAATATTTGCAATAGAAGCTGCGGTCACTTATAATGACTAGACCACATCCATTTTTAGATATGGGGAGGCTCTCTCATTGATATCTTCACTCCTATCAGCATTCCCACTTATGCATTAAACGATAATGACGATGATGACCATCGTTATTTTGTGCCCTACCTCACCATTCTATGCGGCATTGAAAAGGTAGGTTTGACTAATTTTAACTCTCGCATGCTTGTCTTGACAATTTATGCTTAATTAGAATATTTAATATCAATTCTCATTAGATTGATATATTCTTGTGATATATTTAATGCATTTAGCTTAAACGCAATTCAATTTCATCCCAAAATTGTCTAAACTTTACAATTTACTGTCTAAAATAACTCAAACTGAAATAACTTTCATGAATTTTTCATTTCTCTTACTTTTTTATTTTTTAGATCTTATAATAACTTGTCAAAAATGAAAGGATAGCCAACAGGACCAACCAAAACCTAAAGCAAGTTTTAAAACCTCGCTTCAAACCATCCATCTTAAATAAGAGATTCAAGCACCACAACCACATGACCTATCAACTTTGGTAAAATAAAACACACAAACCGGCAAGGCAAGTTGGCAATTAAAATGAAAAACGAAGCAACTAAAATCAAGAGAAAAGATTGGTGATCCACATGAGTAAGTTTTCTGGCCAACATAAAAATGATCTATAAATGATCTTCCAACTAAGTCACCAAATCTGTCAGTTCCATGAGATGTCAGCATCCCCCTTTCACTGTAGGAAATCAATACAAGGTTGAAAGCCTACCTCCACAAAAATAAATGATAAAAATCCTGCAACAATAAAACTAAAATTCTTGGGGTGAACTGCAACAAATGCATGATACCTCATGCAGGTTCACAAATCCACCTGCCATACTTAAAGTAACAGGAGGTTAAGTTAAAATTTCATACACCAAAGAGAACCTGACATTAAAATAAAAAATTTAAAATAAAAAAAAAGTGCAAAGTGGCAAAACTCCACAATGGAACAATTCAAGAAGGATCATTGTAGGATTTCAACAAAAGAATCTGAGGTTACACTTCAGACAAATCTTGGATACTTCCCCAACTGATTAACTTTCTCCATGAGACAGAGGCATTTTACATGAGGTATCTAAGTCAAATGATTGAATGGGGCCTCTGCCATGAAAAGCTCTCCTGTTACTCGACTAAGACCTAATGATTTCAGGAGATAACTTATTTGTTAAAAAAACAAACTCCTTAAGGTAGGGTGTTACCCAAGTAATTCATATAAAAGTGCATATATCCTTCATCAACACACTTCTAGACATGATTATCTACTTCTGTCTTTTGTCACAAACAGTATATGTTAGGCTGATGGAGATCTCTATGGTTGACAAATTTATGCAACTGTATTTGGCTTCTTCAAAAACAGTGAAGTTGTACAACACATCCTAGTCTCTTCTTCATGGTGGACTAAGGTAGTCATAACCGTGAACATCAAGTCTATCAAAGATTACATCCATTTTCACTGCATGTTCTTTTAGAGATCATGTTTCTAAATTCTCATAGTAGATATACTTAAGTCCTCCCTCAAAAAATACCATTCAAGACATAGTTACACTCTATCATCCATGCCCTTAGGTCTCTAACCTTTCTGCTCCAATAAGCTCATTCTCCATATTATCCTTCCAAGCTCTACCAAAAACCAACCTTATCATATTTTTCTATGCCAATTTACCTCACATATTGAATACTTATGCCTCCTTAACACCAAACATTGTTTACCATAAAATCTTGCAGGACATACAAGCATCGATGACAAAAACACCCTAATTCTATAAGAAGGGGTTTTCAATATCCCTCCACTTTGTATTACAAAATAGATCTAAAATAATAAACAGCAATATTATTATTCACAATTATCATGTGCTTTTTTATACATAAACAGTGTTGAATGTTAAAAGAGGGTTTTATGGGATTATATGTCAAAATCATCATAAATACTAAAAATCAGGACCTTTTTTGTAATTATTAAATGCAGAACTGCAACTCAGGGGGAAAGGATGTGAGCAAACGAGAGTTCTAGTTTTGTCACTTCATAAATTATCAAAATACCCATGTGGGCCATAATAATTCTAGGTAAACTTAGTTAAGAAGGTTCACTTTAAAGAATCGCATTGTTTAAGGAACTGCACATGCAACTAATTTCTAGAACTAGATGGATCAATAAAATGGAACTTATAAGCTCAAAAGCCAAACACTTTGTCAAGAAAGCAAGATTATGAAGACAAGCAACAAAGGTCATCCAAGTGGGGTCTCCAAGTAGATGTGATGTCTAGTGAGTATAATAAGGACCCCAAAAACCTCTTTGCATTGGGTGTAGGACCTCAACATTGGGCGGAGTCCGGGAAGGTAGGTGCGGAAGTAAAATGAAATTCATTACAAAATCTCATTTGAAAGGGTAAGACAAGCATAGGTTTGGAGGAATAACATAGTACTTAAGACCAAATATTGAGGATCTCAAACCATGGACAAGGTAGTTATTAACCTAAACATTGATTTTTAAATAAAAAGAAGTTCAACGAGGCTATCCTAAAAGTAGATAGTCTTCGAGCTCCATTTTTCATAGGAAAGTGGCATTCAAGTAGGATCAACCGTTGATGGTTTGCCAACACAAATTTTTTTCAAGATGCAGGAACCAATTTTGTCCAAGTTGATAGTCTCCATTTTTTGAAGAAGACACTGACAATTGGATATTTGGCACAAGCTATAGCTTTACCACCACAAATTTAGTGAAGTGAAACTAAGAGGAAATTCAGATGAGAACTCATTGTGACTTTGAGAATTGTCCACCTAGCATCCATACCATAGGCAACTTTAACATAGCTTCTACAGATGGATTTTCTCCATCTTAGGAGAAAGATCAGCACACTCCTTAAAATTTTATTAACAACAATGCTAGAAGACCATCCACATCAAAAAAATATGTTTCTATTACATAAGCAGTCACATGCCCCTAAAAATAATAATATAAAATAACTGGAAAAGATCATCAAACACCATAGCCATAACCATCTATCCTTTTCCCAACTGTTTACAGTCCACTTTTAGATCCTCATTCATCAAATATTCCTATTTAGTGGCATCTTTGGCGTTATTCCAAGTTTCTCCATATCATTCTTCACAACCTCCATCTTTTTTACCTCAGATCAACCCCACCGTTTCTTGGAAGCTTCACCAGAAACCAAAGTATCTCTCCATGCTAGAGACCCCTCATATCTTTGTTGTACATGTTAATACCGTCTCAATCAATTTCCATCACTTAGTACTTAATTTGTGCAACTCCTACATCTCCTCTAAAACATTCATTTCTTATTTTATTCATTCTAATTTTACCATACGTCCATCTTAATATTCTCATTTCTAGTACAGTCCACCTAATTTCATGTACCTTTTTATTACCCAGCACTTTGAGCCATATAACATGACAAGCTTTCATATTGTTCTATAATTTTTTTCTTAAGCGACTAAGGCATGTCCAAATCACATAATATTCCAGATATACTGTCCAATTTATCCAACCAATTTTAATTTTACTATATATATTTCATCTATCTGTTCATTATTTTGTATAATAGCTCCCAAATAATGAAAGCAATCACTTTGCAATATCTCTTGATCATCAATTTTAATGGGCACATCTTTATTTCCATTCTCACTAAATTTACATTCCACATACTCTACTCTTCATTCTACTAATCTTTAAGCATTTATCTTCTAAAGTTCCCTTCATAAGTCCATTTCAGTATTAAAGATCATCATACAGATAATGAACCAAAGACATGCATATGACTTTGCAACAAGCATAAAAATTGGAGCATTTCAACTAATAAACGGAAAATAGCAAAACAATTCATAAACTAGATGCTGGTGATTTAGGTAAAGCTTGAAGTTTTTCATCTTTCTTACCTCTTCCCATCATACTTGGCTCCCTAACAGGACACTTGCATTTGTCAAAGAATTTACAGGAGCTTTATGGGAGTGATATGGGCAACCGTGAATGTCCACCTAACCACTTATCTGGTTACAAGGGACTAGCTGACTGACATTCCTATTGACAGCTCCTTTCAATCTTGAGTTTCTCTTGCTGTATTTCTTCAAGTACCGGTCAGGAGTACTAACCTTCTTTTGCTGCAATTCAGATGAATTTTCCGTACCATTTTTTCTGCACCCTGATGGAAGCACATGGTCGTTCAAGTCAGAAAATGAACCATTACCGTGCTTAACTCCTACACCATCATTACCATTTCTATCACCTACATTCGTCTTCTCCGGTCCATCAGAACCCCAATCAATCCCAGTTCTCTCCAAACTGTCAAAGAAGGACTTATCCTCAGTACAAAATTCGACTTTTCCACAAACCCTAAGATCGCCCAAATCAGCATCCCTACCAGCAGAAGACTTTAAATCACCACCACCACCTCGTACCTTCTTGGGGTCAGCTGGACCACGGCCCAAACGGGAAGAACTCCTCGAGATCCTCTGCGAACCATTCATAGCCAAATGCAATTGGAGGGCCAATTCTTCATCAGGAACCAGAGAATCTGCGCTGGGCTTCTGAGGACTCCCCTTCTTATCTACTAAGACAGCACCCAGCGCATCCCGTGCCCGCTCGGTGGCCCGCTTGGCAGCCACAGCCTTCTTCAGAGCATTCTCCTTGGCCACGGCAGCTGCCTCGGCCTTCTTCTCCGCGTTTATCACTGCATCCTCCAGCGAGATACTCGGGGAATGAGCCGCAGTCGTCATCGTCGCCATCGTGGGGGCTGCGATCCGAGATCTGGGGATGGCGCAGCAGTCGATGCAGGTGAAGGAGGCCGGATCGAGGTGCTGAGCAGTGACGCAGCGCTGCTCCCGCGGAATGCAGTGGCGGTGGACGCGGCGGGAGCATCGAAGGCAATCGAGGCAGGACGAGGAGGATGCTTGCTCAACTTGTTCGAAGCAGTAGGAGCAGGCGCAGGCGGAACGAAGGAGGGAGAGGCAGGGCTTGCAGAGAAGGACGATGCGCCACTGGGAGCGGAGGGGGAGGAGGCGGTCGCGGGGGCTGTCGAAAGGGAAGCGGAGACCGCAGCGATGGCAGACGGTGAGGTCCGGGTGGTCGCGGGTCTTCTTCGTGTTGGAGGCGGAAGGGGCTGAGAGGACGCGCTTCCCCGGAGGGAGAGAAGACGCCTGCCTCTCTTCTCCTCCTTTCTCCGCCTCCCTCTCTTCCACCATGAAGAGAGAGAGGAAAGAAACTATCTAGGGTTAGGGCTTTGAGGGAGGAATGGGGAAGTCATGAGTGGTGTGAGGGTTTATTCGCCCCCATTTCCCTTCGAAACTCGGCCAATGGTTGCCGACTACATGAAAGACGTGAGCTTCCGACAACGACATGGTACCTTTTTGAACGTTCGTGTCCCGTCTGCAGCTAACGTGGGAGTTACGAGGATAAAATAAAATAAATCAGAGCAATAATACAGACCCCTCCATGACCATGTGATTGGTCCGGAAACACACCAAAAAAAGAAAAAAAAAAGAAATCGACACGATTAACTTCCCAGACTGCACAAGCATACACCTTGAAGTTGAACGTCATGCTCGGATTTCTCATTTCTGTTATGTTATTGTATTATTCTTGCAAAATATCGACAGAGAGAATGCAAATGCCTCTCAACACCCCTCCCATCCACTCATCCGCTAAACAGTCACGGGATTAAAACTTTCAAATCCAAACGTAACCGAAACCAATGCTGGCCACCCGAAACGTCAGAAGGCATCAATAAACATTGAAAGCCTGCTCGAAGAAAGTTCAAAGAAAATTTCGAGCTCCGGTCCTGTCCCATGTCACAACGAGCAATGATCGCCCTTTGAAAATGACAAGGGCAGCCTTTCACGTTTTGCATCTCATGAACATACGAACAATCAACTTTGCCTCATAATTTTTTTTTGCTAGTCAAACATTGCATAGCCTAATGTATGAGTCGACTTACTGCCAGTACCATTGAAAATCACTCCCAGTCACACAGCCCTCCAAGCAGAAAAACAATTAAAGCGAAAAATGACAGATAGGCAGCCGTACACCAAGTAAATTGATTAGCCAAATCAGCAGATTTGCAAGTCAGTTTAGAAATACATAGACCGAAGAAAACAACAATTTTGGTCTTCGCCCCTGGGTGTGATTTCTTGTGAAAAGGATCAGTATAAATGAGGAAATAAAATATTCACAGTAGCCAGCAATATTGTGTTGAGTATGGTTTTTGACCAAAGAACCGGCAGCCGAGACAGAATATCAACAAGGCTCTATATAGATTTCTTCTTTGTGATAAAGACCACAGAAGAAACGTGAATTGAACGGAGGTGGAAGTCAACCAAATGCTGCTACATTGGCACATTGTATCAGCTTGATTCGTCTCTGTTAAACTTCGTTCGCAATGACTGCCATTAATCTACATATGGAATGGTTATTTTCTCCAATTTCTCTGAAGCATCTGTTTCCGGCTTGCTCGTTTCCCCATTTTCCTATTATAATGACAGAGAATTGGTAAGCCTGTGTACCACAGCGATGGCCTAGTTGCAAGCTGGATCATACGAAAATATTAATTAAGGTGGGCCTTCTCCCAGAGAACCAAAATTACTAGCAAGATACCTCCTGAACCTGTTTCAAAAGTTCCTCAAGCTCAACGATGATCTGTGAAAAAGAGGGCCGTTTAGCAGGAGCTGTCCCCCAGCATCTCTGCATCAAGTCTAGCAGTCCAGGATGTGCATGCTCAGGAAGCTCTGGGCGCATTCCCTGTATTTAACAAAGAAAAGGTGTACAGATTATGGATATCCAAATAGAGTCAAGCTTCACTTCACTAACATGGCCATAAATATTCATATAGCACATACATTTTAACCCCCAGCACTTGCATTAATCCACGCATTACAAGTAATAGTTTACTAAGTTGGCTTCAGCATCAAAATAATGCTGGAGTAACAACTCTACTAGCAAATAATGCTATTAGAAAAAAGGAACAAAAGCCATCATAATTCCTTACAATTCAATCATCACATGATGCTAAAACACAAGCAAAAAGGCATTTAATTCTTTCTTTCACATAATCTGAGTCACTCTCCTTTTATTTTCCCTTTCTTCATCTATTTTTTTTGATTATGCAAGCTGACATAACCCTTTCCACATTTTCAGAAAGGAAAATCCTAATATATGTTACAATGATATGCAACCGATCACATCGAAAACACACACAAACATGCACATATCAAAAGTAAAACATCATAAGTTGGGCAAAAACAAAATTGCAATTAAGGCATGCAAAACTGTGCCAAAGCATTCAGTTTGGGATATATCGAATTGGAGCAGTGAGTTACGAGCACACAGTTCATTACCTTGGATGCAAAATGGAGGGAGAGGGAAAAGAGAGAGGGAGAGGGAGAGGGGGAGCGAGGGAGAGGAAAAGGGAAGGCCCGCAAGCCCTCGTCAATGGCAAATTAAAAAAGGGCTCCCTTGTTTCGTTTCAAAACAGGAGAGCCCTATTCCGACCAGGGCTTTCAAGCCCTCCCTCCCTCCCCAACACCACACCACACCCCCCCCACCCACCCTCTCTCTCCTCTCTCTCTCCCCCCTCTCCAGCTCTCCTTTTGTCAGTACACCCAGGAACAATGTGAACCCACACTACGCCAAACCGGTATGCCCTCCGGTAGTAGTTCAGCAAACCTTGATTGCAATCATAATACCTCCCTAGTTCTATATAAGATCTTAATTTGAAAGTAATGGTAGCATCGCATGATAAAAATACAGACCTGCCTCACCCCTAGGGCGGCTTGCAGGGGTGTCATGGTATCATATGGGATCTGCATGCCAACACCATCGCAACTTACAGCAATATGGACATGAGAGTATATTCAACATTTGATCTCACTAATTTAAATATTGGAAAATTTCAGAGTACCTTTGATGTTGCAAGCTCCCAAAGCACAATAGCAAAACTGAAGATATCTGCTTTGTGATCATAAGGTTGATGATTTATAACCTGGTGAGAGGAACACAAATATATGAATCGGAAATAATGCATGAGAAAAAGAGAAAGGGAAGAACTATGATGTCATATTCAAGGTACTAAAATAGAAGATAGAAATGGACACCTAGTTCATAATTTAAAATTACAATAGACAAAATACTAATACATAGTCATATTAGACATTACTTGAGATTATTTGGGAAGGGCATAAAGGGTAACACATGTATGATTTTATGCATCCATTCACCGTCTATGTTGGACTGTATCGCATAATAACAGCTCTCATCAGCTGTGATGACAACTGTACAATCTGCACCCCACCCCCAGCCACAACACAAAAAGAAGAAGAAGAAGAAGAAGAAGAAGAAGAAGAAAGAAAGAAAGAAAGAAAGAAAGAATGAAAAAAATTACACACACACACACAGGAGAAAAAACACCCAACATCCTCTCCCTGGCCTTTATCCTGGACATCTGTTGATTACCCCCATCTATCTCCATCAATGCTTGAACCCTCTAACTACTCAATAGCAAGTTAAGAAAACCAAAAAACAATAACAAGAAAAGAGTACATACTTAGGGATCTTCGTAGCTTTCCTTTTCAAGTGCACTTTTTTTCAGGCATGAGATTTCCAGTGTATCAAATTTCATGTCTGCACCGTCATTTATTTTTTAAAGATCGGTCATGCTAAGTTTGAAAACTAAATCTACCTTGAGCTTGAAAACCAATTTTACATTAAGGAAAAGAGAAATCCAGAGCCTAGAATGTCCACGAGGCATTTCACCAAGAAATAAACAAAGATGTATAGTCGTCATAACTTCATCAAAACACTTAACTAAAACTTCATCTAGAATATCTTATCTCGTCTGACATGTCTTCAGGCTGGCTAATCAAATAAGTGCCATCAAATCACATGCTTCATTCAGAAGGTTTCATTTTGACCCAGTATACTTTCAGGAATGTTTTGCATAAAGACATTTTTCTTCAGAACATGTAATTTTAGGAATGAAAACAGCTGAATTGCAAATGAAGGGGTGAAGAAATCTATGATGAAACAAATCCAAGCCAAATTGAAGTTCCATTGTCCTTTCATTGCCAATTCTAGTCTGCAAGTGTCTTGGCAGTAACCAATGCAATGAGAGCTGATTAAGAAGATTATCATATATTCTATCATGAAACATGAGTCGAGCTCTCTTTTCCCTATTGTCCATGCAGTATGGTCAAAATTTTGGGTGAAAAAAATGGGTCAAATTAAACAAGTTGATTGTAGAAAAATGAGAATGTTCATTGTTGAAATGCATGTGTGGTCCAATGTGAAAGATTAGACTGCAAAATCGATTTTATTTGGAGCTATAGCAATTCCATAGAAATTGGAATAAAGATAAAGCGATAGAGAATCGATTGAGATGCCATAGTATAACAAAGATCTGAAGAAGCTCCAATAAGAATGGACATCTTATCTATCATAAAAAGGGGAGAAATCTAAATAATATAGGTGGGAGTCGCCAGAGGGATATGCAAAAGTTTAAAATACAAAGGTGGCCTTAAATAAACATGGCGAATGAGGAACAATAAAGCCAACTCTGAATAGTAAAGACAGTCTTAAAGAGAGTTCTCAACATTTCTTGCCAACCCTCTCCAAGGTCATCTTTCATTTCCTATCAATTTGCTAAAACTTTTCTTTCATAAGTAAACTATTTTTCCTCTTTTTGCATTTTTTTGACAAGTTCAATCATCTAGTCCATAAAACTGTAAACTTAATTCAGCCAAAGTATATAGCTGAATTTACTTGAAACTGCAATGCAAAGGGAACATGAGGAAATTTTTATTTCCAGAAAAGGATGTCAGAATTAAGGTAGATCTAATATGTGGACTGTGGAGGTTATGGGGAGAACAAAGAATCCAGTCCCAGCAATAATGCAGGATATATACTATGGAAACCAACTCCTAATAGATTTTCATTTCAGCGTTAACCAGAGGTAACTGTAGAATTAAGCCTAACACTAGGGATCATTATGCTTCACGGAAAGCTAAAGAAAAGAAAAAAAATGAAAATCTAAATGTCCAAAGGTCTGAACTCTTCTATTGTCAAGTTTCAAATTTGATATGTTATAGCTCCAATTACATAATACCAGTGAAGAAACATCTAGGAAGTGCTTCATTTATTGAAAGAAGAAAAACCTCAGGAGCCATCCATCTGTATGTCCCAGTTTCTGCTGTCATATCCCCCCCTCGATTTTGAAACCGAGCAACACCAAAGTCTGCCACTTTCACAACCTAGATGGAGAACATGAACATATTTATTAGTTGAAAATGCATTGTGATATAATTGAAAGAAATGCATTATCATTACATATACCAGTGCATTTACATATAAAAATTTTAGAGGCTGCAATATCATCCTCTCAGCTCCTACACGTTCAACAATTTTGATGATTGTCGAGAGCAGTTTGGGTCAGTCGGTAAGGGTGGGTGGGTGATTCCAACATATTTTATTGTACACAAAGTGACTCATGATTTTTCCTTAGTGATATCGTTTCCTTATGTTTAAATTTATTACCCATCTGAAAAGGATAACCATGGTTAGATGCTCCATTCCTTAGCTAAAGAAGAAATGGGGATTAGTACCCAATATGAATGTTTGGAGTGACCTCCAACTCTTTGGGATACATACATCAGCTCAAAATTATCCATGATATACTTACCATATACAAAACAGCATTTGCGACAACTATGTGCATTTTCAAGAGTATGACGAGAACAAAAAAAGTAGAACAATAAAATTCCCAACCAAGACCTTCAAAAAGCATAGTTGGACACAATATAAGTTAACTGATGAATTGAGCTTTATAGAACACAAAGCTGTGGCATTGATGAGCTTCAAGAATGATGAATTCAAGAAAACAACATTTTTTCCCCAGAACAATTAGCCACACAAGTCTTACAGCACAGTCTAGTGCCACCTGAGTAAAAGGATAAGTACCACAGCACTCCCTCTTTAAGCCACTTTATTTAACTGTGTGGCACAAGCTACAAATTTAGCACATGCAAACTCATCTAGTTGGTAATAGTTTTAAGATTAGGAAGTTAATAAATAACCTTCAGCAATTTGCTTTTATAATGTAACTTCTAAAATTGGATAGAACTTGTCATTCAAATGAAAGAAACAGAATAGAATGAGCTATGATTAGCACTGTTAGAACACAAGTTGCAAATCAGTATGAAGGCTGCAACAATATCACATACAAGGAGATGAGACTGATGGGATGAACAAAGAGATGAACATAAACAAATAAAACATAGCTCTCATTCCTCTATGTGATAAAAGGTTAACACTTGATTTGTGTGAATGTCTTAAGAAAACTCATGTTTGTCAACTCAATAAAAGTAGGTTTTTGAACTTGAGAGAATACCACTTCTTAAAGTTCATGACAACGAGTTAACTTTATACCCAAAAGACAATTTCTTGCAGCCTTCACAATTCAAGTTAGTTCATTTCATGAAATAAGTATTACTAACAAAGGAATATCAGTTATTCAACAATATTTAAAAAGTTTGTTTCATGAAATAAGTATTACCATAAAGGGAACATCAGTTATTCAACAATATTTAAAAATTTCAAAATACTATTAAATCATCATTTGTATATCAGACATTCTGAAAATCTCTAATCACAAGTTCTATTCAGAATAATTTCTAATTGTTAATATATTTCTCTTCCATCTAAATTTAACTTATTGATGTACAACCAAAATCTAGCATGGTGTCATTAGTCTTAATATCAGACACACAACATGCTTAACGGGCAATTTGATTGCAGGCAGATATTATGCCAAAGCAGACCTGTTATACGCAGATAAGTTCAGAGTCTTTGGAACAAAGATAATTATATAAACAAAATATAGCTAACTGCATTGGTTTGCTGCTCGGCAATAAAACTAGAAATTAGATTTAACTTTATTTGTTGTACCGGACACTGTTTTGATTTTTGAAATTCAGCCTCCAAACATTAGGAAACTGTTCAGCATCAATGTCTAAACATAAATGAAAGGCCATCCCATCGATTTGGAGTTGGCCGTGTACATCCTCACTCACAAGTGGTTATCATCCAAGGCCATGACCTTTGAATAAGAAGATTCTTCATGTTGTTTCATTCAGCCCCTATCCTCTTCAAACATTAACAGCAAATCTAACTTTTCTACATGCTTCTGCCATATAGTAATATGAACAGGGAAATGATGCCCCATGCTTCATGTACTTGGAGGTTTCATGCTCAAATTTTTCATCAAAATTTCTTCTGTTTCTATTCTTGTATCATGTTTCATATCTTAGCTACTACCAGACATGCTGAACAAAGAAAAAAAAGTCATTTGCAATAAATGCTACAATTACTTTACCAGCTGTTTGTTGTTACAATATATGCAGATTATCTATAAATTGCATGGCTCTTGTTACAAACCCATTATAGTTGTTCAACCTACAGATTCTCTTCAAGTCTCATTTAATAACCATAGATACGGCATGCATTTGGAGAAATCTCAAATCACTATAATGTTAGACAGGGATGAAGTATTCTAGCATTTAGCAAATCAATCACTCTCATATTCATAGGGAGACATACATGATTGTTATCCATCAGCAGGTTAGCTGTCTTCAAATCCCTATGAACAATGTTATTTTGGTGCAAATAATCCATTCCTCTGCAAATATCAAGTGCAAACTTCAGCAGCACAGGGAGCTCCAGGATGTTATGATGCTTATGAAGAAAGTCATAGAGGTTTCCTCCAGACAAGTACTCTGTAAGAGAATTTCAGCACAATAAACCAAGCATAACAAATTACTTGATGATAATCAGTAGGAAGAAAGAACAGCACAGAGCATTTCTACTATCGACAAAAAAAGCCATAAAAATCAAAATGGATTATGAAAATACAAAAAATTCTAAACAAAAACTTTTCCCCACATATCAACTGGCAAGAAAATAGATTCATGATGCAGGTTATGTAACTGCTAAAAAGAAACAGTATTGCACCATAACTAGGAATTGTTTTCAAGAGAAAAATCTCCTTGTAGGAAACCAAATACTTTAATAAATGTTAAAAAGAAAGAGTATAATAAATAAAATATAGAGAAACACATACACACACACATGCAATGGAATGAATCAGATAGAACAAAATGAGGAAAAGGGTGAAAATGATGAAATCGCATGATATCTCCAAAAAAGCAATATTGTTGGATCACAGAACACTTTTGAGATTTATACACCTAAGGTAGGACACTTATAAGGTCAAGGTTGGCAGAACCAGTACCAAAGCCTATTCCAGTTGCCTGGTGGTATGGTATAGAATAGTGCAGTGCAGTGTCATGCCGTGCCAACTCACGGTGTACGAATAAAGGGGAGCCAGAGAGGAAAGGGGAGGGGAGAAGGAAAGAGAGCGAATGAGAGAGAGAGAGAGGGGTGTGGGGGGGAGGGGGAGAGAGAGAGGGGGGGTTTCGAGCCCCCTCTCCTCCAGCAGCAGTGTAATGAAAGAGAGGAAGAGAGAGAAAGAGGGGGGAGGGGGGAAGAGAGGGGGGGCTTGGGGGGAGAGAGTGAAAGCCCCCTCCTCCGGTCTCTCACCCCTTTTTTTTGAATCTTTTTTAGTGAAGTTGGCAATCACTCTCTCCCCCTCACTCCTACGCTCTCTCTCCCTCCTTTCCTCCCACTCCCTCTTTCCCTCTTTCCTCTCTTTCCTTCTACCTCTTTCTCTCGCTCTTTGGTGTCTCGAATTGAGGGCCGGAACTATGCCGGTCTGCCCCCACTACGGCTCAACAAGTCCCAAACCAAGTGGATCAAGGTGGTACAGCAAACTTTGTTTAAAATTTATATGCCTAGTCGAAAGACTTGCCGTCTCAATACTAGATCCTGTACCTGTGTCAACCTATTACTATATCAATACGGGGCCGATTCGGCATACCAAGTGTTGGCACACCCCCATACTAGATACCGGTACCAAACTGATATGATATAGTACACCCCGATCCATCCAAAATTCTATACGATACAGCAAAACTTGTCTCGTAGGTATGACCCTACAATATGATATCCATAATTCACAAAGCACATGGTAATCATACATAATAGTAGATAGAAAACTGGCATCAAAATTAATGATTATAAACCTCGTGTCACATTTATCTCAAAGTATGTCCTTCATCGAGAAGAGGACATGAAACATACATGTAAGGGGAACCTTATGCATTCAAATTGTCAATTTAACATCTTATATCTATTGCACCTCAATATAACAAATACCAGAAATGGTTACATCATCAGTCATTCCATCAGACATGACTAGGAATTTGTAATGACAATGGATCAGGTACTATTTCAGTCATGTGCCCCATATAGGCACATTTCAGAAACAGATAAACCAAATCATGAGTGTGATATATACATAGGTTTGCAACCTTGAGCTTGTGCACAAAGAGAAGTCATATGCTACTCTCAGTGAAATTCAATTTTTTTAAAAAATTACCAAACATGGGTCTAATTAAAATGTTTATAGATATGAACCAAGAGGAACCGAAGTTCACAAATTAAAAGACATTTCAAAACCTGAAAAGTCCTAAACATATCAATTCACATAGTGAAAGAGAAATGTGTCCTAAAGGACATGCATCTATACTGAAAAAAACAAGAGATACCAGATTATGATAATACAATAGCCACCAACAGAAAATGTTCATGGCAAATCTTAGGTAATACCAAGCTCATGTGGGCTATGATGATAGCTAAGGACAAGGCATCCTTAGGTAATAACGAGCTAATTCAACTGAATCTAGAGGTGTTGAGATGTAATAGTCATAACATCCTTTATATCTAGCCTTCAGAATGAAAAGTCAGATGCCAATAAAAGATACCTGTTACTATGCATAGCTGTGGAGGTTTTGTGCAAGCACCAATAAATCGAACAACATTTCTATGTTGGACTTCCCTGAAAGGAAACAGAAGAATTTGAAAAATGAAAAGCAGGAAGAGAGAGAGAGAGAGAGAGAGAGAAGAGAAGAGAAGAAGAAGAAAAGTCGAGGAAAGCACATATAAACTGCTTTAGCTACTATCCAATATATCACAAGATGTCACAAACTTTCCATTGAAATGATGTAATAATTAATAATTCACCTTAAAATCATTACTTCTTGAGCAAATTCTGCCCCTGCAGTTTCATGTAGATGCTCAGATCTTAGAACTTTAATAGCAACATCCTCACCAAGGTAACTTCCACGATACCTGTAACTTAGATTGAGGCCATTAGCTGAAAATCTACTTGTAAAATGCCAAGCAAGCAATGTGTAATGAAGAGAATGAAAGGTTAGGATAAAAAAAAGACTCACAAGTCCCCACAAGATCCACTTGCAATCTTCTCTTCCATCTTTAATAATCTTTTGTCAATTTCCCACTCACCAACTTTTGGTTGCACTGCTAATATCTTCTCCGCAGCTGAAGAATGAGATGAACCGGACCACGACCCCTACATTCTCCCAAAACGCCAATGCAGAATGCATCACTATCAATTACTAACAGATTCAGCAACCTACCAAACCAGGTAAAGATAAACCTTGAAAAAGCTATTAGAAGACCTAAAGTGCAACCTTACTTGTACAAGCCCAAAAGGCAACAGTGAGATATTGTAAGAGTTCGCCGTGATAAATGACATTGCAAATCTTTCTCTACATATAAGTCTTTATGAGAAGAAAAAAATGAAACAAAGAGAAGGAAAGTGCTAGGCTCGGTATGGACATGGATGTAAGATAGTGCTAGGCTCGGTATGGACATGGACACTGTTTTGATGGCTAAACTAAGCTAGGCAACTCAGGACTTTTCTTCTTTTAATATGGGTCCAGGTCAAGTAACCAACCTAGGCATGTCAGGACTTCTCTTTTTCTTTTAATATGGGTCTAGGCCAAGTAACAGCTTCAAAATTGTTTTGGCTTAGGACAAGGCTGACAATTGTGCCGTCCTAGCATGGCCCATTGACAACATTATGAATGAGTCTCAACCATAATGGCAAAGTCAGAATGGATGGAAGATGTATGCCCGGATTTTAGTTAAACAAGAATAATCATATATAAAGCACACATTACAACTGAACAACAAAAGAAGAAAGAAAGAACAAGACCAAAATGCAGTAATCAACAAAGTTAAATAAGCAGGTTTTTTTTATCTTGTCACGTTCAAACTTACATTTCACATGGTGGAAAAGGATAATCCAAAATGATCCAGGTTATGAGGTCCCACGCGATGCAGATTATGGAAGGAACAAGCATGATGCCATGCATAATATGCCAAATAGGTTTCATCAAGTTATGTGATTAAGTTTACATATGCTGAATATTAGTGAAACATTAGTCTGCATGATTATTGCAATATTAAGATATAAAATTGCTAGGTACCAAACTACGCTGTGTTACAAGAGTCTACATCAACCTCCATCATGAAGGCAAGATTACAGCATCCCTGAAAATTAACCTATGCTATCTACATGTTACCAGAAACCATATAAAACACCAGAGATGATATGTTGCTAATTATGCATAGCAAGAAAACATTAGACACCATGCATTGCATCACACAAAATATATTTTGGTCAAGGTGACAAATTAGGAAATGACCCTTATCATAAGGCATGATGAACTCTAACCAAGAAAAATTTTATCCCAGGAGGATCCTTTTAGATATTTTTACATATCAATAGCAAAGCAAAAGCAAATTATAATTTGGTCGTTTACGATTAATGTAAACTTGCATTCACATACTGAATGCCTTTCCTAAGCTGTTTCAAACATTTAATTCTTGCTATCTTTTGGCATTTGAAGGTTAATTTAAACAAATCTGAGCCCTTATCAGAAATATAAGCGTGCCAGCCCAAAATAATGGCCTACTTCTTGCATTTATCCTCCTATAAATCAACAACAGCAATTTTTTCCCAACTAAAAGCATAGCATGTGCAAGCATTCATTTCAGACTTAAAGATATATAACTAGAGCTTCAGAAGGAAAAACATGGAATAAATCCATGACATGGATACTAAAGAAGCTATAGGTCTGTTGTCCTCCCTATTCTAGTCAAACTGAAGCAAAACAATGGTAGAATTATTACAAATATATAAACAAAGAGACTGATCCATATTTCGTGAAAGTAAAAGTGATGGAATTAACCATGCCACAGTAGAAAGAAATATGAAGGTCTGTGAGTCCAATCAACTGAGGAGAGTGATACCTCATTTCTTGCAATTGCTGCCTCAAGCTCCTTGTGCAAGCCATCTGTATCCTGAGCACACCATTGCAAAGTCAGCAACTTTTGGGCTCGACAAAGATCCCTGTCATAAAAAAGAATAGAATCACAATGCCCCTTAAGTATCTAAAAAGGCCCACATGGTAATGTTCCTACCCATCAAAAAACGCCATACCCTCCCAAACAGGAAGGGGCGTACCATATGGTACCAGTACCAAACCGGTACAATATGGAGGGTGTACCAACACCCTAAAGCAACTCCATACCAGGCATACAGATACAGTAACAAGGGGGCACCGGTACAAGACCCGGTTCTGAGATGGTGTACCTTGCTACCAATAGTGGCATTTGATTTATTAGACAAGAAAAGGTGAATGAATAAGCCTCTAATGGCAACGTATTTTAGCAACAAGTAGCGGACAAACACATGAATTTCATGAAGGATAAAATATACTCCTAACATGATAGCAGAGACCACAATCCAGAAATAAAACATTGAACCGGCCCTTTTTTGAGCTAGAAGAAGAAGCTTAGGGCCACTCAATCCCCATACCCACCCCACCCAGCCTAGGCAGAAACCTAGGACTAAGAAATAGAAGGAATTTGGAAATGTGAGCTGACACCCAGCAGATTCAAACCCACACCATTAGACAGCAAGATTTCCTACCATCACAACCAATATTCGGTGGTAATCAAAGATCCAATTCATTTGAACTTTCAGCATAGCATAAGAACACTGGTAAGCCTATCCTGATAACTTAAAGCCTCTTCTATAGAAAACAAATTAATGGAACTCCAACTCTTATAATAGCAAATATAGAAAAAAATCAAAACATCTTTAAGAGTCAACTCTAATGCTTTCAAAGTTTCCTAACCCAATGTACACCTACAGTACAACTCAGTCAGACACTAATCCTATATTAAATAAAAGTCAGAAAATGAAAAATAGTTTTAAAATTTTTAGTTCAAAGTTACAAGAATAAACAAATGATCTACCAATCTTAGCCCATGGGATTGATATAACACATAGAAAACATAGAAAAATGGAATAAAACATTGAAAATCATGGTTCCTGTCTTGCCCAAGATCTTAGCCGAAGAATCAGTATCTCAGGAAGTACTCACCAACACAACATATTTAAAACTATTAGACCTTATTATCTCGGCCAATAAACCAATTCATCTTGAGAATATTCAAGCTTTTTAGTATTGTAAATGATTTTTTAAATTATTAAAAATTAAATAATCCTCAAAACATAATTTAATCTCATTTCAAATAAACCTGTTGACATTTTGATGCCTTGGTCATGACATGTTGATCAAGATCTTGAAATACCTTTGTTTCTTTTAAATTTCTCAAACCTTCAACCATGGCCAAAATAATCCCAAGTTTTCGTTCATCTTGATATCAGTTACTCAGCAAGATACTAAAATCTAGCAAAAAGTAGAAAATCGTAAAGTTACATATATGGTAGAAACAAGCATGGTCACGACTAAGGAGGCAATCATGTCAATAAAGACTTTCATCACCGAGCAAAGCCAGAAGCCACACAACCATGAATCTCAACAATGACAAGAGAAAGGATCTAGAGAAGGATCACACTGAAATTCCTGGTGCCTTTGAGGTTTGTGTGGACCATGCATAGGAACTTGAGTTCACCAAGATGGAAAAGTGGCTTCATAGACATGACCTAAGAGAGTAAACACGCGAAATCACAAAGGAGCTTAAAAACAATGCTTCAAACACCAATGGACAACTTCAAGGTTCAAGTGATTAAGTTCAAAGCTGTGATTGAGGAATAGAGAGAGGAAGCAAGAAACAACCAGATTTCTTTTTGACAAATTGTATTATAGTAGAGATTAACCCCATCTCAAGGCCCAAGGCCAGCTTAAAAGACCTGCAGGGCCATGATAAGCACATAAGATCCATAAGGGAGAGACAAAACTAGCACATAACAGAATGGGCACATAAGATAACTGCCAACTAGAATTAAACCCAGCTTCAAAGAGCATGATACCTACAAGACCAAGGCCGCTTGTATGGAGATAGTGATACAGCGTTGGCCAGGAAGGATGCAAATGCAAGTGAGGAACCTCGAAGTCAGCCCACAACTCGCATTCATAATGAAGCCTGTGATGCAAAAGAAAATAATAACTAGCAGTTCGTCACTCACTCCTCTTCAGAGTTGGTCATGTTTTGTTGGTGGTGCAGATATGCAGAATTCATCAAAAGGTGCAACACATGGATGTCAAACAAACTTGATGTGGTTGCTGTGACAGCATGGTTTTGCCACTGTAGCAGCAAGATGGATGCCCAGGATCTGTTTGCTTGAATTCCTAGAAGGTCATTGGGCACAGTTGGCGCAAGGCTATTCTTCGTTCTATAGCCATTTCTTGTCTGCAGGCATGTTAACACCCCCCAATGCCCCCCGCCACGCAACACACCCCCCCCCCACCCCAACCCAACCCAAAATAATAATAATAATAATAACAATAATAATAATAAGAAAGAAACTACGAAACCATATGCAAAATTCAAGGCACTCAAGATTATGAAGATGGCAAAGAAGAATATGGGAATAGCTAATTTCCCAAACCCATCAAAAGTGCCCCACAGTAAGAGATGACATTACCACTGATTAGATCAATTGACCTTGTTGAGCTTGCTGCAACAAGCCTATAAGAATTTATCAACTGCACAATGCTCTACAGTAACAAGTTCAGTTCCTTTACCTTCCCATTACTGTGCAGAGTTCAAAAACGATAGGCTGTTGAATCCAAGTTTCATACCATTTCTGTATCTATCAATGTTACATGAATTTTGCTTATGTCATGTTAAAGGTAATACCAACACAACTTCTTTTAGCATTTCCTTTCATAATATATCATGTCTACACAGAATAAGAATAAGCCAAAACAGAACTAAACCCATGTAATGTCAAAAGATATATTTCTTATTAGATCTAGAAGTGCAAAACTTAAGATACCAACAGATTATGCAAGTATGTCGAAGTTAAGAAAAAAGCCTACCTCTTCATGCCACCCATCTACAACGAATACATCCAGAGAATAGCCATCCATTGTTGAAAAGACATGAGCTTCACGGATGTTCAATCCAATATCAGATAGCAAAGCAGACAGCTAGTCAGACATATGACACTTAGTAAGTCCATGTGTACCATTAATTAAAACATAAGATATAAAGAAGCCAAAAAAAAAAAAATCACATCATTAATATATAAAGAACTAAAGGAATGAATATAGGTGCATTAATTTTGAAGGCATGGTCACCATTGATAAACAAGCTAGATAAGGAAAACACATTAAAATGTCTTTTTTTAAAGAAATATTCAGAATCTATTTCATGTGCAATTTTAAACTGAGTATAGTAATAGCATCGAACTCAAACTACTTGAATAATAAGATAGATACTTCTAACAATTCAAGAGTCCACACAAATTAAAGCACATACGTACTCGAAGTGCAAGAAAACAAAATATTCAGTATTCCAGAATATATGTTATGCAACAATGATTACGTTTGCTGATCATAATGGTAGGCAAAGTAGGCAGTCAAGCGACTCCATGAAAACACTAGCATCAAAGTCAAACTACTTGAATAATAAGATAAATACTTAAACTTGTAACAATTCAAGAGTCCACACAAATTAAAGCGTATACGTATGCTAAGTGCAAGAAAAAAAATGTTCAGTATTCCAGAACATACAGACTATACATTATGCAACAATGATTACTTTTGCTGATCATAATGGTAGGCATAAGTTAGGCAGTCAAGCGACTCCATAAAAAATCTAGTTTACATCACACGGATTTGATGACAATGCAATTCAATGCTAAATAGAATCAGAACAAATGTAGATAAATCCTTCATTTTACTTTCCAATATATGTTTGTAAGGGGGAAAAAAGTATGATTTCCAATTGGATAGAAAATATTATACATGAATCCTAACTTAGAATACATGAAGCACAACAAGTAAATAGGTTTATATAAAGCAGATAGTTGAATTCTTGTACCAAAATCTATGTTTAAAGAGAAAGAGTAAGTTTAATTATCTGAATATAGTATGAACTACAAATCAAAAAGGATAAAACATAAAATATTTAGCCAATTATGCATGATAGCATATACCTACCTGGCTAAGGAGCTTTGGTTTGTCAATAGTAGAAAAAGTTACTTCATGAATTGGGACATATGTAACATCATGCCTGCACATTATCAAAATTCAAAGGACTTAGTTTTTACCATTTCAAATGCCCTACAAAATACTTCAAGCATGCTTAAAGCACTATGACCTATGTATTATTTTGAGGTTTCTACGCCAAACTAACACAACGAATGAGAACTTAATCTACAGGCAACTCCATGATAACAATTTCAAGGTAAAAATTGGCAGTATAACAATATATTTCAATGGATCATTTCAAGTAATAAAGTTATCCATCCCAGACATTCAAAATTTCACATAATGAGAGAATGGTTTTATAACAAAATTTCGCATAATGAGAGAATATTGCCAAAACAAAAAAACAAAAAAAAACAAAAACAAAAGAATATACCAATGATAACTAGCTGTAGATTTTCATGCTTCTTTAGAGTTAGCTCATTCTTAACTCTAGAACTGACCAAGTTTCCATCAGAGTCAACTTTATGTAAATTCCTTCACCATCCTTTCTTAGCAAGAGTCACATTCAGTAAAAACATAGCTTTCCAAAATCCCCTTCCACGGCTTCAATCAAATGTCATTCCAATATATAAGAACTTCATGATTATGTCAGCAAATTGTGATTAAGTCCCATATGCATAGGTTCTCATTCCTACCATTCTCATGTTCAACTACCTAAAAGAAGGGCATAAGCAGTCAAGACATAAGATCTCATATTACTTCTGTAGCCTGGAAGTTAAATAAATTGATCTAATATCACTTATTACTTGTGCTCGCATGAAAACAAAACCATTCTAAGAGGATTCTCAGGATTCCTGCAATAGTTGAGCAAGGTCAATAACACGGTTTTGTTTTCCATTTTATCCATCTCCCAGTTATTAAGTTTGCACGTAACTCACCTCCTATAAAGCTTTTATACTACAACAACACTGACAGAACACCATTTCCATGGGCTTGGATGATGAGCATTTCCTTGGGCTTGGATGATGAGCATCTAATATTAAATATGTACAATAAGGATCAAAAAAAAGTACAGATCACAACATTTATATAACACGAAACTTCGGTTAAATCATCTCATATTGTATAATTCTTGTTCTCACAAGGTATGGGGAAAATTCTTTTTTTGAAATTAACAATCATTAGCAATTAATATCTGGTAAGACTACTATTCAGGTAAGTATTACTTAAAAACGATAAACTCAAAATCCCAATTGCAGATTAAACATCATATAGTTATAAAAACTGATCAGGCAAAAGGCACAGTGGATTTACCTTAAGCGATCAATAAATGTAGCAATTTTGAAGAAAAGTTAGTTCCACTGTTTTGTAAGAATCAATATTGGAAAGCTTTCGGATTCAAAATTGTAATGGAAAATGGCTACAAAATTATCAAACACAATTTTTAAAAAAAAAAATCACAATAGATGCTACATGAGATTGAGAATATCGTAACCTTGTAATTTATACATATCATGAATCATGATTAATAAGAATCATTGTAACACTTGAGCAAAGAAACTGATTTTGGTCAGGCATACATAAATACCTTGTAGGAAGAGCATCTGCAACATTTGTTCCATCTTCAGTGTCCTCAGTGGTCTTTCTCACGTCCAAATTTAAGTCCTCAAGCTTTGAGCAAGGTTCAAAGTCAATCCCACAATCCCTATTTTTACTCAAATAAGTACTAAATAAATAATCAAGAAGAAAGTGTTTTAATGCATAGGAAGGTTTAGATGAGTAAAAAGCTTCAAAAAGAAGGTATAAATTTGGCTAAGAATTATCACTATTTGCAAAACTACATGTTATATGGTCACTCTAATGGGATCAAGAAGGGGCGACAACAGATGCTTTAGTATAACACTAGCTAAGGTCGGGAACCTGAAATCGGATGCCATTCTCCTTCATGTTCAGTATTATCACATCCCCTTGAAGTTGAAACAGATGTTAAAATTTGATGCAGATCCTTTCCCCTATACTCTAGTATGAACATGCTACTCAGCATACAGAAAGAACAAGAAATTTGACGGGGAATGTTTGGGCACCAGTAAAGGGGAAAAGAGGATTGGTGGACTGATACTTCCACAGGGTCCACATAAGTTTTATATATATATATATATATATATATATATATATATATATATATATATATATATATACGTATATGCATACGCATATACACACACACACACACACACACACACACACACACACACACATATATATACATACATATACATATACATATATACATATACATATATATATATACATATATATATATATATATATATATATATATATATATATATATATATATATATTATTGTTGAAGTTTGTTATCTCGAGGAGCTACCATCATAGATTTCATATATATCTAAGCTGGGTTTGCACCAACAGTTTTATTTTCAAATATTACAATGCACAAAGCTCAAATTAAAAAGGGACCAGGATTTTCCCAACCAACATATCCTAGTATTATTAGGGGCAAAAGGATTGAACTAACCAGCATTCTCGAAACCGTCCTCAACCAGACGGTTCGAGGCATGCCGAACCAAACCGAACCGGCGGGGAACTAGGACAATTCCAGCGTGGAAAACAGCACATGCCAGTGCCAGAGAAGAAAGAAAGGGAAAGAGAGGGAGAGAGAGAGAGGAGAGAGGGAGTATCGACGTCATGCCGGGGGCCGTCGGTGGCCCGCTATGGTCGTCGGAGGGCAGCGGAAGCATCCGCATAGCTCGTCGGTTCGCCTGATAGGACTTTGAAATAAGCGAGAAAAAGAGAGAGAGGGGGAAGATCACCGGAGATGGGAGTGACGGCGTTGCGATCGCAGATGCGGGCTTCACTGGGGCCGAGGGATGGGGTGGCGGAAGCGGCGCAGGCAGCGTCGCAGTGAGGGGCTGTCGCCCCAATTCACGCGACCCCCTTTTTTAAAATCAAAAAAATTAAGTGAAGTCGGCAAACCATTTGCCGACTTCACTATTTAAAATATTTTTTAAAAAAATTTAAAGGTTTGCCGGCTTCACTGTTTAAAATATTTTTAAAAAAATTTAAATCAATGAAGTCGGCAATTCGATTGCCGACTTCATTGATTTTAATTTTTTTTAAAAAAACTTTTAAACAGTGAAGTCGGCAAACCATTTGCCGGCTTCACTTAACCTTCGGTTTAAAAAAAAAAACTGTGAAACAGGGGTGACGCCCCTGTTTCACACCCGCAGAACCACGCGCATGGACTGCGTTGTCCGGCGACCACAGCGGCCAGTCGGAGGCCATCCGACGGCCCCACCGACCCCTTTTCTTTCGTCCTCCCCCTCTCTCCTTTTCTTTCTTCCTCCCCCTCTATCTTTATTTCTCTCTCTTTTTCTTCTCCTGATTCGGGTGCACTTGCCTTCGTCGGTTCGCCACGATTCGGTACGGTTCGAAACCATACCAAACCATACCGTCGGCCAGCCGATACGGCCGCCGGTACCGGTTCCGCAATCCTTGAAACTAACTCAATCCAGCTCCAAAAAAAAAAAAACCAAAGAAGAACCAATTCAACTTGAACATATGTCCTTTGAATCATGCTCGGAATCCAAGAGTATACAAATTAACATATGTCCTATGAATTGTGTGTGTTATGGTTGACCTAATTTGACCTGAAAATGCTAATAGTCCAATAAAGTCATAAAGCCATATAGCACTCTTGGATTCAATTTTTGTCCTATTAAAATATGGATTAAGCCCGGATCACCCAACACATAATACGACCAAACCCACTTGCCAGTGTTGCATGGACATAAATACAAGAATTGGATTCAGATGCACATCCAAGCATTTGACTTGGCAAGAAGGAAAAAGAAGATACAAGAATACATTGGGTAAATTATAATTTTAATTAAATCAAATATACCTTTAATCTTCTTTATTTAAACATCCAAAATAAATATTAAGAAAATATTATTCATTAAGGTCTTTCAATATACATGTTTTTCATTTAAACTTCCCGATTAACTTAAAAATTTAAGAAAAGATGACATTTTCTAAAGTTATTTCAATATGTTCATAATTGGTCAATCACTACAAAAGAAAAAAAAACTCATTTCTAACAAGAAAATGGAGGGTCAAACTCATTATTGGATGAGTTCAACTCTTCACCAATCTTTAAAAGTGGCAATCATAGAACTTCATAAGCATCCAAGAATATAATGCAGATCTATCTTGGATACGTAACCGACATAGGTTTCTGGAGCGGGAAGCAAGTGTCCAGGTAACATGGCTGCTTGCAGACCTTTGTACCATACCAACAAGCTCAAATCCTTGCAATCAACTTGTTAAGGTGCTATATCACATCATTTTGATTATAGCCACTACTTCAACTTGAACCTCCATTGCACTTCTTTCCTATTTACTTCAGGCCATACCAAGTCACTAATTGTTTTATGAAAAAATAGAAAGCCATGCAAACCAAAGCTACAGAAACCATTATACCGTCATGCACCTGGTTGCATCCTTATCCATGCAACCCACTTCCATCAACTTATACGGCTTCTCTAAGTATCGATTTTACTTAAGCAGTTCCTCTAGTGCTAGGCTGTTTTTATAATGACTTTTTCATTAAATATCCATGAAGATATGATTGCAAAACTTAAAGCCCAATATTCCCAAGCAGTTGCATGTTCAATTTTCCATATATGGGCAGTATCATGATACTTTTTCATATAAACTCCATGGTCATACTTCTAATGTATTTATTGCTTTTTGTTCTCGATATTCACTCAAATGGCAAGATTTTTGGATGTTTGGCACGTGAACATGCAAGGGGAAAGAGATCTTCTAAAGTATAATCTTCTTTCCATTTGCTAAGAACAGTGACAATTCCACTTCTTCAAGAGATTTCAATTACAATACCAGATAGTTCATTAGTTGATACACAAAATTGTTTTTCAATGATAAAGCAGCCAAGAACTATAAACATACTATTAGTCCACCTGTGCATAAGAAGTACTTAAATAGACATTTTATCAATTACTCATATAGTTGTGGATGCTTTTAAAGGGGAAGAGAAAAGAGATACTTTGGGGCAAGGTTTTCCCAGTTTTCCCATAGAATAGGACGTGTCACTATCCCGCCCCGTCCCGATACTTGGGATAAAGGATGTCCCAAAGCGTCCCGATCGAGATGCTGAGATTCTAGCAAGACGGTCTATTCCAACACATAGGATGGTACTCCATCCCAGTGTCCCACAAGACATCCCGGGACATCCCGCTGGGATCTGAGTCCCTGCTTTGGGGAACTCATCATGATTGTTTGAAACGTTTTCAGCTGTCATTATGATATCATACCATGTTACTGAATCAAGATGTTGTTCAACATGCTAAATTTGCTCTCAAGGTGAAGTATTAATAAACTAGAATACTAACTGTGATTGTAGAAATCTGGATTCCATGCACAGATATTGAAGAATCCTATGCCTTTCTAAAGAAAGATTTATACCAAATTTGGCCTAGGACACATTTTGATTGAAAGAGAAAAATTATAGTTTCTGTCATGGTTCTCCATATCAGTGCATACCAACCCATACCAGACATATCGTGCTGTACAGGTACTGAACCAAGACTTGGTATGGGGGTGTACCGAGTCTCAGGATATTGACCCTGCATCAAACATACCAACATTGCAGCATGATACCGGTATTGGTCTATAACCGAGACGGTGAACCTTCATTTCTGTTATTAAATTGGCAATTGAATTCCAGCACAGCTCCCTAAAATCCAGTCAAGGTTAGTTGAAGTATACCTTCATGAAACGGACATGGAAGGCTGGGCGCCTTTCTGGGTTCTCGGCCTCTGCTAGAATCTTCTGATGTAACAGGACATCTTCAGCTTTATCGATGCTCACATCCACTAGGTAACTGAGTAAAATACAAAAGAAATCAGTGTCTAGGTACAAACAATCGAAGGACTCCTGTATTATGCCCATGACAGAGGGCAGAAAGGAAAACAAGAATCCATGCCATTTATAAGCATTAAGGCAGCTATATTGAAAGGAATTCAAGAATGCAAACATGAAAGCGACTATGTAGCACACTACTCGGAGTTTTACAATTTTGGACTCATGAATCATGCTTTCCCTCAAAAACCTAAACCAGAGGATTTTCGAAACCAGAATTAAAGTCAACCAACTACCCTAATGACATCTCAGAACAAGATACCACACAACTTAAAAGAAGAAACAAAACCAAGAAAGGAAAACGATCCAGATACTCGATCAGATAGAGAAAGAGAGTAATCCGTCGTCCGATCTACCCCAAAGTCCAAGAACCAACAAGAACTGCTACGACCCATACGATCTCAAGAATTCCACTGGAGGACAACTAAATCCATTGAAGAAATGAAATGAGAACCAAAGGCATCCAGTTTCAATACCAAAGCCAAGCTCGAATAAAATAATACTTAAAAACCAGCACCAAATCCGCATCATAAACCCTAGCAAACAAACCCAAGAACCCATCAAGAACACGGCCCGTTCCACATCACCTGGCCGGCAAGCGGTTGAAGTGGGCAATGAGCTCGTCCTTGTAGTGGGGATTGGAGACGACCTCCTCGATCCCGTTCTCCATCAGCCGCGCAAAGATTTCGTCCTTGATGTCGCATGGCGCGATTCCTTCTCCGCCGGCGTGGCTGAGCCCCCTCGGCGGCGATGAGCTCTCCCCAACCTCCTCGATCGCCTCATCCACCCCTGCCTCCATCCAAGCCGCCACGAGATCCGCCGCCCCCCCCCTCACGGCGCGCCCATCGGAGGGGAGACCAGAGCTAGCTGTAAGCTAGGGTTCCGGCGAGCGAAGAGAGCGAGGTAAAGAGAGAAGTTCTTGGCGGTGATATAGGAGTGGGCAGGTGGAGATTAACGGGACGGAACGGGGGTAGAACGGTCTTTTGGGGGAGGGGGCGAGCGAGAGATAGAGAGAGAGAGAGAACGGAACGTTGAACCTTTGTGGAACTTTCGAGGGTGGGTGAGAGAGAGAAAGATTGAGGGAGGGAAAAAGGTTCGAGGGTCGTATATAAAGAGGATAAGGTTCGGATAAACGATGGATGTGGGGGAGTGGGGTTGGAGAGTGGGAGTGATAGCGGATCCGATCGTTGTGCCGAATAGCGGGACCGGGCTGCTACCGAATAATGAACCTGACACGTGGCCGCTTTTGTGGGTCTTTGTTGGCTGGGGTATGTTTATGGTTCACAAAGACCGGACGAACCCAGCGGTCCGGTTTGTTCTGAAGTCCAATCCAATCAGACCGGTCTAGTTTAGGATAAATTGGATGGCATAAAGTAGTTGGGTCCGGCCAACAAATATTTCATGAACCTAATGTCGTCCTCCAAAAAATTAATCTTGTAGATTATTTCCTGGTTGACATCATGCACTGCTAAAGATTTTTAAAATAGCTAGGTTTGGTCGTGCCCGGCAACTAACCAGCTTTGACCGGTTTTGGTCAAGAATATTAACCTGGATCCCTAAGTTTCAACTCCATGGATAAAGATGGAGTTCGGGTTGCTCATGATAGAGTAGGAACATGGGATGTGTGTGGCCATAAAAACTTTAAAAACTGATGGATTGTTAGACGCGCCTCACCAACAGACAATGCCAGAGTCTGCGTTATTATGATAGAATGGACATGAGACATTATGCCATTCACCCATTGTGATCTAGGTTACAATTGTTGTTTTTCAGGATTTTTTTTTTCATTTTTTTTGCGTGAAAGGTTACAATTGTTGTTAGAGAAGCAAAGGGTGAATTGGGTGGAAAAGTTAATCACACACACAAGGATGAAACCATTATGAGCTTAAGTTTTTGGGACTGGCTGGGATTAGATCCACATTATTTTAGATGCAAATTTTACTAATCTACTAGCAAACTGCATATGGCTTAACTGAAATATTGACCATCTAAGAAGATACATCGTTATCATCTTGGCTACCTAACCTTATCATTGCATAGCTCCAAATGAACCATTTACTAACAATTTGGGGACCAATCAGTTAGCCCAACTATCTAAATGAAATACAATACATACATACATACACATATGCATGCATATATATAGCTTAATAATAAGTACCAATCAATCTATTTAGACATGTCAACTACCGGTGGGGAAAGGAATTTGATGAAGATGTGGTCATGTTCATGGTTGCAAAGCAGCCTTGATGGTGATTTTTTATCTATTTATATCCCAATCAATCTCATGGATTACGATTGAAGATGTGGAATTGGAATCTTATTAAGAAAAGGCACAACTAAGATGATTCCTTTGATACGATTCTCTAATGAGAAGATTGTCTTTGTTCAAGGAGGCACTGACCCTGATCCCGATCCTGACCCTGACTTTGACCCTTTAGTCAGGCTTAAACTAGTCCATATCGGCTTGGTTAGTAAAATAATCAGGATGATATATATACTATATTTAATATATAATGTCGTGGCACTGGTGTCGACCTCAAGACAGCAAACATTTTTGTCCAAAAAGATTGTATTTTCTAACCTTCAAAGGGGGAAGTCCTGCTGTCCCTTGAATTTTTTTGGGTAGTAAAGAGACCCTTTTTTTCCCTTAATCTACATGAAATTAGGTTTGGTTTTGACTTACATGTGTTGCTGATAGGGACAGCCATACAATTGTTTACATGATTGATGACAAAAGGGTTCAAAAAATTGATTGTCTTGCTTATCTCACCTGTGATTCAAGTTGAAGCGATGAGAATTTTGCTGTTGTATAAGAATAATAAAAACACGATGAAAGATAGTATTTTGTTGAGTTGATTTATGCCATCCAAGGTAACAAGATATTTGATGAAGTATAGATGCAATGAATGTCAAAGAACTTAAATTTGAAGTGGTATATATGAACAGAGAAATGATTTTGCAAAGCTACATAAACTTCAAAAAGGGGAAAAAATAGCTGAAGTTTGTGATAAATATGTGTTCAATGCACAATGAGGATGATTCAAATTTATAGCAGTGCACGAGATCAAGAAGGAAGATCCCTAAAGGGTAAACCTTTTGACATAAAAATTATGTTTATTGTCAACAAGAATAACTAAGCTGGTCAAAGGCAATACATAGACTAGGAATAGTAGTTGTTATGAGAGTTAAAAACGATGGTTTATTTTTTTTATAACAATTTATTTTAGAGTTTCTAGATGTGGTGATTTGTTCTCATGCATATTATCATGAAGAAAATTTTAGGCTACATACCATCTAGAAAACATAGGAGTAATTTTTTTTTGGTAAGAAAAACATAGGAGTAATTAACATATGTTTTTTTGCAAATAAAAAAATTTGTGGCATACATGACAACCACATCACCATGGATACTTCTCTAAACTTCACTGGTCTTATTATACCTTCATGATTCGCAGGCATATATTTTGATGGAGACATTCAATTATGACTTTGATCTGGGGGGCGAAGTGGGTGAAGAATAAACAAAAAAAGAAAGAGAAAAAGTAAGCGAAGAAGAGAAAGACAATTTTCAAGTGCAATAATTTGTATTAGTCATTTGTCTCCCATTAATTATTCGTTGCAATTAGACTAAATCTTATAGGTAACGTTAAGATAATCTTACAGATTATCATTTATATTAATTTATATACGAGACCAATTAATTCTCTCAGGTTTGATTGACTACTCTAATTAAGTTTTGTGGCAAATTATTCTTTTCAGGTTTGATTCACCTAAACTGATCCTAATATAAAAAAAAAAAAAAAAAAAAGGGAAAAGCGAAGGGGAGCACTTCATCTCTTCCTTCCACAAACCCATCACAGTTGCCTCACCAATAGAAGTCAAGCGCAATGTTTTCTCTTGCAAAGTTATTTTCTTTTGAATTAACCCATCATGGATTGTCTCCATGCCATGAAGCCATATGAGAAGAGAGGGTTTGGTGAGGAGGTTTCTAATTTTCAAATCCCATACGTGTATAAAATTCTTACCATGCTTTTACTCGTGCTGCGTCTAAAATAATGCATGAAGGTGCAATTAGGGCGGCGTGGCTTGCAGTAGGGTATCTATTTTATTCCCATACCCTTCTTTCTTAGTGTGATGGAGTTGCTTTTATTTTATTGCCACGCCTAAAATAATGAAAGTGCAGCCTCCAAATTTTGTATGGCCGAATGACGGCACCTTCCGCACCACAAATTTGGAAGTAGTTGTCAACTTGCAGTTTAAGCTTATGTTTTAGAGAAAAAAATTAAAAAAAAAAAAAAAAAAAAGCAATTTAAGCTCAACTTGCGAGGGTAAGCCCAGGGGTCCTCCTCTAATCAAAGTATAGGATGGGCCTAGGTTATCCCAGACGGAAGAATGATTGTTTTTCTTTTGCCACATGAACTATTGGATTATATTTTGTACAGTTTTCAAAGTATTTAATTTTTTTTAATTTTTTTTATATAAATTTTAAAATAATTATTATATGATCTAATGATCAACGTTGCGAAAGAAGATGAATCATTTTTTTTATCTGAAAGATAGGGCTCGAATTAGTTGTTTCCATGGAGGTTTGTTGGCCGGTATTTTTTTTGTTTTCTTCAGGTGAAATGACCAATAAGATCGTTGAGTGCAAGAAATCAGTCTCTTCCATGGCACAAAGTCTTGTGACAATTGCATGCCTCCTTCCCATTCCCATTGGCCATGCTTAACTTTCAGACAAGGGAAGCTCAACTATGCCCACTACTGATAGTGCCACGGAATCCTTGCGTGCATGCTGGCGTCACCCATTATTAACCCTTTGGATTCCAAAAATTTACTATTTAAGATGACTAAACAAACATGAGCACATCTTATTTTCTGATAACAGCATTTGCGGATCAATCTTTGTGCCTTAATAAATTAGTAGCAGCCATATGAAACCTCAATATATATCTCAAACCCAACTAAAATTCAGAATAAATCTTTTGGTTACATTTGGTTCATGCATAAAATAAGTAGGGGCCTTGAAATAAGTCTTATAATTATCCCTCAATATTTATGCCAATCAATTTACTTATCATAGATATATCTATGACCATCTGAAGAAAGAGTTGTGACAAGCTATCCCTTGGACCTACCTTTTATTTTATTTTATTTTTTTAATTACTGATCAATTTACTTATCATAGGTATAACTATTTTAAGGAAGAGTTATCATAAGTTGTTCCTACGTTTTACTTCTTCTTCTTTTCCATCGGTAAATATAAAATTTGAAATTTATCTCAAATAGATATTCTTTACCATTCCAAAATAGAAATAAACAAAAAAATGACATAACTTTTACTATTCTCATTTTTATTACTTTCCAATCAAATGCATCCTTAAAGTACTATTATTCATCCCTACTCACCAAAGTAAGTGACTAGCAATTGGGTTCATGCACGTCATTTCCAACATGCCATATCAGCTATTATCGTAGCTGCCACTTCAATAATAAAAGTTGAGTGGCAATATTTAGCATTTTTCAACCTTCTAATGCTTGTGATCTTAAGTAAAAAATGGATCGAAGATGATAAAAATATCAATTGGTGAAAATTGTACTTTTTTTATTTATAAATAATTCGTAGAATGAATGACCATAATTGATGATCTCTTAGATGATATGGATCCCAACGCAATTTCATTAAATTAACTCGACTCAAAGTAAGGCACAAAGTCTTATTACGGTATACTAAAAGGAAATGTATTGGAGAGAGTAACAATTCTGTAAATAAGAGACAACAATATGAACAAAGGTATAGACAACTATATTTGCTGAATACATCACAATAACAAAATTGTGTTAGAGAAAGTTTTTACAATGAGCAGAAATATTCTAGATTGTCCACGAGGACAAGGAGATTGTGAGAAAACATGATGTTGACCGCTTTCGTTGTGACTGTGAAATATACCCGTTGCTTCTCTCTTTTACTTTCTTTTCTTGCAAGCAAAAGATGTGGGACTATTGACCATGACCACTGTTTAGGATAACGTGGCGAGCTAGAGGCGACCTAAGCTGTTGAGGCCGTGGTTTCAGTTTAATTAGATCAGCCGATGCTTAGCCCATTTACTTTTAGCCCGAGCATAAGTTTTAATGTCACGAGCTAAGCCCAAGTTAGTGCAAGTAACATATTAATTAGCATGCCGTGCACCAGTTTAGCCCATGGCATCAAGCAAATATCAGCTGGACTGCTATACAAAATATATAGCTAAAAATATAGCAAGTTGGGGAAAACTATTAGCAGGATGATCATATGCAGCAACTTATCCAAACAAATGCATGCAAGTATTACGAGTCTGGCAAGATTTGACACTGCCCAATAAACTGGGCCTAAAAAGGCCCTTACGTTGGATTAGACGCAACTCCGTGCGTGTGCGTGCGTGCTTGCGATGTGCGTGAAAGGGAGAAAGGGACTGTTTAGATGTGAATGATTTCACATACGAAGGATAAATCTAACACCATATCCAGAAAAAGTTTGAACGGGATAGGATTTTCAATCCACTATGAAGGTTATAGTTGGTTTCTTGGATTCTATGTTCCTTTGGATTAGATTGTCATCCATCGTAAAAAAACAACTTGGATTCTCTGTGGTACACTATTTGTACCATAGAGTGATATGCAGCGCCTCCTATCAAGAGATGGGTGGCTATCAAATAAGAAGGTCTTATTTGTTCTATACACCATCCATCTCCTAATAGGAGCCATCAAGTGCTGTATAATACTAGCATTAATTCTTTGTCATTTTAGCTAATATTATCCGGAACGCTAGTAAGGATGTTTATACAAAAGTAAGGATGATGGGGTCCAGGATTCCGCAATTAGTTCCAACATCCACGAATATAGGGTGGATTTTAAACTAAATACAAGATACGGGATGTCACAATTAGTTCAAATGTTTAGTAAAGCAGGAAGAGCAGCCGAAGAGGGATTTCTCGCAATCATCTTATCTCTAATGTCTGAGATCATCTCCTACTTTGCAATTGGTGGTTGCTGGACCTACCATGGCTTGGCTTCGACAGTAAGGAGTTAGTATTTTATTTTATTTTATTTTTTTTGAATAGAAGAAAGGTGGAATTTCTTTGCAACCATACTCCCGGCAACCTGGGTAATGTTCTGAAAAATGACACCTTTTTTAATTTTCTACGTTGAATTTGAACACATTTTGGTCTTTGTATCTATTTAAAATTATGAACACTAGGTGAGGGAGAAACCAAAGTCCAAGTCTACAGAGGACTTGGATCATAATGCTAGAGCTAGATAGAGTCAGTCCATGGCAAAAGATCACCCTTTCAACACAAAACCATCCAAAGGTGGGCCAAATTCTTGTTGCATACTTTATGTAATAGAACTAGGCTGAATTCAAATGGACCATTTTGAATAAAAACAGCTGTAAGCTGCTGAGATCAGGCCCAAGCCTATTCAAATGGAACGCATATAATCTACAAGCTTCATCTGGGCTAAAAACTTGTTCTGAAGAACCAGTACAGGACACATTATATTGTTCTGGTTGACTTTTCCCGGGGCCTGGATGACTTGTTCCCCTAGGGGCTCATCTACATGACATTATATTCTGCACCGTGTGCACCAAATATACAGTGCCTCATTGGAGCTGACCGAGACAAGGTGCAAAGGACAGCAATCCAAGACCAATGCATGAGGGCCATAGAAATTGACATGTATGGTTGGTGTGATGCACTGCCACATAGTGCATGTCGTGTTGGATATAATATTTTCTTATCTAGGGAGAATTTACTAGATTTGGCGGGATTTGGCAAGATAAGCTATAGAGGGTGAAGATGGGAGAACACAATAGAGGAGGAGGCAGAGTAGGTAACCCCAACCTTTTGATCCTTATTCCCACTCCACCCCTTGAGTAGTGGTCTATCCAAGTGTATATTGCATACCAAGATGTATTAATTGGGCGGTGCAAGATCATTACAAAGGCATGAGTGTTGATTTGATCGCCATTTTGAGCATATCAATGTATAAAGCATGGCCAACTTTAGATAACAAATGGTCCAATGAGCATCCAGCATACTACCATCTTCTTAAAAAGATAGTGTGTGCTTCTTTCGAGCAATTAGCATTGGGGTGTAAAGAGAAGGACCTGGAGAGTAGTAAATAGACCAAGACCAAGCAGAACTTTGGTCCCTCCGTAGTCCAGGCCTTATAATTGTAGCCTGAGTTGGATTTGACTCATAAAACAAGAGCTTGAGCCCTGGCTGATCTCCATATTGATATCTAACCCCTTGAAGTGATCCTCAATTACACAACATCAACAAATTATAGGTACTGAGCAAAAATATTAGAAAATATATTACATATCCAAAGATGAACCTGGCTCACCCTAACAAACAGTCTAAATCCAGGGCCTAACACTTCCATGAAAATCCATGTCGAGGGTTAGAAACTGAGATATCCCTTGAACCACCAAAAATGCCTTCATGGACCCAGATGGACACTGTGGTTAGAGGCCTTGACTTCCAACACAGAGACAACCTACCCCTCTCATGCTGCACCCCATACCCTTTACTAAAGAGCCCCACCAAAAACTTGGCCTGAGAAACGTTACAAGAGCTCAGAGGAATGGCCCTGAAACCCTCCAACCCACGAAAACCACCTCCCCACCCCTTCATTTCTCTTAAAAAATGTCCCACAGACTCCATAATCCTAGGTCCCAGCATCTCCCTCTCAACCAGCCTCAGCCCCATCCTATAGCCACCAACAAAACTACCCTTTAATGAATCCAAGATAGCAGAGAAATGGTGCAAAGCCTCACAAAAGAACTCCACGAAGGACTTGAAAGGACTCTTACCAAAGCTAAAGAGCTCTTCCTCCACCAAAACCACCAGCTTTGGACTTAACTTCCTCACACCACCAAGCAAGGCGTTTAGTGATTGAAAGCTCCTGCTTGGCCTTTCTAGCTGATTGACCATGCAGTTTATTATGAGTGATCCTTCGCCGGCTTCGACCCGTTCCAAGTCCCCTTCGTTGTCCACATACAACCAATCAAACCTAAGAGGGAGCCCGATCGAGTCGGCAAACTCCACCAACCTCCGTCCAGTCCGGTGGACCACCTCCACATTGCCGGCCTCAACAAGTGCAGTGATCCAAAGTGACGTGCCGGCTCTGCTAGCAAAATCCACCATTAATGGTGGCCATTGTATCCCCTCCATCACGTCGAAATCCACGATGTGGACCTCCCGATCACCCTCCGTCGCCTCAAGGATGGCCTGGTTTGCCGTGAAGTGCCCGAACTTCACATATGGTGATAGTTCCTGCAGCATCTGGTATGCCGACATGCCATCGGACACCATGGAACGGACCGGAGAGACGCCGTTTGCACCGAGATCATTAGTCCTAGGCCGGAGCCCCTGCGCAAAGTAGCAGGCCAATTGACTAAGAGGATTAGTGTCAGTTTCTTGGGTAAGAAGCAGGTGATCGAGCCTGGCAAGTGCTATGGAGGCTACATGCCAGTTCTCAGTCTCAACAGCTTCGGCACCAGCCAGGAGTAGATCGGTCAAGCTGTTCTCCTCCATTAGTTCCCCTTGGATTGCTACCAAGTGTTGGGATGAGTACTCATGACACACTCCATCATGGCCTAAAGGACGGAACTTTTCCAGGTCCATGAAGCTGTCATGAACCAATGGCTCATTAACACAGCTCATCCCAGGAAAGCCAGTATTGAAGTTCTCCCCGTTGACGTAAACTGTGGCATCCATCTGAGCATTTTCAGGGAAAACATCACGCATGATCAAAGGGAAGATGATATCTTCATTGGCTTGTAGAGAACATTGCCCATAACTTGGTTCATACTCCATTGGTATTGAGAGGAGAGGGGGGTGGAGACTTGCCTCCATTAATGGTTTATTTGTGGAGCTATGAACGTACCTTTGAGATTATATACTCGTGTGGAATGAGAGAGAATGGTGAATCTTATTGGGTGGCAACTTAAGAAATGGACCCTAAAAGACGATGTTAGCTGAAGTGTCTGATGTAGAGCCTAATGAGAACAATGGAGGACCACATACTTTGTGTTTCTTGCAGGATCTGACCTAGATTATTACTTTGTTAGTAACCAAACACAACTCAGATGATGAGTGATTCATTCGTCAACACCTGTCAACAAAAAATTTTAAATAAATTATTCATTAGGGCCCTTTAAATTTTTTGGTTCTAGTGTGCTCACAATGATTGATGAGGGCACTTATGGTCATAGCTGACGTGTACCAAGGTAAGTGCAGCAGTTGGTAGTGGATTAGCTGCTCAATGGGGTACAGAATGGGGAAACCTTGCAGGTGTACATGTTTATGGTGCCGCAATTTAGAGCGAAATCACTCCATCAAGCCAAGTTGTAGGATGTGTTTTGATGATTTTGCTGTTCTGTACTTTGGGAAGAGCAGCTGATGTAGAACTGGTATATCCTCCTCATTTGTGTCATTGCTTACATTAGCCATCAGGTCATGTGAGGACAAAGCAAATACTATAATCTTCAAGTCAATTTTTATAACCTTAGTACAGGCCTAACGGGAGAATAATGAATGAGTTGGCAGTGTTAGTCACATAGAAACCACTAAAAAAATCTTCCTACCCAAAAAAAGAGAAACCCTTCACAAATCTGAATTATAAAATACACCCTTACACTGTGATATTAATATATAATAAAAGTGAACCTTAATATTGGAATATCAAAAATATTCAAATAGCAATCAAAATTTTCATTTGACTATTACCATATTGTGACGATAACTCTCTCCGGATATATATATATATATATATATATATATATATATATATATATATATATATATATATATATATATATATATATATATATATATATATTTTTTTTTTTTTTTTTTTTTTTTTTTTTTTTTTTTTTTGAAGTTAACATTGTGAAAGTAGCATGCAAAAATCAATCTATCTAGAAATACAATAAGAGTAATGTTATGTGCATCTGAATAATCACTACATTGCAATAGTTTCAAGATAAAGAATTTTGCATAGAAATAATAAATCCGCTCAACAACATAGATGAAAACATGTTCAAAGAGACATTCACTATAAATTATTTTACCATCAGATGAACAAGTCAGATTAAACACTTGCTGCAAGAGGCACGGATTATATAAATCTATCACCTATCTCTTTCCAGCTAATAAATTCCGCTTATATATATATATATATATATATATATATATATATATATATATATATATATATATATATATATATATATATATATATATATATATATGTATATGTATATGTATATATGTATATGTATATGTATATATGTATATGTATATGTATATGTATATATGTATATGTATATATATATATATATATATTTGAGGTTAACATTATGAAAGTAGCATGCAAATATCAATCTGTCTAGAAATACAATAAGAGTATTGTTACGTGCATTTGAGTAATAACTACACTGCAATAATTTTCAAGATAAAGAATTTTGTAATGAAATAATAGGTCCACTCAACAACATAGATGAAAATATGTCCAAGGAGACATTCACCATAAATTATTTTACCATCAGATGAACACGCCAGATTAGGCACTTGCTGCAAGAGGCACGGATTATATATATCTATCACCTATCTCTTTCCAACTAATGGATTCCGCTTTCATCTCTTTCTGATCTTGCAGTTAGCAAACTCAATCATCAAAAGATCCCAAAAGAGTAGCTATCATTATTTTTACTAGGATGGAAAAGAATAGAAGGACCTTATCAAGGATTAGTTGGGAGTTACATCAAAGTATTGCAAAGTACCTATTCATGAAGATAAAATTTGCTAGGGTGCTGTTAGTAGACAATTTTAATCTGCATGCAGTGAGAAGAATCGCCTAATTCTATGGACACAAGTAAGAGAAGAAGCAACTATTGAGCAGTTATGAATGATGCAATCGACTTGGGATGTGCACATTGAAGTGGACAATGTTTTCTGTCGCCTAAAATAAGGGTTGAGAAGAAAGCCCTAAAAACCTAATGCAGACAAAAGGGTTATTCTTCGTTTCCCAGTTCTTGTTGTTTTATTTTGAAACTTATTTGTTGGATTGTCCTTATAATAGTGCCATTGGACAACGTGGCTTGGTGGGTTGTTCGTCATAATAGAGATGGATCATCAGCAAGTAGTGGGCAATAACAATAATGACATTAACAATCTTCTCAAAAACAATGATAGCAACAAATATTTCTACTACTTCAAATGATAGCTAATGACAGTAACCATCTTCTTGAAAACAATGACAGTAACAAATACTAATGATGGTAACAACCTTCTCGAAAACAATGATGGTAACAATATTTCTATTCCTCCAAAGTATATTTTCTGGCATTTTTAGAATCTTATGTATGAGCATTTTACCTTTTTCATAGAGAAAATTACAGAAGATTCTTAATTTACCAGAAGTTGTTCAGGTTAGCTATTGATGTGACACTAGTACCACAGCCAAGTAGAAGAATCATGGTACCAAGGATAATTTCATGTAATAGCAGCCAAATGACAAAATAGAGGCCAAAATCACACTCTTCTGATTGTCCCCTTTGCAAAATCATTCATTTTCTCACATAGTGCGCTCCGCCGATGAATCTTAGTTGCGCAACATAGTAACCCTAGTGAATTGTACCACCACTAGAGACACCAAAGGAGCTGAAGCCGGCAAAAATAAACCTTTATAAGGCTCTGCAAAAATTTATCAGCACGGACAGAGGCATCGGTTGGTGGTTCTCACATTCGTTGTTTTAGTTTCCATTTACAGCAGGAGCTATATGAGGACAGATATAAGCTCTTTCTTCTCATTCCCCTAGATCAAATCCAAACACACCAACTCTCCCATTAAGGGACCAGATGAACCATCAAGAAGTGCTTTATTTCATTGAACCTAACCTAATTTGATTAACAAATGCAAATAAGATGGAATTATTTGGTGGCTGGGATACACTGTGCCCTCAAATTATTGCCATTCGATTGCTCTTAATGTAATATAAGGCAAGAAATGCAAATAGATCACAAGGTGGTTGTGGTTGGGAGAAAGCTATAGGCAGTGCCTCTAGTATCAGACCCCCCTCCCATAAGACAAGGTCTTTAGGCAGTTGGTCGCTCTCAGGGATGACCAGCTGTGGCATGTGGGAACCTCTCTCAGCAGCTGACCAAAGAAGGTTGCTTTCAGTGCCACACCATCAAACCAGTCCTGTCTCCTAATCTTTCAACTCCACCTACTCTCAAGAGAAGTGTGTTAGTATTTGATATTAAATTGACGGTTTCACAGATTTCTTCCATTGTAAGAGAAAAGCAGAAGACTTCAGACTAAGGATCTCCTAGAAAGAGAAGTACCAGAGTACAAGTAGAGAATAAGGTAAAGAATAGAAGGTTGAGACAACATTGCCAAAACTTTTACATAACCTGGCTTAACTGTACAAATTGCAAAATTCTATGGATAATTCTTGCCATTAGGCATTGTCATGATTAAATAACAGCATCTCCCCTTGGAACATCATCTATATTCTCCTTGTGGAGCTCGGAACATCATTATTACCTTGATCTAAAAGTTCTTTATTTTAGCAGTGATTCGTACTTCCACTCTAATCTAGATTCCTACTTGTTTAGCTATCCATTATTGAATGATCATGATGCTGATAAAGAATGGTAGATGGGGAAGAAATAATTTACCGCATACCTTCACCCGAGCACTGGACAACAGTAATGCAGTTCAGATCCTCAAGGAGTAGACCAGCTGATTTTAACTGCTGTTATTGCTGCCCCCTGCATGGTGTACAAAGTGCTTGCTTGCATAGCAACCTATGATGAAATAGATAAACACCATTAGAACATAATTAATAAATCATTTCTTTGACTCAAATCATTCAGTTCTTGCAATTAGATACTATAATAAGAGGCCAAAAATAAAGAAACCTGCATTCAGAACGTAACCTTTTTCTGCCAAATTATATTAAATACCGAGAGTGCAAGGGAGCAAAGAAGCGTTTGTAGTAACAGGTGTCTAACCTATCAGCAATGAATATCATAATACGTTTCAAGTGGTGATATAATGCAGATTCCTTGTGTGCAGACTGGGTCTGTCAACCAAATCACTGGATCAGCATCTTTCCATCCCATACAATCTGACAAGCCTGGCTGTCACTTATAATTGACCAGCTATCCAGTTTCAAAGAATCGTAAATGGCACGTAACGACATAAACAATCTGAGCTAGTCAAAATGCAGGTTGACAACGACATGGACGGCCTAATCATAAAATAACTTTAGTGCAATTTCAGGTTAACTTGCTACCATAGTCGAAATTCAGCATTCAAGAATCATCAACCAGGGAGAAAGATTCAGAAATGGAAACTACCGAAAGTTAAAATAATAATTCAGAAAACTGGGAAGTTGAAAAATTGAAATTATGAAATCATTGATACATCCGCACACTGCTTGATGAAAAAACTAATGTTAGATGAAATGATGATAAACAATAATGGTAACATACCCCATCAAATCTCTTTAGCTTGTAAGTTTTTTCTCGAACAAGTACAAACTTTTCTGGAATTTGTGAGTAACTGTGAGCAGGTGGATTGCGTATAGGTTAAAGAATCATTTTTCCGATGAAAATTCTGTAAACAATTCAAGACTCTCCCAAGATTTTTCCAATATTTCAAATAAAATTGTCAGTATGCTTGCTATCCCAAATGGTTTGATTAGGATGCTCAATCATTCCATATATAATGTTTCAGTGCAGAAAGTTACATAATTAACTAATAATATCAGATGCCGGCTAACATGCATGTCAGTATCCACTAAACAAGAAGCTCATGAGTTATTCATTGATAAATATATTTCAGTTGTTTTCATGATTTCAGCAGAGACAACAAAGAATCAGGACTAAAATGATCCAACTTTAACCAGGCTTTGACTGAATGAAATTTTAATCTCTTCTCTAATGGACATGTGAATCCCTTTTTTCTTACCCAATTAGAGGTAGTCTGATCTTGATTCTTTTGCAAAGCACTGTACATTCAATAATCTTTAAAACTAAGTGACATAATGCAGCTTTGATTGCAAAATGAAATAATGCAGCATCATGTAATCATTTCACAATGGTACTCAAACTAGGTCTGCTGGTGTTGCACTCCAGATATCAATGATAAGCCGCGAGCAGCTTATAAGAGCATCTTGAGGGTCTCATGTTGTCGCTATTGTTCCACCAGTGTGACAGTGATGGCATCGTATCCAATACTCTGAAAAAGAAATACTCCCAAAATTCCAATTATCTTGCAACAATTACACATTCTACGCAATTTTAATATGCACAAGAACTTCCTTATCTCCAGCCATGAGTCGTGGATATCTTAAGTAGTAACTAAAGGGATGTTAATGGGACAGGTTGGGCCTACGCCTGGTGTAAGCCTGGAAATCCAGGCCCAACACAGCCGAGCCTAGAGGCCAAAGCAAGAAACAAATAGGGTTATTTTTTTAGGCTGGGCCAGACCCCCATTCAATTTACATTGTAGCCTAAGCCCAGACCTTGCCCAACATTTCCAGATCCAGTCAGCCTATAGGGACTAAAATCCAAGACCGGGATTGGTTTTTTCAGTTTGGCTTCTTTCAGCCTCTTAAGCTGGCCCAGCTTATTGACAAACCAAAGTAATTACAGAGACAAACCTTACCTAACACATGTTCCTCTGTTTTATGAAGCTTGCTTCTCTATATATTGCTTCTTTAGTCACCCTTATACCATTTCCATCCAAGCATTTGCTGGTTTCTGTCTCTACTTCTGATTTCTTGAAATGAAATGCTGATCCCTTCTCACGAAGTCACAAACCATCCTTGAAATTCAATAATAACAAATCATCTGAAGCATTTTCTCGTGCCTTCTTAATTGCTGTTACCTGCAAGATCCTTCGGATCTATTCTTTTATTGCTCTAGATTTCGTGGATCTACCTCAAATTTCATACCTTCATTTAGCTCTCCTTATGTTCATGTACCCTTTTATTGCTTAAATGATCCATAAACAGTAGGAGATACTTTCTCTTTTAATATCAAGCATCGCTCATAGTTTCTCTTTTAATATCAAGCATCGCTCTCTTCCTATCTTTTTAGGGTCAACTTTATGTATTTGAGTTTGTTCATCAAAGTTTGAGAAGTTTAATAAACTCAACCTTTTACATAATTGGCACTACTATAAAATCTAGAGGAAAAACAGAAACAAAGGAAATTTTTAAACCACCAAATGCAAAGTTTAGGCTCATATATCGGAGAGCAACCCTCAAAAACTGCCCTGGTCTTTGAAAGAGTCTAAACAATGAGAGGGCTTCTTTCTCATCTGAAGGCTCAGAAAATGTGAAGATCACACAACATAACAAAATAATATCAGCATTTAGCAGAAGCAACTAAATTCTGTTTGGACTCATCCTAATCAGGAAACAATTCTTTAACATGACAATTAATTTGGATCATAAATCCTTCAATGACAAACTATATAGAGATGGATTCAAAATCTAATGCAGTGCATGTGCAAGGTCATCTTATAACAATACCACATTTAAAAATGAACACCACTTATTGTAGCTTACAACTAAGATTGAATTGAAATAAGATAAAAGTGATTCAGTAATTGGGAGGTATAAAAACAGATTTTTAAACTGGCCACATGAATCCTATGACACATCTTAGATCATTCCAACCGATAAACCATGTGAACTAAAACTCCCATTCCAATAACCAAGGGCATATAATATAGTCAACTTAATACCCCACCACCAAAAGAGAGGAAAACAATAATCAAATCTTGCAACAGAACCATCAAATCTTTAAAAAACATAAAATAAAGATATCATTGTATAATTAATGGGTATCTAGTCAGAAAAATGGTAAAAAGGGGAGGAATTGGCTTAGAATAAAGAGATGAGCTTCCAGTATGAGCAATGACCACAAGATAGACAGGTGCTGGTGGACTTGAAAAGACATAGGGTTTTTGGATAGATTACCTCTAGGGTGGGGGGTGGGGGGGAGGGCTGGGATCTATTTTAGCTGTAGGGTGGGGGAGGGGAGTGGAGGTGAGCTTCCAGTCTAATATATCATTTATTTCAATTTGTCACATCCAACAAGAAAAATGTGGGATCTATACTATTGTCAATCACAACATAATTTCCTCACCTCCATTTTACTGTAAATTTGAGATACCATTCTGCTATACCATTTTTCAAACTTCTTGTACACTTTTTGAAGCATTAGGATGGGACTGAAGACCTGAATTAAACTCATGAACCACACTATCCACCTCAATAGAGCTACAACCTCGGGTTTTCTCCACTCCATGATCTCTCATCATGACTCTCACCCTCTCAACATCCTCCCACCTACCAAGCTCGGCATACATGTTAGAGAGTAGCACATAGTTCCCACCATTCCTCGGGTCAAGCTCCACAAGCCTCTTGAGTGCTTGTTCTGCCAGTTCAAGATTTTTGTGAACCTTACAAGCTCCCAACAGTGCTCCCCAGACTATCTCGTTGGGCTCCATTGGCATCATGCAAATCAATTCATAAGCCTCATGCACAAGCCCTGCTCGCCCCAGTAAATCAACCATACATCCATAGTGATCCAAATTCAGCAAAATCCCATACTCCTTACTCAAGTACTCAAAATAGTACTGCCCCTTCTTGACGAGTCCTCCATGTCTACAAGCAGATAGAATGCAAGACAGAGTAACGGAATTGGGTTTGACTCCCATTCTCATCATCTCTTCAAAGACCAATAGGGCTTCCTCAACACATCCATTCGCAGAGAGTCCACCAATCAAAGCATTCCAAGAGGCCACACTCTTTTCAGTCATCAAGTGAAACATCCGACGAGCATTATCCAAGTCCCCACACTTGCCATACATGTCAACAAGCGCTGTGCCCACAAAGACGCTCATCTCGAGACCATGCCTAACCATAAGAGCATGCAGCCAGAGCCCCAAACTCCTCAACCCCAAGCTCGCACATGAAGAAATACCACTGACAATCGCAACTTCGCTCAGGGGAGCCCCAGACAACTGCATCTCCCGAAAGAGAAACAAAGCTTCTTCAGGGCAACCATTCTGAATGAACCCTGAAATAATAGCTCCCCATGACACAAAATCCCTCTCTGGCATTGCCTCAAACAGCAGCAACGCACGCTCCATGTCCTCAACCTTAGCATAGCCTGAGATCATCGAAGTATATGAAACCAAATCTCTCTCATCCATGTCATCAAACATCTTCTGAGCCAGCTTGATGGCAAAACATTTGCAGTAAAAAGCAATCAATGAATTTTGAACATGAAGATTGGTCTCAACACCAAGCTTTACGATCGAGCTATGGATCGAACATCCAATGGAAAGGACTTCACAGGCTTTGAGGACAAAGGGGAAGGTATAGAAGTCAGGGGTGACTCCACTTCGAAGCATTTGTTTGTAAAGAGAGAGGGCTTCAAAGAAGAGGCCATCGTGGGCATATGCCTTGAGGAGGGTATTCCACAGGAGGGCGTTGGGCCGGTCGGCGTGGTCAAGGAGGCGGCGGGCGTCGGCGAGGCAGCGGAAGCGGAGGAGGAGGGAGAGTAGCTTGGAGACGTAGAAGTTATTGCGGGCAGCGCCGGTCTTGACGAGGTGGGCGTGGATCTGGGGGAGGTGGGAGGGGTGGGTGGCCTTGGCGAGCAAAGAGATGGCGGGAGAGTTCGCGGGATTCGGCGGGAGGGATTTGAATTGGCGGGAAGGAACAGGAGAGAGTGGAAGAGAGCGATGAGGGAAGGGGTATTGTGCTCCGCTGTTCTCCATGGGCGGAGAATCAGACACGGCTAGCCGTAGGAGATCTTTTCTATTTTTAGTTTTCAATATCTCTTCTCCGCACCTATCTAAAGAAAGCCTTGGGCTCCAAAGTTCGACAAACAAAACTTCTAAAAAAATCAAGCATACTACCTCCTTTCCCATCAAAAAAAAAAAAAAAATTATCACACATAAAATTCCATTTCTAATGTAATACATTTGACACACATTAGAAATACCTCCTTGGTTAGATTTTGAAATATATAAAACCTTCCATCTCTTATCTTACCCTCGAACGGAATTAAAATGTTGATGGCATGATATTCTTGGAAGATTTTGGAGATAAACGGGCCTCTTGAGATAGAAAAGAAGAGAGGAGATAGATCAGAGGTAAAAATGAAGGGAAGAAGGCAGAGGCATTCCATGCTCCCCTTCTTTCCCTTTTTTTTTTTTTTTTTGTTTATTCCTTTTTTTTCTTCCGTGCTGTTTCTATCCAACTGTCTCACCTTTCTCTATTCTCATACCCAACAGAAAATACAACTATTTGAACCTCTTTATGTAATATAATATAGCCAAATTTTTGTCCATGCCGAGACTTTGTAGCCAAATGCAAGGTCACGATAAAGGTTTGAGAAAACGCTGCTTCAATCCGAGAGCGTGAGCATAAGGATGGGTGAAGGAAACATGGTTTTGTCGTCGAAGTCGAGCTTTGGTATCAATCGAAGAAGAAGAAATCTTGGCGAGCCTCTGTATGCCTGCTGCTTCAAGGAAATAAGAAGAAGGAGATGGAGCAAACGTAAAAATAAAGAGAGCAAGGCCTAGGCATTCTATGATCTCCTCCATTCTCTATTTCAAATTTTTATTTTGAACCTTTCTTTGTTCTAATACTCAACAGACAATACAATTATTTGTTTTCCTTTTTCTTAATATCTAATATGATTTACTCGAGTTTTATCCTACATTATTTTAGTTCCCTGTACAATGATATTTTTAAGCTTTTCATTAACTTTATTTGCTTCCATGAATGATGGATTACTTGTGGATAACTGTATTGATGTGAAGAACCAATCTTTGGACCATTAAGAAAACGGTTGCATGTTTTTGCAACGGGACACTACTTAAAAATATTAAATATAAGAAGTTGAAGTCCACGGGGGCTCATAATGTCTAACAAGTGATCACAGTCATGGAACGATGGGACTTTGCTTTGATATTTTTAATGAAATTAAAAATATTAAATATATGAAATCTAAGTCGATGTGGGCTTGACGTTAATTGATTTTTTATATGATTGATTGAGGTATTTTGCTGTTTGAAGTTAAATAGATCGAACACTCAATGCAATAACGGATATGCGCACAACATTATAAAGATTTCTGGCCCACTTGCTTATATCTGCAGAAAATAATGGAGGAAAAATAATATTTGATTTATGTCATAAATTGACATAAAAAATATCAATTAATATCTAAATTATTTAACTTTATTAAAAAATTGATATTTGTTATTATATTTTGCAGAAGAAGAGATCATCAATAGAAAGAACAAGGAAAGAGGATTCCAACGGCGCAAATTTTATGCAAAACGGAGTTAAATTGACCCAGGAATTGAAGAATGAAGAAAGAAGACTCAATTGGGTCAAACCCGAATCAAATCAGATCAAAATTGGTCAAAAATCAACTAATTTGGTGATCTGGTTAGCCGCCTGGTCCACAGCAATAGACGCATGGACCATGGACCCATCGGCGCACCATAAACCCCCCTAACAACCCTCTAAAACCTCTTAGTCTCACATCTAAAGTTTTGAAAACCTTATAACCCCCAAATTCCTATAAAAAACCCCCAAAGGCCCTTGTTTTATATATTCTTCCTTCCGATCAAGCTTGTAACCCTAGATAGTGGGGTTTTTAGCTCTCTTCTCAAGCCTCGAGCTTTGAGATTTTTTGTAATAAATTTTTTATATATATATAAAATCTTATTTTTATGCAATTTCATCTCTTTACATTATGCAATTTATTTTTCTTGCAATTAGGATAGTTTAATTTATGCAATTAGGTTAGTTTAAATTATGCAATTTAAATTTATGCAATTAGGATAGTTTAATTTATGAAATTAGGGTAGTTTATTTTTCTGCATTTAAATTTTGCAAGTAGATTTAGATCATGTCTAGCTAAGCATCCCTTCTAGGGTTTGCGATGAAGCTAGATCATGAGTAGGAATTTTACATAGGGTTCTTTCTTTTCCTTAGGATTTCTTTTTCTTCCTCTTTTGCCAAGAATTTTTGATGAACTACAGTTGGGTCAGAGTCCCTTCATAGTTCATGCTTGATTCAGTGCATAGGAGGAGAAAATCCTAAGGGATCCTAGTTACTACTCCCCTGTAAAGAATCTTGATGGGTTATCGTTGGGCCTTAGTCCCTTCATAATCTATGCTTGGGAAAGACAAGAGGAGTAGTCGTTAGGATCAATAAGAAAAATTCTAGGTAGAATTCCCTAATCTAGATCTAGTGGATTCAAAAACCCTAGATCCTTAGTCTTATTGTCTTTAGCAAACAACTTTCGACTTTCGATTTTTGTTAAAGCTCGCTTGAGCATAGATTTGAAAATCATTTTTAAATCAAGTCTCTGTGGGATCGACCCGTACTCACTGGTCGTGCTACTCTGCACACCGTGCGCTTGCGGTTTTATTTACAAATTTTAAGATTTGCACATCAAGTTTTTGGCGCCGTTGCCGGAGATTTGGCGTTTTAAATTGTTTTCAAATATTTGTTCTTCGTGCTTTATAACTCTCTTTCTTTTTCCTTTAGGTTTCTATATTTAGTTGGTGATTGCTGGAAAACTCAGGTACGCTTCTAATTTCTCTTTTATTATTTTTAGTTAATTACTTTTCCTTTAGACCTAAGCATTTGAATTTACTTAATCATAAAAAAAAATATATAATAAAATAAAACAAAACAAAAGACATTTCATAATCGTGAAGTAAAATATCAAAATTAAAAAAAAAATTTTAAATTAAAATCTTTTACATTCTTGGTCATCTTGTTTATTTGCATTTGCATTTTCATAATTAATCTAAGGGCATCAACCCATTAACAAGATAAGGTGGAGATTTCATTACCCTTCTTTAGCCCAAAAACCATCTCCATCATATTGCATTACCTAGACCTTTAATCTTAAAATCAATTAGACGTCAACCTTAAGGAATTCGAGCTCAATAGGACAAGAAACCTAAGAGTTCTACCAAGTTTGAGTTGTTTGATTAGTTGGTGTCTAGGCAAGTCCCTGAGGGTGGTTTGTTAAATTGGTTCAGTTGCTAGCCTGGCCAACTCATTTGGTGTCTAGAAAGGCAACGATGAGTGAACCTCCCACCTCTTATACTTACCTGGCTAACTAGTTGATCAATCTCCACTTGGAAGGTTTGAAGGGTCATCTTGGAACAAGTTAGGAGCTGTCTAGATTTAGGTTAACCCTAGGATAGATTGAGTTTAATTTATTGTTTCACTTGTTTGAAAAAAAAAAAATTGTATAAACATCGAGAACCGTACACCTCGTGTGTGGAGAAGAGTGTCGGGTCGTCTAGTTAGAATTGAGTCAATTCCTGTTGTTCCAATGGCTGAACCAATCCAACCCATGACCCTTAAGGATTTGTGTTATCCAGTTGGCTCCATCCAACCATCTTGTATCAGGTTGCCACAACCCACAGCTAACAATTTTGAAATCAAACCTCAAATCATAAATATGCTTCCAAAATTCACAGGATTAGAGGATGCTTATATATTTATTAGAGAATTTGAGGAGGTATGTGCAACCATGAAACTGCAATTAACAGAGGATGAGGTCAAACTTAGATTAATCAACTTTGCCCTTAAGGACAATGCTAAGAAGTGGCTTTATAGTCTGCCAAACTATTCTGTCACTACCTGGGAGGGCTTTGTGAGAACATTTTTAAAAAAGTATTTTCTCCATCATAAAACAGCTAGGATTAGGAATGAAATAAATTAATTTTACCAACTAGCTGGTGAATCATTTTGGAAGTACTTTGATCGTTTCAAGAATCTTTTGACCCAATGCCCACACCATGGAATAGAAACTTGAAGACTATGCCAGATCATCTATGAGGGGTTAGATTCAAACTCAAGAACCATGCTAGAGTCCATGTGCCAAGGCCAATTTATGGACAAAGAAACTACTAAAGCTTGGCAATTCTTAGAAGACCTAGCCGAGAAAAATTTACAGTGGGAAACAACTAGGGAACCTGATAAAGCTACACCTTCAAGAGGAGGAATGCATCAAATTCAACCAACCCTAGCATCAGAGGCCAAGATTGCAACCTTAACACGTAGATTGGAAGCCTTAGAATTACAGAGACCAGCCAATGTAAATCAAATATCTGCACCCATGTGTAAAGGGTGCAATGCACCAGACCATGTCTTAGAAGAATGTTCCTACTCGAATGAGTGTGCACAGGTGAATGCCACCTATCAAGGACCATTGAACAATCCTTATGCACCCACATATAACCCAGGTTGGAGGAATCACCCGAATTTCTCATGGTCCCAGAATCCTAATGTAGGCAATCCAAATTTCAATCAGCAAAATCTAAGGTCCAACCTAGTAATGAACAACCCGCCAGGCTTCCATGATAATGACAAAAAAATTACCTCTTTAGAGAAAAGCCTAGAAGCCATGATGAAAACACATACCAGCTTTATGCAAACCACGGGTCAACTCATAAATAATAACACCCAAGCTATAGCCCGTCTGGAAATGCAAGTAAGTCAGCTGGCTTCGACCATTAGTGAACGAGAACATGGTAGGTTACCTAGCCAACATGAGCCAAATCCTAGGAACCAAAATGGTCCATGACCCCAACAAGGAAACCAAGTTAATGGTGTAAATGCCATTCATACCTTAAGATCAGGAAAACAAATAGACAATAAGGTAGTTACACTTGATGATATAGATGACTCATCTGCCGAGTCACTTTCTAAAACTACTACCTTTCAACCTCAAGCACCAAAAACTGAAAATTCACCTAGTCTAGTACTTAAAAGTCCTAGAGCTCCTTTTCCAAACAGACTGAAATCCAATAAATCTGAACATTTAGACAAAATTTTAGAGGTATTTAAACAAGTCCAAGTTAATATTCCTCTTTTAGATATAATCCATTAGGTTCCAACTTATGCCAAATTTTTAAAAGATCTCTGCACTAGGAAAAGGACCACTAATGTACCAAAGAAAGCATTTTTGGCTGCAAGTGTCAGTTCATACCTATCTAGCCATGTGCCAATTAAATATAAGGACCCTGGAGCTCCAACAATTTCTTGTGTTATTGGAGAAACCAATATAAAAAAGGCCTTGCTAGATCTAGGAGCTAGTGTGAATATCCTTCCATATTCGGTGTATGAACAACTAGGATTAGAAAAACTTCAACCTACTGAGATCACATTACAGTTAGCCGATAGATCTCTCAGGATCCCTAAGGGAATGGTCGAGGATGTTCTGATAAAGGTTGAAAATTTTATTTTCCCTGTAGATTTTATTGTTTTAGAGACTGAGCCAGTTGCGAATCCTAAAGGACATATACCTGTCATTTTAGGAAGACCATTTTTAGCTATGACCAATGCTGAAATCAATTGTCGAAATGGTCTAATGAAGTTATCCTTTGGGAATATGACCATTGAGCTTAATGTTTTTAACTTAGAACAGGAATCCTCTTCTCATGCTGATGTCAATGTAGTCCAAGATGGTATTTATGAATCCATTGACATTAGTGATGATGAAGTCGACTTAGAGTCTAACCCCTGGTTAATCCATGAGTCTGAGGATGTCAATGAAATACTTAAAGAAAATCAGATTAATCAGGAATCGACACTTTCTACTGAACCAATCATTGAGATGATGAACTCATCACCTAAACCATCGATAGAGGAAGCACCCATTTTAGAACTGAAGCCCCTCCCAGAACATCTCAAGTATGCATATCTAGGACCCAAAGAAACTTTGCCTGTAATTATTGCATCAGACCTAGATCCCAAGCAAGAGGATGAGTTATTGTCAGTTCTAAAAGCAAATTAAGAGGCAATAGGTTGGACCATTGCAGATATCAAAGGAATAAGCCCTTCTATAGTTCAACATAGAATATACTTAGAGGAAGAGGCTAAACCAACAAGAGAAGCCCAAAGAAGGCTTAATCCAGTTATGAAGGATGTAGTTAAAAAGGAGATTCTGAAACTCCTAGATAGTGGAATAATTTATCCTATTTCTGATAGCTCTTGGGTAAGCCCAGTTCAAGTAATACCCAAGAAATCTGGGGTAACAGTGGTCCAAAATGATGCAAACGAACTTATCCCAACTAGGACCCAAACGGGATGGAGGGTCTGTATAGACTATAGAAAGTTGAATGCTGCGACAAGGAAAGATCACTTTCCTTTGCCATTTATTGATCAAATGTTGGAAAGACTAGCCGGACAAGAGTTTTACTATTTTTTTGATGGATACTCCGGTTACAACCAGATCCCCATAGCCGCTGAAGATCAAGAAAAGACTACATTCACCTGTCCATTTGGTACTTTTGCCTATAGACGAATGCCCTTTGGACTATGTAATGCACCGGCAACCTTCCAGAGATGCATGATCAGCATGTTTTCAGATATGATAGAACGATTTCTAGAAATTTTTATGGATGACTTTTCTGTTTTTGGCCTAACCTTCTTCGAGTGTCTGAATCACCTGCAATTGGTTCTAGAACGATGTAAGGAGAAGCACCTAGTTCTCAACTGGAAAAAATGTCAGTTTATGGTCAAACAGGGAATAGTTCTTGGCCATGTCATTTCTAAAAAGGGGATTGAAGTGGACAAGGCCAAAATAGATCTAATTGCAAGTCTTCCACCATCTAAATCTGTGAAAGAAATACGTTCATTTTTAGGTCATGCTGGATTCTATAGAAGGTTTATTGCCAACTTTAGCAAAGTAGCACGTCCACTGACTAATCTTTTGGCAAAGGATACCAAATTTGAATTTACTCATGAGTGCTTGAAATCCTTTGAATTTCTAAAAAATACACTTGTATCAGCTCCAATCATTCATCCTCCTGTCTGGTCTGAACCATTTGAATTAATGTGTGATGCGTCCGATCATGTTGTGGGCGCAATCTTAGGTCAACGAATAAATAAGCTGCCTAGAGTGATATATTATGCAAGTAAAACTTTAAATGATGCGCAGCTTAACTACACCACAACTGAGAAGGAGTTCCTTGCCGTTGTCTTTGCTTTAAAAAAAATTAGATCTTATTTGGTTGGGACCCACACCATTGTTTACACCGATCACTCAGCCATTAGACATCTCCTAGCAAAGAAGGATGCCAAGGCACGCTTAATCAGATGGATTTTGCTCCTTCAAGAATTTGACCTAGAAATTAGGGACAAGAAAGGCACTAAGAACGTTGTAGCAGATCATTTGTCCCGAATTCCAGTCACACCATCTAGTGAACCACCCATCAATGAATCTTTCCCAGATGAGCAACTCATGTCTGTGTCTACTGAACCTTGGTTTGCTGATATTGTAAATTATTTAGCCATAGGTAAGATACCTTCTCATTGGACTAAGCAGGATAAATATAAATTCTTTGCCCAAGTGAAGTATTTCATTTGGGATGATCCTTATCTTTTTAAACAATGTCCTGATCAAATTATTAGAAGGTGTATCCCAGATAACGAAGTCATGAATATTTTATCTTTTTGTCATGATCAAGCATGTGGGGGTCACTTCGCGTCTAAGAAAACTGCTGCTAAGGTTCTCCAATGTGATTTTTATTGGCCCAATTTGTTTAAGGATGCTCATGAATATTGTAAAAGTTGTGCTCAATGTCAGAAAATGGATCGAATCACCAAGCGACACATGATGCCACTCAACCCAATCTTGGTAGTTGAAGTTTTTGATGTTTGGGGGATCGATTTCATGGGACCATTTCCAAATTCCTTTGGAAATGAATATATTCTAGTAGTAGTTGATTATGTTTCAAAGTGGGTAGAAGCAATTGCATGTAGAACACCCGATAGCAAAATGGTCATTAAATTTCTTAAAGAAAATATTCTCTCCCGTTTCGGTATTCCTAGGGCAATCATTAGTGATCGGGGAACCCATTTTTGTAACCGACCTTTTGCAATATTGATGAAAAAGTATAATGTCACCCACAAATTAGCCACACCATATCATCCTCAAACTAGTGGGCAAGTTGAAGTGTCAAACCGACAAATCAAACAGATCCTGGAAAAAACTGTTAGTGCCAATAGAAAGGATTGGTCTTTGAAATTAATTGATGCACTTTGGGCATACCGAACCGCTTTCAAGACCAATCTAGGAATGTCTCCTTATAGGATTGTGTTTGGTAAACCATGTCACTTGCCTATTGAGATAGAACACAAAACTATGTGGGCCATCAAACAACTAAATACAAATTTGAACGATGCTGGAAACCATAGGAAGCTTCAATTGAATGAATTAGAAGAACTTAGAAATGAAGCCTATGAAAATGCAAGGATATACAAGGAACAAACCAAAGCATTTCATGATCAATCAATTATAAAAAAAACTTTCAATATCGGACAAAAGGTGCTCTTATATAACTCTAGATTACATCTGTTTCCAGGAAAGCTTAGATCTAGATGGACAGGACCATTTTTAGTAAAGGAAGTCTTTTCACACGGAGCTGTTGAGATTGAAAACCCAAGTAATGGTGTTATCTTTAAAGTTAATGGTCAACGATTAAAACCATTCTTGGAATTACCTGTCAAGACTGTTGAAGATGCCATGGTTCTTTATGAACCAACGTATTCTGATTAAGTTGCTTCGAGGTTTGGTCTGGCTGAAGACATAAAACTTAACGCTTCTGGGAGGCAACCCAGCTTATTTAATTTCTAATGCTTTCTTTGTTTTCAGTTTGCTTAGGACAAATAAATTAGATAAACTCCATTGGGGACAATGTCAGTCAAGTTGGGGGGAGAGCTTGAACAAAATCAGGTGTTATCATTTTCTTTTCCTTCCACTATGAGTTATTTCTTGCATTTAATATATTATGTAAAAAAAATAAAAAATAAATAAATATATATATATATATATGAAATAAATTAATCTATAAAAGAAATAAGAGTAAGTTAGAAAGTATTTGCTAATGTAGTGAGTCACGGAGAAGATTAGCTGGTTAGACTCTTGGTGGCTTAGGTCATTTAAAGACTATTAGCACTTCCAATTGCACATGCACACTAACAAGGTAAAGTAGGTGTTAATTGTAAGGCCAATTAAGGATTTGAGTATTATTTAAATTAGATAATTTTTTCTACACCCCAATTGAAGAAATTTGAATTTAAGGAAAGAGCTACCTGCCTGAAATAAAATACAAAATATAGAGTAAATGTGGATTGCCCTAAGCCTAGTAACCGGGTCTCTTCACCTAAGTCAAGTGTTGAGATTCACGTCAAACGGTGGTGGGAAGGCCAGGATGCTCAGCAAAAAAAAAAAAATAGTGTGAAAGCTACCTTAGTTCTTTGTTTAATCTGGGGTGTATAGAAAATTAATCGAACTAAGTTATGAAAAATGATACAATTGGTCTGTACAAGTTAATACTGAAATACTAAGTTAGTTATCACTCACACAAGTGCTATAAAACTTTAAGTGTACTCTAAGAAAGCTTCTAAGTAGACTGACTACCGATTCTAATTCGAAACTCATTACTTAGTAATACTAAAAAACTTCTTGAATTTCGATCTTAAATTAATTTGCAAAGGAAGGATCTTTTTGAAATATGATCTTATTTTGGTACATTGCTAAGGGACTAGCAATGATTAAGTTGGGGGGTGTGATTTATGTCACAAATTGACATAAAAAGTATCAATTAATATCTAAATTATCTAACTTTATTAAAAAATTGATATTTGTTATTATATTTTGCAGAAGAAGAGATCATCAATAGAAAGAACAAGGAAAGAGGATTCCAACGGCGTAAATTTTATGCAAAACAGAGTTAAATTGACCCAGGAATTGAAGAATGAAGAAAGAAGACTCAATTGGGTCAAACCCGAGTCAAATCAGATCAAAATTGATCAAAAATCAACTAATTTGGTAATCTGGTTAGCCGCCTGATCCACAGCAACAGGCGCATGGATCATGGACCCATCGGCGCACCATAAACCCCCCTAACAACCCTCTAAAACCTCTTAGTCCCACATCTAAAGTTTTGAAAATCTTATAACCCCAAATGCCTATAAAAAGCCCCCAAAGGCCCTTGTTTTATATATTCTTCCTTCCGATCAAGCTTGTAACCCTAGATAGTGGAGTTTTTAGCTCTCTTCTCAAGCCTCGAGCTTTGAGATTTTTTGTAATAATTTTTTTTTATATATATAAAATCTTATTTTTATGCAATTTCATCTCTTTACATTATGCAATTTATTTTTCTTGCAATTAGGATAGTTTAATTTATGCAATTTAATTTTATGCAATTAGGTTAGTTTAAATTATGTAGTTTAAATTTATGCAATTAGGATAGTTTAATTTATAAAATTAGGGTAGTTTATTTTTCTGTATTTAAATTTTGTAAGTAGATTTAGATCATGTCTAGCTAAGCATCCCTTCTAGGGTTTGCGATGAAGCTAGATCATGAGTAGGGATTTTACATAGGGTTCTTTCTTTTTCTTAGGGTTTCTTTTTCTTCCTCTTTTGCCAAGAATTTTTGATGAACTACAGTTGGATCAAAGTCCCTTCATAGTTCATGCTTGATTCAGTGCATAGGAGGAGAAAATCCTAAGGGATCCTAGTTACTACTCCCCTGTAAAGAATCTTGATGGGTTATCGTTGGGCCTTAGTCCCTTCATAATCTATGCTTGGGAAAGACAAGAGGAGTAGTCGTTAGGATCAATAAGAAAAATTCTAGGTAGAATTCCCTAATCTAGATCTAGTGGATTCAAAAACCCTAGATCCTTAGTCTTATTGTCTTTAGCAAACAACTTTCGACTTTCGATTTTTGTTAAAGCTCGCTTGAGCATAGATTTGAAAATCATTTTTAAACCAAGTCTCTGTGGGATCGACCCGTACTCACTGGTCGTGCTACTCTGCACACCGTGCGCTTGTGGTTTTATTTACAAATTTTAAGATTTGCACATCAATATCCATTATAACAGAATATTTAGTATTATAAAAATCTATTATAACATAAAGAACTGCTATTTTTTATATGTATTATATCTCTTGACACAACAGTTTGTTTGTGAAATTCAAAATTTTTATCAAATTCTTTCCATAGGACTTGTACCATCTAAAAGCAATAATTTATTTATTGAATAAATTTTGATTTCTTATGGTAATATGATTATAAAATCTATCTAAAAATATTTAAAAAAATCACGTATTGCATGATTAACATTGACCCTTGGTCTGGTCTATTATAACAAATATTGTTATTATCAAGCTCATAAAATTATTAGCAAATGCACCGAAAGATTTGTGGTGCTTCAAACATATGTTGTATAGTATACTGTTGACATATCATTTATACGTGAAAAAAAATAGTTATGTAATGTGGCAAGAGGTGGTTGGCTTTACATCGTATTTGCAATGTTAGGAAGTGAAATGAGATTCTGAATGAGTATAAAACTCAGTTCTATAATGTGATGAAAGATTATTGACTTTATGCCTTCTTTGGGATGTTTGGTGGATGAGATGGGATTTTAGGAGAAATCTAATATACATATATTAAAATAAAGACATTTGCATTAGCAGTGTTTCTGTTTGTCATGTGCTGTCAATGCAGATGCCTCCGTCTGCCACCTATCATCTGCACAGAGAAGACTCACAGGATGAAAAATACATGGGTGAAGATCCTAATGGAGGTCTGATCGATGGATTCGAAGGAAGACACAGAAGACTTGCGAGGGCGGAGGAGAGCGATGGACCCACCGACGGCCTAGCCGATGTATACGAGGGAAGGCACAGAAAACTCATGAAAGTAGGAGGAGGACAAAGGGAAAGGATTGAGGTCAAAGTCAGAGGTACTGTAGAAAGAGGTGATCTAGCAAGAGTGGTGGGGGGTCAGGCAAATACCAAGGGGGCTTGCATAAAGGGTGATTGTCGACACAAACATGAACGTTGGGCCTCGATTGCTCCACTTTCTCCCCCCGAATCCAAGATCAAGAGCCTTGGATCCAACATCGGATCAGTGAGATTCAAGTAATTTGGGGGGAGAGGATGGAGCAATTAGGGGAAAAAAAAGAGGTTGATGTGATCGGGAGGTGGAGATCTGGAATCTTGGAGATTTTTTATCCATGGGAGGTATGGAAGAAACCCTACGTTAGCAGAAGGAGGAATGGAGAAATAGTGATAGAGGACACAAAAAAGAGAGGATGATTTTTTTCCTCCCTTCTTATTGGTGGGAGGTCAGGATAAGTAGAATGATCAAATCACCATTAAGATTTTTATGGTTGGTAAATAAGATTTTTTTTAATAAAAATCATATATGACATCCTCTTTTTTTTCAATTCTTTGTCCACTACCCCGATAGAGAAAAAGTACATTATCCAATTGGGTCATGTAGCAAATTAATAATGAGATAAATATAATTTTTTTTCTCAATTTTTTTCTAATAAAAATATTCTTTTCTTATGTAAAATAAAAAAAAATAGTATTGTTACTTCCTGATGCCTTATATGACTTTCTATGAGTATATATACAACATCCTGAACAAGATATATAGCTTTCTATGTCTTTATATGATATCATATTGATTATTATGATTTTCTAAATAATATATATGGCTTTCTATAAATATATATGGCATCCTGAACAATACATACGACTTTATATGTCTTTATATGATATTAAGAAGTCATATAAGGTATTAAAAAGTCATAATAATCACGAAAAGTCATATATATTATTTAGGAAGCTATGTATATTGTTCAAGATGTTATATATATTTAAAAAAAATCATAATAACTAACAGGATATTATATAAAGGCACGAAAAGTTATATATATTCTTCAGGATATCATACATATTCACAGGAAGTCATATAATACATGAGAAAGTAATAATAATATTTTTTTATTCTACAGAGGGAAATGATATTTTTGTTAGAAAAAATTTGAAAAAAAATTGAGTAGTATTTAATATCTACTCCATTATTAATTACGCTATGTGGCTCAATATGATTGGACGGTATGCTTTTTCTCCATCGAGGGATAATGGACAAAGAATTACTCTTCTCTCTCTTTTATCCACGAGGATACCAATTAGATGTATTGTCCATGTTTAACTCTTCTTTTTATATTTCTGATGACCGTAATTCAAAAAAAAATCATATCCCGAGCATGTGATGGGATTGCAAGCTGATTATTGATTAAAATAATTTTATTACGTAGATTTTAGATCATTCAATAAAATATTATCATATCATTTATTATGATTAAAAAATAAAAAAAATTAAATTAAAAATAAATAATCATGATTATTTATTTTTATTTTTATTTTTTAATTAAATTAAAAATTTTAAAATTTTAAGTCATCAAATAATATGACGATGTTTTATTGAATTATCAGACTCCGTGCCGTTGAACAGTTCTAACTAATAATATCCTGGTGAGATGGGATTGAAGTGCTGACGTGGGGATCGAGATTCGATTCCGGAAAGCATGGGCTCACGATTCTATACCATTTCGCGAGAAAAAGAAGCATATTTTTTTCTTTTCCGATGCGAGACGTTCTTTGGATGAGTTTAATTTTTAGTTTTCAACTCCAATATCGTGGATTGAGGAGAGAATTTTCTCGTGAATGGACGTGCCAGGGCACGTGTAACTCACAGACATTGAGACAAGCGTCGAGCATATGAACTGGGTTTGTGGCCTTTGCTCATACCGCGTCTGAAAGATATTTTTCACACGAAGATATACGTCAATTTCTAGCAGGAAAGTCTCACCGGGAAATAGTGGTGCATCTTTTTTTAGACTTAAAAAAATTAAAAAAAAAATTTATAAAAATTTTGTATCATAAATTATCATGGTTCAACGAGTTACTAGGCGTGGCATAAAGATTATACGTATGCGTGCTTGGTGTACTCTGATTTGTGTTCCTATCATTTATTATTTATGAATTAATTTAATAATAAATTATTGAAAAAAAAAGTTTATTCAATGATATGGATTTAATTTGTTTTATTCAATGTCATTCGATCATAAATAAATATATACATAATGATGAATAATTAAATGCAACCTTTGAAGCTATAAGTAATGATACGAGAAAATGAGGATTCATATCGGAGTTCATCTAATGATTTTGATTTAATTTGTTGCATATCACAAATAAATATATACATGATAATGAATGATTAAATAAAATTTTTAAGACTATAATTAATGATCCAAAGAGATAAAAATTTATGCTTTACATATATTGCATACACCATAAATCACTAATTTTTAATGAAAAATTCTAAATGATATAATCATGAACAATTCAATAAACTCCACAATCAAATAGATATATAGTTATAGTTTAGAATAAATTTAAAATATTAAATTTTATATTATATTTATTAAATTTATCATGGCACCATACATATGTACTAGACTATGTATCTAATAATTAAAAAAATATAAATATATATTTAAAATTTTGAAAATAAAAAATATTTTATGTGATAAATCAGCATAAAATAAATTAATCAAAAGGTTACAATGGGCATTAAAAAATTTGCAATTTTCCCAGATATTTTGTAAGTCCGACGCGTTACTAACTAGAAATTGACGATAAATTGTGTCGACTCTCCACCGACTTCACTCTGAAGCAATCATCCCTATATATTCCAAGCCCTCCTCCCTTCTCTCCGCGTTCGCGCCGCTTTCGCTCCCTCTCCGCTTCGCCCGGAAAGAGTGGGTAATATCATTTCCCTCTCTCTTCTCGGACTCGCCCCATTCCCGAGCTCTAATGCCCAAATTTTCCTTGCATTCTCCATAAATTTATCATTTTTTTTAAGTATTCGCTCGATTTTTTCGTGGAATTTTAGTGCTGTATTGTCGATTTTCTATTTGTTCTGACTGTTTCCACCTCCGATGCCCTAGCGTTCGATTACCTTTGCCCGAGAAATCCGCGCGGAATCAGGCATCCACATTCCATTTTTGACAGATCGAAGCAGTCATGGTGGGGAGCGTGGGGCAGGCATCCATGGATCTGAGGGAGAAGGTGGAGCCGCTGCCGGAGGAGTTCGATCCGAAGGAGATCTCGGGGCCCGCGGATTCTGCGCCGAATGGAATCTTGGGGAGCGGGGACGGGAAGAACCGGGAGATCGTGCTCGGGAGGAACGTGCACAAAATGTGCTTCGCCATTAACGAGCCGGAGGCGGACGACGAGGTCACCGGTGAGAGGGAGGCTTATATGGCCAGCGTCCTGGCGAGGTACAGGAAATCCCTCGTTGAGAGGACCAAGCACCATTTGGGTATGATTTGCTTTTCTTTCTATCACATGATTGCATTGTTCGATCGGTTTGGATTCCTTGTTGTTTTTTTTTTGTTGTTTGCCTACGGTGGAGTAAGTTTTAATGGTTTTTGAGTGAAGGTAGGAGAAAAAATTTACACTTTTAAGCATGTCTATTAAGGACCGACATAGTTCTTGACGCCCTGCTGCGATAAGCCAGTCCGTTGGCGCTGGTGTAGCACTCCATTGTTTTATTGACCTTGATCTAGAGCCACATGGGGCAATTTTTGTGTGTCACTGGTGCTGCTGTGGCATTGTTCTTTATTTCAATTCAACTTAAAAGGTTAATCCTGATACATGTGCTACCAAATGTATTTCTGCTTTCGTTTTTAAAGCTATTGTCAATTTTGGCATGTCAGGTTTGCAATATATGCTAAAGTGGAAGTTTTTTTTTTTTCCTACAAGCTACAAATTTTTAGCAATATCTCCACAAAAGGTCGCATTTACGTGCATCTTGTTTTCTTTACCGACTACTAAGCTACTTCCACATGAATTTGTTTTTGTATGTTGTATCTATCTATTTCCTTTAAGCATCCAAAACTATATTGCATAATGCCACATTTGGGTTTTCTCGTTCCAATTCCAAGGTTTTCTTTATAGGGATTTGAGACAGTTTTCCATGTCAGTAGATAAAGCTTTCTTCTATTGTTCGCTGACCAACCCTCCTTCCAGGGAAAAGATTTTTTTTTTAATAATAAAATTTGTTCACCTTATTCACCTCCACTGAAGGCATCCTGGTTTGGGATTATGGTTAAGGCTGCAAATGGGTCAGGTTGACCTGTGACTTGACCCGGCCTGACCCGCTTAAGACCCGATCCAACCCATTTTAAAGGACCCACGGGGTCGGGGTGGGTTCTAAAATTGGATCTATTCAATTTTCTGGATCGGGTCTGGGTTTATTGAATTCAGACTCGACCCAATCTGATCCGAATTCAATATTAGATCCAACATGTAAACCATAGAGCAAATAGAGTGGGATTAGAATTCCAAATGCTCTTGTAGCATTGTTATTTGTTATATAATTTTGTTCAATTTGACTATGAGATTTGAGAAATTGTATTTATACTTAGATTGTTGGTCTCTACCAACTGATAGCATATTTTGTGTTTATCTTGTACATGCTATCAAGACGAAGACCATCAATCTATTTGTTATTTATGATTTATTTATTTAGATTACGAAACAAACACTGTACTAAAAGTGAAAAAAAATATTTCAGTTGTCAAGAAAAGATAGAGATGTTGCAGAGAACTGAATATAATCTTCGAGTTGGTTTTTGTATTCATTTTTTTTGCTCTAGATTATAGCTATATTTCAGTTAGTTTTTGATAGCAATGTATCAAAGTCATTGCAACATTTGATGGCATCCGTTCATCTATGAAATTTTGTGCTAAAATTTTTTTAAATAATGCTTGAGCTTTAGTAGTTAAAAATTGTGAATCGTTTATAAATTAATAGCCAAGACAAAGTAATGTTAATTTTCTTTTGTCATAACTTCTCACATATTGGCTTATTATATGAATCGGGCCCGACTTGGATTTGGGCCCAACTGGATCCGAATTTTTTAGGTTGAGATCGAGTTATACATGGATCTGATCCGACCCAAATGATCTAATGGGACAAAATTTTTGACCATGAATCCGATCCAAGCTGACCCGATCGGATCTTCTATTGCGTTGGGTCTGGGTCCAATGTTAGGACCCGATCAAGAAATTGGATCGGGTCGGGGTCACTTATGACCCAGTACAATCCGACCCATTTGCACCCCTATTTATAGTAGTAGATTTAATACTGTTGACTTCATAAGTATGGCACTTTAACCCCATTCAGAGGATTCTTTTTCTCCAAGTGGCCAAGATCTTCTCCAAATTTTTTGAACTACTATCTCTGTTGGGTTGGACATGGGATCCTCCCAAGTAAAACCCAGAAAGTAAAAGAAGCTGTTCAACTACGCATTTGATAAGTCTAACCAAGTAACAAGTTCCATTATTATTAATAAGCGCCTTTTGGTATTGTTCACTTTGTGCCCCAGTAGCATGCTGAAGCATTTATAGATTAGAACATGTTTACTTAACAAAATATCTTCTTTTCCTTGTGTCACACTTACTACTATACTAAATGTGCTAATACACTCCACCTTCTTGTATTCTTTACTTCCCTGGCCTAGAGGTTCCATGCTTTGGATAATCTCCAATCAGTCGAGTGAATGATGTTGGAAAAGAAGATACTCCAGTGTACTGCTCTTCAATTATACACAAAATACTGTAGGGGTGTTTGGTTCGCAATTGGAGTCAGAATCAGAATGGATTGAAATGGCTATATCCCCTGAAGCGTTTGATTCGTGACTGGAATCAAAATTGGAATGGAGATTTGAATCCTTAGGAGAGAGTCAGGATTGGGTTTTAGGGGGGATTGAGCCATTCTCATTCTGTCTCGGAATCAGAATTTGAATGGGACTCCCCCCAACCAAATGGTTAGAATGGGAGCCACCTATTCCTATTCCCATTCCAAGCCTTGACTTCTCCCAACCAAACACCTCCTAACAGTAAGCGTCAAATTCTAGGGGCTTGTCCCTATAAGAGTCTTAATTTTTTTAACATATCTATAAATGCTTTGATCTTATTGCTGCCCTTTTTTTTTTTCAGACTATAAAAAAGAATCTTCAAGTCATTGCATCACAACAATCACAATTTCAATATATGGTAGCTCCAGCTAGGAAATTATCAGGAAATGTTATCTAGTTCATTCTCTGCATCTATCATTTTGTTGGAAGAGCACTTTATATTTCTGCAATTGGCTGAACAGCATCTGGTATCAATTTCTTGCAAGTCCAAGTTGCGCTATTATCTTCTTTGATGAAACCAATTTTCTTGAGTGCTATATTTGAAAATATATTTCATAGGGTATAAATTATCTTTCTAAAATATGTCTGTAGTGTAACAAAGAGATTGTTAATGTTCCACACTTAACAAACTTTTTTCACTTTGTGGCTGATCGTTGTTCCATTTTAGGCTACCCCTACAATTTGGACTTTGATTATGGTGCTCTGAACCAGCTGCAACATTTTTCCATCAACAATCTAGGTGATCCTTTCATTGAAAGCAACTATGGCGTACATTCCAGGCAGTTTGAAGTGGGAGTATTAGATTGGTTTGCTCGTCTGTGGGAGTTAGAAAGGAGTGAATACTGGGGTTACATCACAAATTGTGGTACTGAAGGGAATCTACATGGTCTTCTTGTCGGGTCGGTAATTTTACATGTGTTTGATATTTAGGAAATGATTTAGCAACACAAATTACATGTGCACACCTTCCCAACCCCACTCGAAGGTGAAGCTTTCCAATTGCTGCAGCCTTTATGGTGTCAGTACAGGAATGAGCAGTTGGTAGGCAACAAATGAGTTGTGTGACCTATCTGTGATATTCCTGTATTACACTCACACGGTTCCTTATGTTTTTTATAAAGGAATTATAGTTCTCTACAGAAACATGAAATATAAAATAACCTGGCTATTTGCATTTTAACACTGCTATGCTTTTTGCAATTTGCTGTGCAGGAGGGAAGTTTTTCCGGATGGAATGTTGTATGCCTCAAGGGAGTCCCATTACTCGGTTTTTAAAGCAGCAAGGATGTATCGAATGGAATGCATAAAGGTTGACACTCTAGTCTCGGGTGAGATTGATTGCAAAGATTTCAGAAACAAACTAGTCCAAAACAAGGGAAAACCAGCCATTGTCAATGTCAACATTGGTAAAATACTCTCTATGTTTTCTGTTCTAGTCTCCTTATTAGTTTTTTCTTGGCTTTCTAATTTTATTTTCTGCAGGAACAACGGTGAAGGGAGCAGTCGATGATCTTGATATGGTTATACAAACTCTTGAAGAAAGTGGGTTTAGAGATAGATTCTATATTCACTGCGATGGTGCTCTCTTTGGGCTCATGATGCCGTTTGTTAAACGTGTATGTTCACTTATTTAACTCATCCCTTTGCTGATACCTAGACTCTGCTAACCTCTGCATCATGAAAGATTTGCTATTCTGTCTACCATTTTTCTTCTTGTGGAATCATGTATTGTAATGATCCCTTAAATTTTAAAATACATGTTTTGCCTAATATTACAATTCCTAATATAGGTTATGTTTGTGATGTTGGACAGGCACCTAAAGTAACATTCAAAAAGCCTATAGGAAGTGTGAGCGTGTCCGGTCACAAATTTGTTGGATGTCCTATGCCTTGCGGTGTTCAGATAACCAGACTGGAGCACATCAAAGTCCTTTCAAGTAATGTCGAGTATCTTGCTTCCAGGGATTCCACCATCATGGGCAGCCGTAATGGTCATGCCCCAATCTTCCTCTGGTATACCCTGAACAGAAAAGGTTATAGGGGATTTCAGAAAGAAGTCCAGAAGTGCTTGAGGAATGCTCACTATCTAAAAGATCGTCTTAAAGCAGCAGGAGTCGGTGCAATGCTTAACGAGCTCAGTAGCACTGTGGTATTTGAGAGGCCAAAAGATGAGGAGTTTGTCCGCCGCTGGCAACTTGCTTGTGAGGGAAATATTGCTCATATTGTGGTGATGCCCAACGTCACAATTGAGAAGCTCGACACTTTCTTGAACGAACTGATTCAGAAACGTTCTAGCTGGTACGAGGGTGGGAAGATTCCATCTCCCTGTCTTGCAGCAGATATAGGCGATGAGAACTGTCTCTGTTCTCTGCATCAGAAATGATGCATTGGTGTATTAGAGGCATGTTGTTTGTTGTTTGATGCGGCGAACTCATGTGTTGTGGCTCATTGTAGCAGGAAATAACTTTTGGTAATCGTAGGGAAACTATTCTAAATCTTTTCTCGTATCATTCTTGTAGTAAATAAGCATTAACAAGGACCGATGGAGGAATTCACAGTTTTTATTTCTCGAATTTATGTTACCAGTTGAAAAAAGATGATATTGGTTGCTTTCAGTGATGCCAGAGAATATGGGCTGATGGGTGGCATGGGTGCTTCTCTTTGAATTGAATTGATTAACATCATGTTGGCTACAGCTTCTGAGATAAAGCTTCAGTTGTTTCCACGAATCACCTTGCATACCATGAAGGATACCAGAAGGAAAATTACCATTTGTCTGCAACCAGCAGTCCATTATCTTGGCGGTTAAATCAACAATAAAACAATAAATTTTGAGGGGCATTAACTTGAAGACGCTCAGGTATCCGTACGAGGTAGCTCAATATTTTCCCTTCGTCTTCCACAAATTCAAGCTCATTATCTTCCCTTCTAAGGATATCTTAGAAATCTAAATTGTGTGTGTACATAAGAATTGATCCTTTTCATGAGCACTTTGCACCTACGGTGCCATTCTTATGTCGGCCTTTTGCATGAGCACTTTGCACCTACGGTGCCATTCTTATGTCGGTCTTTTGCATTAGGAAGTGGACGAACAATATCACAAGGTCTTTTGCATTAGGAAGTGGACGAACAATATCACAATCCCTCTTTTGCATTAGGAAGTGGACGTACAATATCACAATCATGTCCATATTGATGGTTTTTATTTTTAAGATTTAAGTGTGTTATGATTAGTAAGGAAAAGGATAGTACCATTCACATTCTTTCTGGGTCAATGTCCGAGCGGTTAATGGGGACGGACTGTAAATTCGTTGACGATATGTCTATGCTAGTTCAAATCCAGCTCGATCCAATAATTCGTTGTTCCATGAATATGAAATAACCAATTTATCCTCCAAAAATAGAAATGCCTGATTCGTAGAAATGAAGAGAGAGAATCAATTTTTTTTTATCCATATTTTTCTCATTCGTTTTGATTTTTCTAACGATCTAGATTAATAATATTTAATTAAAATTAAATATCATAAAAATAATAATTCTTTTTCTCATTGAAAAATTTATTATCTATTTTTTTGATAATAAAATAACCACCCGTTACTAGTGCAAAGATGAAGCACAACAGTGAATGATTGTTGAACCAAGTCCTTCATGAGAGTGGCAAGACGTGGAAAACCCTGTTGGGATTTGGCATGCGAAGATGAAACACAACAGTGAATGATTGTTGAACCAAGTCCTTCATGAGAGTGGCAAGACGTGATTTCAAAACAACTCATAGGAATAGACCATAAGTTAATAGCGACGCTTTGAACATGTGAAAACAAATCCGGTCAATACTAACCATCCTATAAAACATAACATAGTAACAATTCCAGTCAATATTTCACCGGACGCTGCTGTTACTTCATAGCTTAGCTCTCAATCATTAATGGAAACAACAACACACCACCTCTCCAGATCGAGTATCAATATATTCCGCAAATAATGGTTCGCCTAAAAATAAAAGGGCCTTGGGGAGGAACATATGACATTCAAAATCAACAAATCAAGCCGCACAAGATGTGTTTGATAGAAGAAAAAGAATAAGAAAAATACTTGCTGTTCCCTAATGGAAGTAAGACGATATTCCTCGTACCCACCCTTCATCTTAAGAAGATAGGTATCGTCTCTGTATCAACCTCTGTACAGAGTTACAATAAGCACGGAAATATCAGTCTTCAATTTTTTAAAGTATACTTCCAGTCAAGGATGTTGGATACAAATATTATTATAATTAACATACAAAGAACAACAATTCCCTAAAAGACCTGCACTAATATACACGAACTACGCTTCCAGAGATAGCAGAAACTGTAGCTGGTGATCAATTACGTCCTTACATGAAGTCCATTGGATCATTGAGAGATGAACTACTCATTGACTGGCCATTTGGCGAACTCTGAGATGGAGATGGACGATGCTGAGCCTGATGTCCACTCTGGTGATAGGGCGGCACACTCTGCTGAGGTCCCCAATTGAAGCGATTTCCATTGATGTTTGGAAGTTGCCCAGTTGCTATCTTAAGCCGCTGCACTTCTTCCCTCAGAGCCTCATTCAGAGCTGTACAAGAACCAAAAAGCTTTTCACAGTCAGTAACACCATAATAACATGAACTCTCCAACTTCAATGTTGGTATCTTCAAGTAACAGACAGCAAGTTGTTTTTCCAATAAGAGCACCTGGCCTAAAAACTGCACAACCTGGGAATCTGAGAACAGTTTAAACAACATTACATTGTGAACATATAACGATTTTCCAATTCTTTTACTGAAAATTGTCAGCTCTAGAATTTAATGATGCTAGGCAGGAAGAGTTAATTCACGCCTTTTGCTAATAACTTGCACCACTAAAGCTTTTACCGATAGGTGAAAGAAGTCATTTTTTTTTTTTAAAAAAAAAGGAAAAAAACAAGCAGAGCTACTGCATTGAAGGTATAAATAGCAGCACCGAATTCCACAACTGTTTTCCATCAGAATGGTATGACATTGGTACAGTACCAATATGGTTGATATGTATCAAGATTGAGAAAACCAAGATGAATGAAAAGCAACCAGTACCAACTGGCATTGTTAGTATGTATCGGTCCAACCGGTTTCAGCATCCCTATGCCCATACTGGTGCTGGTTTTCCATAGGAAGTCAAAACGTTGCAGTGGTGACACTATCTCATTCCAGTGGTGGTGAAACCTTGACTGCAAACTGTTAATATAGTCCGACTGGAAGATGAAACTAAAGATAATAGACAAGTTCATGTGAAATATAGCCTAAGCCTATCACCTAATTCCCCAGAATTCTGAGTTTATAAGAAGAGTTAAAGTGCGATATTAAACTAAAGCTTATAATTATTTATCACAAGATTTTAGAATTAAGTTTTCAATATGATGGCATATCTAACCATATAATGCTCGGTATTGTTTACCAACATCTTAAACCATGAAACTGAAGTAAACACAAACATCAAAAATTTAAGCTTAAATCAGAAGAGGACATTGTAGATGCATCAGAGACATACCATCACGAAGATGAGCCTGTTGCTCCATAGACTGCAATCGCAACTTGAGCTCTCTGTTCTCTGCTGTCAAACCAGTAGTGTCTCTCTGGGATATAATAGAAAAGGAAAATTAAGTCATTGTACTAATGATGGGTTAAGAAGTAGTACATACACTAAACTATTAACGAAAGCTGGAAAACATAAGTACAAAAAAAAAAAAAAGATCCTACAGAAATTGGTCATCCATGCGGTGAAGCAAATTGTTTAGCTTTTACCGTACAAGAAAGTTTTCCAAGTAATAAATGCCTTTGGACAAAGTTTTCAATGGAATATGAATTAGCATAAACTATATTGACATTTTTTTGACCTTTCTGCAGTATCTCTTATTATATTTGGGAAAAGATAGAAGTGCTGAATCAAAATGCCAATAACCTTGGAACTAAATAAAGTTAAAACTTTGACTTCTCTTTTTAAGTCAAGGCAAAACTTCTTACCAAGATGGTAATGGTGGCATTTTTAATAAATCACATTTAAACATAGGCATGATGATGAACTAGAAACTATCAATAGAATTCAGAAATTGGATTCATGACTTCAATGATACCCTATTCTCCCATATTTCACTGTTCAGTCATCACACTTCACTACATTCTCAACTTACTATATTAAATTATCTTGGAGAAGCCTCCAAGAAGTATCCCAATATATTTTACAACGAACCTGACACAGAGTACTTTATAAATTACTATACTACTCAATCTACTATCTTGAGAACATTCTAAAGTTACTACATAAATTATCTTGGGAACATGATGCATGTGCTCACACACCATGCGAACACCACATTCAAATTCTAAATTAAAAAGATAATTTGCTGTACCACTGGTGCATATTGCATACCATATTTTTTCCTGATCTAAGACAACACTAGGTATATCATATTAGTATCATATCAATGATCCAATATACATCAATTTTAGCTATGAGCATACCATAACACATGGTATTAGTATTTATTATATATCCACTACTTATGCAACTAAACCCTGATCTAAATATTTTATTAAAGTAAGTATACTTGACATGATTCGGACATTACTTAGGTGATCCCAGCAATTGACATTGTGAAAACAGATGCTCCCTCCTCCCAACAAACAAATATAATCACTATTTAAAATCTAAAAAACAAATTTAAGGGCAAGAATGAAAACCTGTGAAAAGAAGACATACAAATATAATAAAAACAACATAACAGAAAAATTGATTCTGTGTGTTTACTCTTCTTCATGTGTATGTGCATGAGCCCCACACTTTAGGCTTGCTTAGCTAAACAGGTCAGTTTCAATCAAATCAAAAAATTCAGAGTAGATTTCCTTATAATTTCTCATGCAAAAAGCAGAATGATACAATTCAATTAATTATTAAACTTCTCATATATCACACCTTTCTAGAGAGAAGTTGCGATAGTTCAGCTTCAGTCTTGCTCTTTGGATCTATCAATGATTTTAGGGGAAAAAAAAATCTCTTCATCTGCTAATATCAAACTACTGAAAAACGGCAGGGCGGCCAGCAATAGAAGAACTTAGATAAGGCATGTGGAGCACTATGTAGGAAAGATAACCAACTCAAATTTCAAAACTGGATCACGAAGAAACCCCAGGAATGGCCTCAATTGTAAATTTATAATACCAAAAACCCCAGATGATATCAACTCCACGACTAACCAATCCTAAAATTAATATCTGCAGTCCATTAACAATTTCTACAGAGAATAATAATGCCATCCAGATACGACCAACATCTATTAAAAAGAAGGGGAAGAAAGCGTAGAAAGCCAATTCGATGGTCATGTATCTGTGTTTGCTTGTGAAATTATTTAAAGACATACTTTAACAATGTTCATTCCAATCTATATGGAAAACAAAGAACCTTACAAGTGATGACTAAGTTGACACTTGATACTACGTAAATAGCAAAAAAGTTTAGAGGAGATCTTCTACAAGAATGCAATTAAGCAGAGCCCTGTCGCTAACCCAAATAAAGGAACTCGATGGATGATGGGATATGCATTCTAGAAATTTCCACCAACATGTTGCAAAGAGGAGATCAAATGGCTAGCAAAATCAATTGGTGTTGAGAACCACAATCAAAAAGTACCAATAATTCCATATGAAAGCAGGAATCATTGAAGAATCAGTTTTTATACAATCCACTCGAGCAATTATGGTACAACGTAATTTTAAAGAATGCAATGACAACATTCACCTCTTAACTAATAATTTTTTTAAGAAAAAAAATGCATGGACTTCAATAACCAATTCTTGGAGCCGCCTTGGCAAGGCCCAAAATTGATACATTTGGCACTTGCAGTAGATACAAACATGATGAACTATGAATAAATAATTCAAAGCATAGAAAAATTATATCAGTTGTGAATGTTGTAGCTGGCACCAACAATTTTTGATCAAATGTAGATTGAGAGGCAAACACTAAATCAACCAAGTATTTGCTCAATATCGAAACCAACGATAAACTGTTGTAGCCAATTTGACTCCTACCTGCAAAAGAGTAAGCTGTGCTGAGAGAGTGGTTGCCTCTGTCTGAAGTGTCTGAACCTTCCGCTCAAGTTCGCTAGTGTACCGAATCTTCCTCTCCTTTGACCTGGCAGCGGATTGCCTATTTGCAAGGATCCTGTAGAAGAAAATCTCTATCTCAGAAACACACAATCCAAACACTCGCAGGAATGAGTATACATAAAAATAGCATACGAGACTACAAATGTATATACAAAGAAACAACTTGAGTATTTTTTTTTTTTTTCTCGGTGCATATCCTACAAACAGTATTCTTTTCAACCTCATAATTTTTGTTTTCAAGGAACAGAAAGGAAGCTTGAATCATCGATTGTGAGAATTAAACAAAACATATTAATCCAAAAGAACAAAGATCGCGTATCTAAATTTAACAACACTCAGAATCCCATGTCAAAGGAGAGAACATCGACAAAAATCACTGAAAAAAGAGGACTTTTCGGATGACGTGTCGACAAAATTCACTAAGCGGGGGTTCTGGCAATGCGAAAAGCCGTTGAATTTAGAAACACGTACCAGAACACCCGAAACCCTCGGAAACGCTCCTGGAGGAAATTAATTTTATTCCCAAACATCTCCAAAAATTAACAAACAAAACCCCTCAAATACCCCATCCAGTAAAGCACACCAGGATAGAGCTCAATGATCTAAAAACACAAGGACGGCGACCCTTCATTCGAAGTTAATCGAGAACTTACGACTAATAAAACCCTAAACAACTCGAATTAGTGTGGATCCAATCACACAAATTCCCAAAACTTCCAACTTGACGAAATCTTAAGGAACTCAAAGCGAGAAGAAACGAAGGCAGAGGAAAAAAATTCAAGCCTTTTCGCTCTTTTGGGGTCGATCAGGGCCAGATCAGCGAGCTTTTCTGCCGCCACCGCTTTCTTCGCGGGATCCGACGACGCCGGCGACGACTCCCTCTCGAACAGCGATGTAGCCCCGTCCATCGATCCACTACGCCGGTGGAGGCCTCTCCTGTCCTGCACCCCGCCGCCACCGCCACCTCCGCCACTGCTAGGAGGCGCCCCCTGGAACGCCAGCCCCTCGAAGAACGCGGCATCGACAGAGAGGCTCCTGAGGTGAGTACCCGCTGTGGGCGTGGGCCTTCCCCCCCTCCCCTGGTCGACCGCCGGCGGATCCGACCTCCCTGGGTCGACTGGCGGAAGGCCGCCACCTGCGGAGAGGCTGTCATCTGAGAGGCAGGGGAAGTCGATGTCGGAGATGCCGAAGTCGGGGTCAGTGTCGAATAGAAGGTCGTCGGGGAGGGGAAGAAAGGTCTCGGAGTAGGCTCGCCGGTGGCCGGCGGCGGCACCGCGAGGGTTGGGGGGAATCGAGCCGAAGCGGGGGTTGGGCGGAGGGTGCCCGGTCGGGTCCATCGTAAGGGTCCACGGAACGAGCGGCGGATTGGAGAGGAGGGGGTCTAGATGATGAGGGTGGTGATGTCCTTATGGTGGACTTATCAGGGGACGGCCGCATCGATACGAGTAAAAAAAGATTAAAGTGAGATTGTACTAAGAAAAAAATTGGAGTGACCGCTGGGTCGGGGGTGTATCTTTCACGCAAAAGTAGGATTCAGCGCGCGAATCCACCGTTGGATCATCCACTTGACCGAGTGGGGATCGCTCTGCCATCTGTGCAGTAGGTAATCCGACGGTGGATTTGTGCGAAGGAAGGTGAATCCTTCTTTCGCGTGAAAGATACAACCCTGATCACAGAGAGAGAGAGAGAGAGGACACGCAGGATGGTGAGAAAAAATCACCTTTTTTTTTTTTTTTTTTTCGGTGCTACAAGTCAACCAGTCACTCAGTGTATCAGCATTAGATCGGGAAATCTGTCTCGTCTTGCTGACCGTTATATTCGGTGTGAACCGTTTGATTGAAAATGGATGGTAGTGAATGAGGTATTGGGAGGGGTGCAATAAAGGAGTGGAGGGCTAGTTACCCCCCACCCAAACAAGCCAAAGAAAAAAACCAAAAAAAAGAGTGGAGAGACATTGGGGCCACTACTGGCTCGAGAGTTCGGACTGTACCTTTCGCGCGAAACAATGATTGAGCTCCTTTCGCGGCATCAACCGTCACTCTAAACTCTTTCTTCCATCGGCTGCACAAATCGCAAAACAGATCTTGTGGGATCCAACGGTTGAGGTCACGAAAAAAGGTGGCTTATTGTTTCGCGCGAACGAAAGATGCGATCCCAATCCTCGGTGCGACGAGGGTACAGAGAGTTCCATTCCAAGTGTCGGTAAGACGCGTTTCGCTGGAAAGTTAAAAACCGGGAGTAAGGTGTCCAGGCCCAGCGCGTTGCAGTAAAGATCGACGGATTCTTGTTATCAAAAAGAAAAAAAAAAAACCGACCGATTCTTAACATGACCGTCATAGCGGCTATAATAGCCGTTATTGACCACGATTTAAAATTTTTTAATGACTTATAACTAAAAGAACCGATGATAAAACGAACGGCGTCATTCAGCCGGCTATAATGAGATGCGTGACTGCGAATCCTTTATAGTCTAACACTGGGAGACTGGGAGGGCGGACCGGGACGATCCGCTGGCGTTGGACTTGGACATATTTGATCCTCCGTACGATCTCGATCCGACGGGATATGGAACGTGGCGTATCAACCTCGAAAGTGGCGTGCCGGTACTGGTACTCTGCTTTTGTCCGCACGCAAGGCTGTCTTCCAGCTAAGTTTTCTTAGAAGTTTCTATGCGGAAACAGATGGCTTGTCGTGCAACACAGGCTTTTGGATCAGATGCCCGCTTAGTAATTTCCCTGAGCGCGTTAGGAGGATTGATCCCACGTCTTCTTTTCGTCTGAGATCGCGTTGGTTGGACTTCGAGACAAATTTGCTGGTCGGCTTGAAACAGCTTTCCAGCAATCCCAGCAAATCCGTAGCAGCCGTGTGCTTCCACCACCAGTGAGGGCTAGTGGATGTACGGCATGAGCCGGTGGGGAAATCGTTTGCTGCCTTCACCTGAGGCCCTCTCTAACTTGGCGTATCCACCGCCCATGTTCAAATAACTCCATCTCCTAGATACTTTCCGCGTCGAAGTGCGACCACAATTCACAGTTTTTTTATGTATTGCACAATAATATATATCACCTTTTTTTAGTATGAATATTTTTTTATTAGATCTTTTTGCTGATGATATTAAAAATATAAACACAAAATTCTGTGAATATATTTCATGCATTACATGAATTCTGCTACTTGAGAGAATAATCTGCAAGATACAAATAAATATTGTTACAAAAGATAAGTTAGAAAAAAAAATCGGGCAATTGAGAAATAAGAGAGATAATATATGCATGAGTAAAAGAGTATCCATATTTTTGTTTGTTTTTAAATTAAAAAAAATAATTTGGTTGGTTATGGGTGTGGATTAAAGATAAGTAAAGATTTTTGTAAATAGTATCTAATGTGCACCGCATCACCCACCGGCCTTGCACTACCGCATGGTCCATTAAGGTCAAAAGATGGTAAAAAAGATCTAAAGAGCGGTGGAAAAGCATCTAATAAGGGTCTTAATCAATTAATGTCATGTTAAATACAGTATCTTTGACGGCAACATCATTGATCTAGAAGCCCATTATAGGTGGATGAATGGATGGTACAGGATACCTTCCATGCGTACAAAAGTCGGTGCACAAGTGAGCATCTTCCAAGACGCATCAGTCATGACATTTCTCTGCACCAATCAAGCATCTTCCTCGGCAACAAGAATGATTGGTATGTGGTCTCCGTTACTAGTGGCAATTTTGTACCTTCATACTCACCATTGTGCATATTTCATACAAGGCTAGCTTATATTCTATGATCAAGAGATTTTTTTTTTTGATAAATATATATTCATCTCAATGAAAGTCGGACATTCTTCTTCTATAATGCCTAATTTTGCACCTCTTTACGAGAGGTGCAGAGCTGATCATGGTTTGGACTTTGGGCCCAAACTCTATTCATGCTTCGTTGGGCTTCAAGCCAGGTCTAAATAAAATTTAACATGTTCCTTGCTCAAAACCAACCCACAATGAGCTTTAGAGAGGTGGTATGGTTTACATATTATTGCCTCTTTCCTTGGTTGAAACAGGGCCAACAATGGTTTCAACGATCTTAAGCTTTAGGCTGCGGTTTGTTGATAGACCACAAACAAATGCAAAAGTCTTGTTGGGGGATACCCACCGACCGACCGACCGACTATCGGAGGGCCCGACCGGCTGGCGGCCCGACCGACTAAGCCCGACCGACTAACCAACGGCCCGACGGACGACTCTGACTGGCCGATCGTCGGTCGGGCGACAGGCCGACGGACGCCATCAGCGGCTAACTACGGCCATTCCACAGTCCATTCCCGACCGACTAAGCCCGACCGACTAACCGACGGCCCGACGGACGACTCTGACTGGCCGATCGTCGGTCGTGCGACAGGCCGACGGACGCCATCAGCGGCTAACTACGGCCATTCCACGGTCCATTCCCGACCGACTAAACCCCGACCCACATGAAGCTCGCCGACCGACGGAGGAGTCCGACACCACTCTGCTGGCCACCGACCTGGGGTCGGCCGACTCCACCAACCACCGTACGGTCGCCAGACGTTGTCAGCCCTGACACGGACATGCGGCACAATTACCTAGGGGCATTGTCCCGCCCGGGGCCGGGTCAACCCTGGCGATTAGACGGCTACACGGCGACATGACGTTTTCACGGTGGCTCTGACAGTCTACAGTGAGTTGACAGTTCCTCACTTGTCCGCGCCATTAATGACGGCGCCATACCGTGCTCCACTATATATACCGGGGAAGGCAACAGTGCAAGGGGTCGATCCGCCCGTCTCTCCCACATACGCAGGCTCGCTCCTCTCTCTCTCTCTCTCCCTCTCTCTTTCTCAGAGCTCTCTGTCTGCATTTCACTGTTGCCCAGTCACCTCTCTGACTTGACCGTCGGAGGGTCCCCGTCGGAGCCGCCTCCGGTCAGTGCGGACTTCCTTTTGCAGGTGCACGCTTCCCGGCGATCGGGCGACGAGGCGATTGGCCGCAACAGATTGGCGCGCCAGGAAGGGGAGCAGCATGACAAAGACAAGAGCTCAACGATCGAGAGTCACTGGGTCGGCCAGGCGCTCTTCCCGCCGGGAAGAAGCCTCTCCGCCCCCACCGGCGGCGGAGCCTAGCTCTCCGCGCCCTGCAGTGACCACGGAGGCCCAGATTGCGGCCATCGTACGGCAGATGACCGTACTGACCGACGCAGTCAAAAGCCTCCAGCAACAACCGGCGGCCCGACCTATGCCTTCCAGGAGCAGCCGCCGATGGCCGCGCCGACCCCTGTCGCCTCCATGCGAGCGCTCCCAACAGCGCTCCCACGGAGAGGAGGAGGGGCGACCACGGCGCGACGACCGACGGTCCCAGCGGCCCTCTCCTTCCCCGTTGGAACGGGCGAGGAAGGAAAAGCGGCCGTGCACACCGTCGGCCTCTCTTTCAGAATCCTCCGGAGGCTCCACCCCTGGGGTCTCCCAGCATCGACGAGCGGACGACTACGAGCGACGGTTCGAGGAGATCGACCGCCGACTCGCCCAACTGCAGATGGACGGCCAGAAGTCTTCGAACGACGTCGACTTCCAGACCGCCCAGCCTCTCTCTCGACTGGTCCTCGATGAGCCGATTCTCAGTCGGTTCAAAATGCCGAACGTGGAGCCATACGACGGCTCCACCGACCCAGTCGACCACCTCGAGAGCTATAAAGCTCTCATGACGATTCAAGGGGCAACCGACGCTCTTTTTTGCATCGGCTTCCCCGCCACACTTCGCAAGGCTGCCAGGGCTTGGTACTCCGGTCTTCGATCGGGCAGTATCCATTCCTTCGCACAGCTCGAGCACTCGTTCGTGGCCCATTTCAGCACCAGCCGAAAGCCGCCGCGAACGTCGGATAGCCTTTTCTCCCTCAAGCAGGGGGAAAACGAGACGCTCCGACACTTCGTGGCGCGATTCAACGCGGCCACGCTCGAGGTCCGGGACCTCAACGAAGACATGGCGGTTTCAGCCATGAAGCGGGGCCTGAGGTCGTCCCGATTTACTTATTCTCTGGACAAGACCCTCCCCCGAACATACGCCGAGCTACTGGAGCGCGCATACAAGTATATGCGCGCGGACGAAGGAGCGTCCGACCGACGCTTGGTCGAGCCCAGAGGTCCGAAGGAGAAGCGAAGAAAAGGTCGGGAGCCCGCCGAACCAAGCAGGCCCCCGGCCAATAGTCGGCTTTCTCCACCCCGACAGATCCAAAAATCACCCCACCGACAGACTCCGAGGCCGGTGCGTCCCAGGTATGACTCCTACACTCCTCTCTCCGCTCTCCGTGCGCAGATCTTGATGGAGATCGAAGGGGAAGAATACCTGCGACGGCCTCCGCCTCTGAAGGCAAAGGGCCTCGACCATCGGAAGTACTGCCGGTTCCATCGGAGCCACGGCCACGACACCGAGCGATGCATCCAGTTGAAGGATGAGATCGAAAATCTCATCCGCCGGGGGTATCTCGGCAAATTTCGAAAGGGTCCGCCGACCCGACCGACTGCCGATCGATGCCCCCAGCCGACTGAAGAGGTGCCGACTAACCAGCCGACGGCTGGAGTCATCAACATGATCTCCAAGCGGCTGGGATCGGGGACGTCTACAGGGGGGAGCCGACGAAAAAGCCGCGCCCGGACGACGTGATTACCTTCTCAGAAGGCGATGTTCGGGGCATCCAGACTCCCCACGACGACGCTGTTGTTGTGTCGGCGACAATAGCCAATTATGATGTAAAACGAATTTTTGTTGATAATGGAAGTTCGACAAATGTTTTGTTTTACTCGACCTTCTCCCGAATGCGACTACCGACTGATCGACTTAGTAGGGTCTCCACCCCCTTGATCGGCTTTGCCGGAGACACCGTCACGACAGAAGGAGAAATCACCCTGCCCGTGACGGTCGGTACCGAACCACGGCAAAGCACAGTCTCCCTCATTTTCGCGGTCGTCCAAGTTCCTTCGGCCTACAACGCCATACTCGGGCGATCCGGATTGAACGCCCTCAGGGCGATCGTCTCGACGTACCATCTCCTTGTTCGATTCTCGATCAAAAACGGAGTCGGGGAGATGCGCGGAGATCAACAGCTCGCCCGACGATGCTTCCAAATCTCCGTCCAAAACGATGAGACAAAGGATCCCCTGACAATCGACAAACTAGATCAACGGGAGGAGGAAGAGCGGGGTTCGCCGGCCGAGCAGCTCGAGGCGATCCCGATAGGAGAAAATCCCGACAGAAAAGTTTGGGTCGGGTCTCAATTGCCCGACACCGAACGCCACCGACTGGCGGAGCTGCTGACGGCCAACGCCGACATATTCGCATGGTCGGCAGCAGATATGTCGGGCATCCCTCCAGAAACAATTACTCACCGACTCAACATCGACCCGACAATGAAGCCGGTGAGGCAGAAGAAAAGGTCCTTCGCCCCAGAAAGGCAGAAGGCCATTGACGAAGAAGTGGACAAGCTGCTCGAAGCAGGCTTCATTCGGGAATCCACGTATCCCGATTGGCTCGCCAATGTCGTCATGGTCAAGAAAGCCAACGGGAAATGGAGGATCTGCATCGACTATACCGACCTCAACCGAGCATGCCCGAAGGATAGCTTTCCACTCCCGAAGATCGACCAGCTGGTGGATGCGACGTCCGGATTTCGACTGCTCAGCTTCATGGACGCCTTCGCCGGGTACAATCAGATCCGGATGGCGCCTGAAGACGAGGAGCACACCGCGTTCGTGACCCCCAAGGGCCTCTACTGTTATCGGGTGATGCCCTTTGGATTGAAGAATGCCGGCGCCACCTACCAGCGACTCGTCAATAAGGTCTTCAAAGACCAGATCGGGCGTAACATGGAGGTATACGTGGACGACATGCTGGTAAAGAGCACGCAGATCCCGGACCATGTTCAAGATCTCGAGGAGACCTTCCGCACCCTTCGACGACAACGAATGAAGCTCAACCCGACCAAATGCGCTTTCGGGGTGACCTCAGGGAAGTTCCTCGGATTCCTCGTTTCTCAGAGAGGGATCGAGGCCAACCCTGAGAAGATAAAGGCAATCCTCGACATGCGTCGTCCGAACGCCAAGAAGGAGGTCCAACAGCTGAACGGAAGAATCGTCGCTCTTAGCCGATTCATTTTCCGATCAGCTGAAAGGTGCCTCCCGTTCTTCAAGACCCTGCGCCAGGCGAACGGTTTCTCTTGGTCGGATGAGTGCGAACAGGCCTTTGAAGACCTGAAAAGGTACTTGGCTTCCCCGCCGCTGCTCGTGAAGCCGCAGGTCGGGGAGACCTTGTATCTCTATTTGGCCACGTCTCTCGAGGCGATTAGTTCGGTGCTCGTTCGGGAAAACGAGTGCCGAACCCATCAGCCCATCTATTACACCAGCAAAGTGCTCCACGGCGCCGAAGCCAGATACTCGGAGACGGAAAAGATGGTTTTCGCCCTGACCGTCTCCGCGCAACGGCTCCGACCATACTTCCAGGCCCACGCCATCGTGGTACTCACCAACCAGCCCCTGAGGGCCGTACTGCACCGACCCGACACATCCGGACGACTCGCTAAGTGGGCGATGAAGCTTAGCGAGTTCGACATTCAGTACCGACCGAGGCCTGCCTTGAAGGCTCAGGTCTTGGCCGACTTCATCGCTGAATGCCCGACGACCGACCGAAGGTCGGGAGCTGAAGGCCCGGGACGAGATTCGGTCTCTGAGCCAGACCCGATCTCCACCTGGGTACTCCACATCGACGGAGCCTCCAACGCTCAGGGAAGCGGGGCCGGGCTCCTACTCACGAATTCGGATGGGGTAGTCACCGAATACGCCCTCCGGTTCGACTTCAAGGCCTCCAACAATCAAGCCGAATACGAGGCACTCCTCGCGGGCTTGAGGATGGCGAAGGAACTGGGCGTCGACAGCCTCCGGGCATTCTCCGACTCTCAGCTGATCGTGGGGCAGGTCAAGGGCGACTTCGAGGCGCGAGATCCGACCATGATCAAGTATCTTCAGAAGGTAAAGGATCTCGTGGCCCGCCTCGAGCATTTCGAGATCTCCCACATCCCCAGGACGGAGAACGCCCATGCCGATGCTCTCTCCAGATTGGCAACGTCGGCCTATGATTCTTTGGGTCGGACGTTTGTCGAAAACCTCCAACAGCCGAGCATCGATCGGGTCGAAGAAGTACAGTAGCTAACGTCTGAACCAAGTTGGATGGACCCGATCGTCCGGTACCTGTCCGACGGGACCAGTCCCGAAGATCCCGCGGAGGCCAAGCGACTCCGATGGTCGGCGTCGCAATATGTGATCATGGACGGCCGACTCTACAAGAGGTCGTTCTCCCTACCTCTGCTTAGGTGCTTGGGACCGACCGACGCTGACTACGCTCTCCGAGAGGTTCACGAAGGAATTTGTGGGAATCACTTGGGGGGCAAGTCCTTAGCCTTCAAGGTCTTGCGACAGGGCTACTACTGGCCGACCATGAGGAAGGATGCGGCAGAGTTGGTCCGAAGGTGCGAGCCATGCCAGAAGTATGCCAATATTCAGCACCAACCGGCCAGCCAAATCACTCCCATTGTCGCTCCATGGCCCTTCGCTCAGTGGGGAGTCGATATTCTCGGCCCCTTCCCACCGGCGTCAGGTCAGAGGAAGTTCATCGTTGTCGCCATCGACTACTTCACGAAGTGGGTCGAGGTCGAGCCCTTGGCGCAGATCACCGAGCGGAAGATGGAGGACTTCATCCAAAAGTCCATCATCTTCAGGTTCGGATTGCCGCACACCATCATCACCGACAACGGACGGTAATTCGACAACCAAGACTTCAAGGACTTCTGCGCCAGGTTCCACATCCGTCATCGACTAACTTCAGTCGGGCACCCACAGTCCAACGGCGAGGTTGAGGTGACGAACCGAACCCTGCTCCATGGACTCAAGACCCGACTGAACGAAGCCAAAGGTCTCTGGGTCGACGAGCTGGGCTCCGTCCTATGGGCTTACCGAACGACCCCCCGTGTCCCGACCGGAGAGTCGCCGTTCAGTTTGGCCTACGGGACAGAGGCTATGATCCCGCTCGAGATTGGTCTGCCGTCTTCAAGGGTCGAGCAGTACCACGAGCCGGACAACTCCGAAAGCCGGAGGGCCGACCTAGACCTTCTCCCCGAACTGCGAAATAAGGCTCAAATCCGAATGGCCTCATATCGACAGAGGGTCGCCCGGTACTACAACGCTAAGGTCAGACCAAAGCTCTTCAGGCCTGGCGACCTAGTCTTGAGGAAGGCGGAAGTGTCGAAGCCCTTGGACCAAGGGAAGTTGGCTCCCAACTGGGAAGGACCCTACAAGGTTGCTGACACCTTCGGGCCGAGGGCCTACCGGCTGGAGACCCTTGAGGGGAAGCCCATTCTCTGGACTTGGAACGCCGACAACTTGAAGCTGTATTACCAGTGAATTTTGTGGTTGGAATACAAGTTCAGTTTTAAATTTCGGAGTCCTGATCCTTCGACGTTCAACGATCCATCGACCCCTTACCAGGATCGATGCACCTACGGGAGTCGATACTCCTTCGACGTTCAACGATCCATCGGCCCCTTACCAGGATCGATGCACCTACGGGAGTCGATACTCCTTCGACGTTCAACGATCCATCGGCCCCTTACCAGGACCGATGCACCTACGGGAGTCGATACTTCTTCGACGTTCAACGATCCATCGGCCCCTTACCAGGACCGATGCACCTACGAGAGTCGATACTCCTTCGACGTTCAACGATCCATCGGCCCCTTACCAGGACCGATGCACCTACGGGAGTCGATACTCCTTCGACGTTCAACGATCCATCGGCCCCTTACCAGGACCGATGCACCTACGGGAGTCGATACTCCTTCGACGTTCAACGATCCATCGGCCCCTTACCAGGACCGATGCACCTACGGGAGTCGATACTCCTTCGACGTTCAACGATCCATCGGCCCCTTACCAGGACCGATGCACCTACGGGAGTCGACAGCCCACGCGATTGTTGTCACGACTTCCGACCAGGCTGCGGCCGGTCGAGGGATATTCAGCTTACCACCATTTTCACACAACGCGACCTTAGTCGCACCCACAGCTTCCCGATCGATTGACGGTCGGTCGAACGACATCCGGCTTGCTACCATATGTCGGACGACACAGAACCCGACGCAAGAGCTTGGGGATCCGACTTACTATCGCTCCCCCAATACTGCGCCGGTCGATGTTCGACTGAACGCATCTACGGAAGTCCGACTACCGAACCTTTACCAGGTTCGGTCGGCTCCCGACTTAACAGATGCGCCCGACCGGCGACTTCAACTATTGGAAGCCGACCTAAAGTCGGGACACAAGCTACTTCGGAGCTGTGCAAGTCGGTTAAGTCCTACCGACTTACCCGAGTTGGCGACTTCTCTAAGTTGGTAACTAGGGTTCGACATTACGGCAATAAGAGACATTTCAAACAAAAGACACAAGAAAAGACAATTTCATTCATTGATCGAAGGAAATTACAAAGTCGGGCCGAAGCCCGATTACACGTATTTTCAAAAAGAAACAAAAAGAAGACGGTCGGCTGGACCGATCATTTGTCCTGGTTGATCTCTTCGACCGACGGAGGATCGGGAAGGATCGACGTCTCGACCGTGAGCGGCGCTGGGTCAACGGCAGAAGGATGTCCTTCAGTCGGCAAGGGACCTTCGGTCGGCTCCTGCTCCGGGACGGCTTCCTCCGCTGGGATGACGCCTCCCGACAGCTGGTCGGCCTCCTCTTCGGCTCCCTCCTCTTCGGCGAGTAGCGGGACGACTCGGCTGACGTCCACCTCCAGGTACAAGGCATGGACGGCATCCCGACCGTCCTCGAACCCGACCCGGTAGGAGGCGAAGCCCGACTCGAGCATCTCCTCCTTGTACCGATCGGAGGCCCGGAAGTTCTCAACCGCACGATCGGCCGACTCCCTCGCCGACCGTGCCTCGTCCTCAGTGTGGGCCAGCTCCTCCCTCGCCAACTCCGCCTCGGCCCTAGCAATTTTGGCGTCGATCTGGGCGATGGACAACTCCTCTTCGGCTTCCGCGAGCTTCCCCAGGCTGACCCGAAGTTGCTCGCGTTCCCCTTGGAGTTCGGAGGTGGCACCGTCCCGTTCGCGTCGAAGACGACGCACGGCCCGACCTTTGTGCTTGGCCTCCTTCTTGGCCGACTTCAGTTCGGCCATAAGCCGGGAGACCTCGTCCGTCAACTTGGCCTCCCGGTCGGCCGACTCCTGCAGTTGGTCGACCAGCCTCGCTCGGTCGGCCTCGGCCGCCGCCGACCTTTCTTTAAAGGCTGCCCGAACGTCGCCGAACCTTCGGTATCCGGCCTCCAGCTCGGACATGGTGAAGATCAGCTGCCGACGGAAAAAAGCTTCATCAGAATTATGCGGCAAGCAAAAATTCTTCTAAGGAAAAAGGTGACGCGAAGCTTACCTCCACAATTGTCGGGTAGAACCGCGACAGCATCTCGGTCACCTGCCGAGACCGCAACGACTGCACGTCGGTAGGGAGGAGGATCCCCTGGCACAACCTCCTCGCAAGGTTGTGGTCGGCCAAGGCCGATGCACCCTCAGGGTAGTATGCGCTGGGGGGCATTGATCTCTCCTCCTCCGAGGGCTCCATCGGGGCTTTCCCCCGATCAGCTGCCCCGACCGATGGGGCTGGCAGCGATGGGACGCTGGAGTTCGACCCGGCGCCCCCCGTTGCGCCAGCGGATGCCTCCGGACGATGTTCGGCTTCCCGAACGTTATCCGGCTCCACCCGCGGCGGCGAAGCCGCCGACACTCCTTCGGCCACTTCCTCGGTCGGCCTCTCTTCGACTTGGACAGTCGGAGCCGCGAGGGCTATGATCGGCTCCGACCCCTCGGTCGCCGACGCTTCCACGGTCGGCGGGACTGGGGTTGGTCTCTTGGAAGGGCGCGAAGGGCCAGCCCCCGACGCTGGCCTCTTCCTCGCGGCGGCAAACTGACGAATCTCGGCATCAGTCGGCCTCATCCTCGGCGGTGTCCCTGCAAAACCGACCAGTGTCAAAGGCCAGACCAGAACTACCCTAAAGCCGAACAAAAAGAAAAGCTGGGGGATCGGGCGATACCTATTCGGGGGACCAGACTCAGGCCGGCATCATAGAGAGCTTGCTCGGTAACAAGCTCCCTCTGCTTCGAGACCGACATGTCTTTGAGTCGGTGGAAGTCCTCCCGGTCGTCCGCATCGACCCGACTGTTGTCGTTGGCCTCAGTTCGGGGTACACCCCAGCGGGAAGGAAAGCCCCAAGAAGAAGAAGAAGAAACGAAAAAGAACTGGTTCTTCCATCCATGAATGGACGATGGAAGACCGGTTATGAAAGCAAGACCCTTCCGGGGGTTGAAGAGCCACCACCCTCGGGCCTTAGGGTGGGGTCGGAGCACAAAAAATGCCCGGAAGAGGGAAACGCGAGGGTTGGTCGGCAAAAGCTGACACAACAACGCGAAGGAGATTATCAGACGAACAGAGTTCGGCGCCAGCTGCGCCGGACAGAGTCCGTAGTAATCAAGCAGATTCCGGACGAACTCCGGAATCGGGAGCCGAAGACCCGCGCGAAGGTCTTCGACATATAGCGCCAGGTCGCCAGGCGGAGGGTTGTTGACCCGACCGCCGGCCCCTGGAGCGGAGAGCCGAAACTGCTCCGGGATGCGATAGTGCTCCCGAAGCTGATCGACATTCGGCCCCGAAAGCGAGGAAGCCTCATCTTCCGGAGCCGATCGAGAGTCGTCGGTCGGGTTCCCCGACCGAGCTCCCCGGGTCGGTTTCCTGGTCATTATGCAGGAACCAAAAGAGCAGAAAGGGAAGAAGAAGGAGAAGAGGAGACCACGAACCCGATGGACCCTCCGGAAGTGGAGAAGAGCTCTGCCCGCGACGACCGAGAAATCGCCCGGACAGAGTTTCCCCCAACAAATGGCGAGTGTGGGTCCTGGGTCCGGGAGGTCCTATATATATAGGGCCGACCGACGGCCGAGATGCTCCCGCGCCGACCAAAGACCTCCAGATGCGCGACGCGTGGCGCCCGCCGGTTGGCTGAGGATTCGGCGCGCTTCATCCCGGGACGCCCGCACCGCCCTCATTAAATGCCGGAGCGGACGCCGGCCAACCACCATGACACGCGGCACGCGGGGGTTGGCTCCGCAGTCGGCCGCCCGCGCCGGTCCGCGTTCCCGATGGGATGCCTCACCCGCGATCGGCGCCGAATATCCGATCGACTGATGCCGTATCGTCCGGCGCCCGATCTTCTGACACCGACGTGACGACTGACGACGACAAGACGTGGCGTCTGACACCTGACGCCGGCACGACTTCTGGCATCGACTAGACGTTCGGATCACTTGGGATTCGTGAGGTGTCTGACAACGGATCAGCCGGCGGTACGATCGGATCTGCACATGCGACAAATCCACTCCCAGTCGTCCGATCTTGCTACCCGAATGAAGGCATCGGCCAGCTCTCCACCCGACTTAGGAGTGGAGGGGGGCAACTGTTGGGGGATACCCACCGACCGACCGACCGACTATCGGAGGGCCCGACCGGCTGGCGGCCCGACCGACTAAGCCCGACCGACTAACCAACGGCCCGACGGACGACTCTGACTGGCCGATCGTCGGTCGGGCGACAGGCCGACGGACGCCATCAGCGGCTAACTACGGCCATTCCACGGTCCATTCCCGACCGACTAAGCCCGACCGACTAACCGACGGCCCGACGGACGACTCTGACTGGCCGATCGTCGGTCGGGCGACAGGCCGACGGACGCCATCAGCGGCTAACTACGGCCATTCCACGGTCCATTCCCGACCGACTAAACCCAGAGGTCTGGTAGTCGACCCACATGAAGCTCGCCGACCGACGGAGGAGTCCGACGCCACTCTACTGGTCACCGACCTGGGGTCGGCCGACTCCACCAACCACCGTACGGTCGCCTGACGTTGTCAGCCCTGACACGGACATGCGGCACAATTACCTAGGGGCATTGTCCCGCCCGGGGTCGGGTCAACCCTGGCGATTAGACGGCTACACGGCGACATGACATTTTCACGGCGGCTCTGACAGTCTACAGTGAGTTGATAGTTCCTCACTTGTCCGCGCCATTAATGACGGTGCCATACCGTGCTCCACTATATATACCGGGGAAGGCAACAGTGCAAGGGGTCGATCCGCCCGTCTCTCCCACATACGCAGGCTCGCTCCTCTCTCTCTCTCTTCCTCTCTCTTTCTCAGAGCTCTCTGTCTGCATTTCACTGTTGCCCAGTCACCTCTCTGACTTGACCGTCGGAGGGTCCCCGCCGGAGCCGCCTCCGGTTAGTGCGGACTTCCTTTTGCAGGTGCACGCTTCCCGGCGATCGGGCGACGAGGCGATTGGCCGCAACAAGTCTATTTGGTAGATTCATCCCGAGCTTTACCATCAAGTGCTCTGGAATTTACCTGGCTATTAGTATTGACACGTTGATTTCTGTTATGTAATTTCTTGTTCCTTCGTTTGTACATTACCTAATAGGCCTGCAAATGGATCGGATCGGATCAAGTCTTGAGTGATCCGATCCGATCCAATTTTTTGATCGGATCTTGATATTAGACCCATACCCATCCCGATAAAAAATCAGATCAAATTAGATCGGATCTATGACCGAATTTATTGACCCATTGGATCATTCAAGTGGGATCAGGTCGATATATAACCCAGCCCCAATCTATGAAATACGGATCCAATTCGGATTGAGTCGGATCATGGATTTAATTTATTTGAAATCTACCATCAGTGAATACTAATACTGGATGACAACTAAGAAAGGCCTCTTTTCTTTTTTTTCCTCCAATCCTCCAACTGTAGCTTCTAATAATTAATTGTATTGGATAGCAGAGGAAAACAAGTGGTTTTTGAGAATCGTCAAGATTCCAGAAATCTACAAAAAAAAAAAAAAAAATTATATAATGATATAATTGTCCCAATTTAAAACATCATACAAGGAGAACACTTGTATATGGTTAAAAATGAGACTGCATATACTGTGGATGACACAATATCTGTGCACATTAGAGCATGCTCTGAAATTTCTTAAAGTCAACAAAACAAAGTTGAAATTCAATAAGCCCTCTTGCTTTTGTACTTCATGACACAGTAAACATAAATCAGAAAGTTTAGAAAATTGAGTCCAGTAAAAAGTTAGAAGAAGTAATCGAGATGCCCTTTATTTAAGTTATCAAGAATTCATCCAGTCTTTTCTTCTCGAGTTGTTATAAATGTTACAACAGTCAGGATAAAAGAACTGAAAGGTTTAAAAAAATTTTAATTTTGAAGATTTTTAATTTGAAAATCAGATGGAGAAGATCGTAGGGTTTGAAAAATTTTGACCCAAGCCCAAACCCTTATTTGGGTAAAAAATTTTGGCCTAAGTCCAAATTTCTATTTGGGTGAGTCACTCTAACTGGGTTCAGATCCTATATTTAGATCCGGATCGGATTGGATCAGCTCGGGTCATGTATCTTAAGATCCAAATTTATCCAAAAGCCTCCACGAACCAGATCACATCGGATCGGGTCCAAATTCAGAAAATTCAGATCTGATCTAGAAAAGAGAACGGATCTAATTTTTGAATCCGATGCGGCTCTATGAGTCTTTTAAATAAATTCAGATCAGATCTAATCGGATCCGATCACATCATGGACCAATCCAACTCATTTGCAGCCTTATTACCTAATTTTTTTTTGCTCCAAAGAAATGAATCAACTTGCCGAGTAGAAACGGCTCTCATCATTGTAAATAATAGAATCACCATCGCATCCAATAAAAAAAAAATAAACTTTTATCCATAAAAGGAAATAATTTGAAACATTTTTTGTCTCGTTACATTAAGGTGCCTACCCTCCTGGCCTCTGTCTATGATCATTGATTGATAGCTGGATCAGTTATGGGCTTTTTTAAGGCCTGCGAGCTTGAACCTGATTTAGGCTCCTCCCTCTATGGCTCCACATGCCTACCTGACATGAATCTTCCACAAATATATACCCCTCCTTCTGGTGCCAAAAAAAAAAAATGCAAGCAAGCTTGGGATGTCGGTGTTAGAGAGAGAGAGAGAGATTGCATCAACTGAGAGTATATGGATCAATTAACATGACAACTATTGACAAGTGCTGTGGCATTAAATGATAGTCGATCTTTTTACCCCCCGCCCCCACACCACCCCCCCCCGCCCCCCAAAAAAAAAATTGATAGTAGATCTTGAAATTTTGCTGGTCCCATGTCCAAGTACCGCAATTTTTGTTAGGAATACACATCAACCAATTTGAGCAAGGCAATCGTTCAAACTTGAGTTAACTCGACTTGGCCCAAGCTTGTTCACCCTGAGCCTGATGAGCTTCCCTAACAACCATCCAGGATGCGCTAAAGCCCAGGACTTAATATGCTGTCCTTGTGTCCCTTGGATCAATGGGCCTAGTGAAGATAGGCCTGCCCGAATTGATCTGGATTAGATTTAGCGTGCCCTCTCGCTTGCGTGAGAGAGCTTAGGAAGAAAGATAATTAATTAGTTGAAACATGGCCGGTGGCTATTACAGTGCTATTATTATTTCGTTTCCTGTTACTCATTTCAAATCGAATCCACTTCTATTATTTTAAGCGTGGCAGGCGTTCCATTTCCATCATCATCATGGTAGGGGGTCCGGATTACATAATGGCCATTGCAATTTGTCTGTATGGCCGACTATAGGTTTGAATCATATGATTGCTGCTCCTACTAAATTCTAAGTTAGATTTTAATATACATCTAATATCAAGTAACTTTCATGTATCCAAAATCATTCAAATAATTTTCTAATCAGGAGAGGATCTATTTCTCTCGTGAAGTAATATATAAAAACGCTGAAGAAAATGATGAAGAATACTCAAACACCAAGTGTATCTGAGCATCTTTTGTTCCCCAGATCCATCTCATACTAAACAGTAGGCATGAGAAGAGAAATTCTTTGTATACTTTATCGATCGGGCCACATAATATAATTAATAAAAAAATAGATATTTAATGCAACTTAGCTTTTTTCTCAAATTTTTTCTAACATCCTATAACATCCTGTTGCTGTTGGAGATGTCTGACCAGGACACCATCTCTCAAGACCTTTTTGATACTGTGCGTCACAGCAGAAAGAAAAAAAAAAAACAGAAACAATCAAATTCGTAAATCAGCTTAAAAAGAGCTCGTCTCCATGGGACATGCAAGTTTCACTATGAGAAAACAGAAAAATTACAAGAAGTGATAACACCCTCAACCCTCGTACATTCAATCTCTCCCTCTCAAAAAGCTCTCCTTCACATAAACTCTCTCCCTAAAAAGATCCCCTGAACGCCTAAAGCGACTGCTGTCCGCTGTCTGACAGACTGCCTGAAGCACCCTGCCTGCTCTCTATCAACGTCGGTGCCTCGCCTCTACTGCCGCTCTGATTCTTTGCCAAATAATCAACCATATTTTCTGTACTGTGAATAGGGCTTTTTAAAGCCTTAAATCCGTGAGAAAACAAGAGTATAGACTTCCCACAGCATCGAAAAACCTCTCCGACAACCCTCCAGACTGTCAGATTGCACCATGGTCCACGAAAATCCTCATAGACCATGAGAAACCGTAGGGAAATGCCTGTCGATCCATGATGAATCGTGAGAAACTAAAGGGAAACACCCTCTCGATCTACGCAGGTCCACGTGGATCGTCGGTCCACACGCTATGCATGGACTGCGTGAGGTGTAACACGCGGGCCTGGATCATGCATCGCGTGTGCCCGCACATATGCACGTTGGACCGCGTGCTCGTTGTCAGGCCACGCACTGCCGCCAGCCTCCGCCACTTCAATTTTCGTGCCATCTTCAATTGAGCGTATCTCCTTCATCTGAACTTCGTTTAGGTTGATCTTGGGTTCATTGGACTCCATTCGTCATCACAGACTTCGCTGTGGGCTCAGTATGGACCGAATCTCGAGGTATCAAATCCTAACAATCTCCATCTCGACTTGACATTCGGCCTCTTCCTAAATCTGAGGCTTCTGGATCTCCTTGCCCCTATGTTCTGGGACAGTCGCCTGCTGATCATGGATGGGCAGATGTGGGAGTCGAGCCAGACCACTCGATTCTATCTCCATCATATGTTGTGCTACTCCAAACTTAAGATCTGCTCGGGATATCTTCCTGCAGTAATAGGAATCTCACCTTGCGATATCGCCTCTCATTCTCCCGAGTTTCACATCTCGTGCCCGATCCACCTCCACTTGGAGCTCCATCTCGCTCTGGGCTCCTCCTGACTCCTGAAGCTCCACCTCGTACTAGGCTCTCCGCTAGATAGTAATGTCCTCTCATCTTCTTCTTCCCCTCCAGAATAATCCTATCGCCATGCAATATCTTCAGGATTCCTCCACCAGCTATCGTCTTGTAGTCTCTTGAATCCAGTCTGCTCAGCGAGATAAGATTTTGCTTGAAATTGGGTATGTATCGGACCTCCTCCAATCTCCTCACTGTACCATCATGTGTCCTCCAATTGACTATTCCGATGCCTTTGATCGCACAGCTCGATCCATCTGATAGATAAACAGTTTCTTCACTGTTCTCCAGGGAGTCAAACTGCTCCTCTCTGCAACATACATGATAGGTGCATGCATAATCTAAAATTCACTACTGGAAAGAAGTATATACTTCGTCATATATCTCCAGGGCATCATCCTCTGACTCGCTATTGGATGTCGCTGCAGTAACTCTCGTCTGATTTTTGAGTTGAGAGCAATCTTTGGCTAGATGCTCCAACACATCACACCGATAACATCTGGTCTTGCTCAAGTCCCTCGTCTTAGATTTGGACCGTCCTCATCGTGATCTCTTGTCGCTCCGTCTACCGCCTCCTACTCCTTTAGAAACTACCAAAGCTGAACTGCCACCTGAGCTCGAAGCTGGGTTCTCTCTCTTGAGAACCTTATTCTGAAGAATCGCTGCGATGATCTCGTCCATCTTGATGGTGCTCTTTTCCACTAGAAGAGCAGTCACCAAAAACTCATACGAAGGAAAAAGCGATACTAGCAAGACCAGTACTTTGGTCTTCTCCTCAATTTTCTCGCCAATGCTAAGAAGGTCGGTGATGATCTTCTGGAAATGGTTGAGATGCTCCTACATGCTCTGTCCCTCAATCATCCACAGCTGGTAGAACTGCCTCCAAAAGAAGAGGATGTTGGTGAGAGACTTCATCATGTATAACTCCTCGAGCTTCAACCACAGCACCGTCGGTGAAGTCTCGCTAAGTACATGGATCACCATCTCATCCGCTAGATATATACGGATGGTACTCACCATCTGTATCGGAGCCGCCTCCAATCTTGCACTTCTATGATGGTCGGCTTCTCCTTGCAGAAGGGAGTATCGATCAACTCTTGTTAGATGAGCACGTCCTTCACCCTTGCTTGCCACAAAGAGAAATTACTCTTTCCATCAAACCTATTGATCTCCATCTTGATTGATCCTGTCTCTTCCATCTTCAATCTTGCTCACCATCACCGCAATCTTTGTCCTGACACCGTCTCTCTTCGATACCACTTGTTGGGGATGTCTGGTCAGGACACCACCTTCCAAGATCTTTTCGATATCGTGTATCCCTGTAGGAAGAAAGAAGAAATAAAATAGAAACAATCAAATACGTGGATCAACCAAAAGGCTCACCTCTACGAGACATGCAAGCTTCACTATGAGAAAAGAGGAAAAATTACAAGAGAAGATAATACCCTCAATCATCGTACACCCAATCTCTCCCTCTCAAGAAGCTCTTCCTCATAAAAGCTCTCTCTCTAAGAAGATCCCCTGAACCCTTAAAGCGACCGCTGTCTGCTGTCTGATAGTCTATCTGAAGCACCCTGCCTGCTCTCTATCAGCGTCGATGCCTCGCCTCTGCTGTTGCTCTGGTTCTCTACCGAATTATCAACCACACTTCTCTGTATTGTGAAGAGGGCTTTTTAAAGCCTTAAATCTGTGAGAAAACAGGAGTATAGACTCCTCAAAATACACAAAAACCTTCCAGAATCCTCGGATCATGATCGGCAGCACTCTAGGTCATCGGATCGTGCCATGGTCTACAAAAACCCCCATGGTCCATGAGAATCCATAGGAAAATGCCTGTCGGTCTATGGTGGACCGCGAGAAACCCAAAGGAAACGCCCTCTCGGTCCATGCACTATGCGTGGACCGCGTAAGGCGAATGCGCGGGTGTGGCCTGTATGCGACTGCGTGGGCCTGGGCCGCACCCGCTTGCGCACCCTCGGGCCTGGACCACGCATCGCACGCTCATGGCCAGGCCACGCACTGCCGCATGCGGTTGCACCGTCGCGGTTTCCGCCAGCCGTCTTCAAAAGAGCGTATCTCTTTCATCCGAATTCTGTTTGGGCTAATCTTGGGCTCGTTGGACTTCGTTCGTCGTCGCGGATCTCACTGTAAGCTCAGTGTGGATTAAATCTCGAGACATCAAATCCTAACAGTTGCATCTTATAAATAATTATCGAAATATCATAAAAGCTAATGGGATATCATAATATGACATCCTGTTGCATCCTGTAAATAATTATTGAAATGTCATAAAAACTAACAGAATGTCATAATAATATTATAATATTCTATTGCATCATATAATATCTTGTTGTATTCTATAAAAAAATAACAGGACGTTATAATATCTGAGATGTCATAACATTTAATAGAAAAAATATTTTGATCAAAAAAAATATCAAAAAAAATTAAGCTTATATTAAATATATGTTCCCTTGTTAATTATGCAACGTGTTGTAGTCCGATAAAATGATATATTTTTTCTCTAACCGATGTGGTACATAAAGAATTACTCGCATAAAAAAATTAGGACATTGACGAAAGCGCCATGCTATGTCCATAGCCTATATACAAAACCGAAGCGCTATCAGCTTTCGGCCTGGAGTCGACTCTATCAGGCATGCCTGTCCTTGGTCACGTATATGGGCTTCCTATCTGTGGGACGAGGAGAAAGCCCTTGGAATTGAATTTGTTGGGGATGGAAGCATCACCGGCAACTTGCACAGGAATTACTGCAATCAGTAGAGAAAGCTCCTAAAGTGAGATTCTCTCATGATGATTAAAGCTGATATGGATTCATGCATCTTAAAAGATGGCTTGACTCTTTCTTTTGTTTGATTTTCTATGGCTTGGACCTTCTTTCACTTTTTCCTTCTATACATATTCTGTAATTATTCTATTCAATAAAACATGGTGGCAATTCACTTGCTTCCCTTTTCATTTAAAAAAAAAAAGATTAAAGCTGATATGGAGAGGAAAAATTATTGGTTGGACCTATTCACAGTGGATCATGGACAATTTATTAGTTAGAAAATGAAAAAAGACATTAAATACATGGTCATGTGTTGTTATCCCATATGAAATTAAGAAAATAAAAAAAAATCAAATTATTCATGGTCCATTTTGGACCAGGTTCAACCAATAATTTTTTTATGGAGAGGATGTACCATAAAATGGTGACTTATCCTCTGTGCTCAAGCACTATGTTTAATGGGAGACTAGGATGTCACTCTCGTTTCGCAGCGGATGAGGCATGATCGGTGGAGCCACGGAGGTGGGGCTAGCGACCGATAGAACTACAGGGGAGGGGAGAGGTTGCAAACAAGACAAATAGAGAAAGCTAAAATGAAGAAAAAATTATCTTCATATTTCTTGATTGAAAAACTAATGAGGAAGTTCCCTTTTTTATACAAATGAAAAGGACTATCTAGAATTCAAAAGAATGATCTAGAATGCTAGCTAAGCTGTACAGATTAAGAAAAGATTCATAGCAAATCTTTCCCTTTTCTTGCCAGCTAAAATAAGTAAGTAGATCAGCTGGATAACAAATCTTTGACGCCCTTTTGAGTAAGTAGACCAAGTGGATAACAAATCTTGGTTGTCCTTTTCTTGCTAGCTAAAATAGATGGATATTGTTGTCCTTTTCTTGCTAGCTAAAATAAGTAAGTAGATAACAAATCTTCATCCCCCCCTCAAGCTGGAGGCTGGTGAAGATCAACTAGACCAAGCTTGGACAATATGAATGTAAAGGCAGCAGCAGACAAAGATTTTGTGAATACATCTGCCAATTGAAGACGAGATGGAGTGTGAATAGTTTGAAGAAACCCGCTGTTTATATGATCCCGAACAACATGACAATCTATTTCGATATGTTTTGTACGTTCATGGAACGTTGGGTTGTTACTGATGTGAATGGCAGCTTGATTGTCGCAATGCAATGGAATGGGAGTATGAAGGAAAATCTGAAAATCTTGAAGAAGAAATGAAATCCACTTGAGCTCACAAGCTGTGCTGGCCATGCTTCTATATTCGGCCTCAGCTGAAGAACGACTCACGATCGTTTGTTTCTTTGATTTCCATGAGATAAGAGCAGAGCCCAAAAAGATACAAAATCCCATGATTGATCTACGGCTTGTTGGACATGCTGCCCAGTTAGCATCGCAATAAGCTTGAAGCTTGAAGGATGATGCTGCTGGAAAAAATACTCCCTTGGAAGGACATCCTCGTAAGTATTTGAGAACTTATACAACAGCTTGCCAGTGAGGAATTCTTGGTGATTGAAGGAATTGACTGAGTTGTTGAACAGAGTATGTAATGTCTGGTCTAGTCAGACTTAAGTATAATAATTTTCCAACAACTTTTCGGTACTTTTCTGGATCTGGCATTAAATCTCCCATATTTGGTGATAAACGAAGAGCTTTTGCCATGGAAAAAGGGGCATGTTTAGCATTAGAAAGCCCAACATCTTGTAGCATGTCAAGTATATACTTGCGTTGGCTGATAAACAAACCTTCTGATGATCGAGCAAGCTCAATACCTAAGAAGTATTTAACATATCCCATGTCTTTAATGGTGAACTCAGCATCAAGAAACTTCTTAGTGGAAAAAATGGAATGCTCATTTGTACCGGTGATAAGGACATCGTCAACATAAACAAGAAGAGCTTGAAAATCATCTCCAGAGGATTTGATGAATAGACAATGATCAGAAGATGACTGAGTGAAACCGAACTCCTTGAGTTTGCTTGTAAACTGTTTGTTCCATTGACGCTCCGCCTGTTTCAACCCATAAAGGGATTTAATAAGCTTACACACCTGGCCATTGCATGCTTTTGTATAACCCTCCGACGGTATCATATAAAGATCTTCGTCAATGAAACCATGAAGGTACGCATTGTTGATATCAATTTGATGAATAGGCCATTGTTTGGCTGAAGCAATGGCAAGAAAAATGCGCACCGTAACTATTTTAGCAACCGGCGAAAAACTGTCTATATAATCAATTCCTTCAATCTGGTTATAGCCCTTAGCTACCAGCCAGGCCTTGAATCTATCTACTGTGCCATCCGGCTTGTACTTTATACGATATACCCATTTTGAAGCTATGGGCCTTTTTTCTGCTGGAAGTTCAGTCAACTGCCATGTATTATTGCGCTCGAGGGCATCCAATTCTTGATTCATGGCTTGAACCCACTGGACATCATTCTTAGCTTGATGATAAGAAGATGGTTCCTTGACACTTGATACATTAGCAATAAAAGTAAGATAATCATGATTAAAGGTAGGAGCAGAAATGAAATGGTTATGGGGAAAAGATGTACCTGCAAAACCATCTTGATTAGGAGGTAAAACTATTGGTAAAAAATTGTCATGTGTAGTTTGTGCTACAAAATCTTGTAGCCAAGCTGGTTTTGAGACCGTCCTTGTACTTCTACGAAAAGATGCAATAAGAGGTACAATAGGTGGTGTAGGACATGACTCTTGATGAGGTGATGGTGGTGGACACTCAACTGGAACATTGAAAATAGGAGTGGAAAATTCATTTTGTGTAGTCACAGGTATGATGGGTACAGAAATTGTAGATGAAGGATATTGACTAGATGATGAAATGGAAGGCTCATGTTTATAAGGAAAAATGGACTCGTGGAAGACTACATCTCTTGACATAAATACTGTGTGTGATTTGATATCATAGACCTTATATGCTTTGTACCCAGATGCATATCCAAGAAACAGACATTTTGTAGCTCGTGGTTCAAATTTTGTTTTGTGTGGCTTGGTGTTGGTGGCAAAACATAAACAACCAAAGACTCTAAGGTGTTTATAATCTGGTAATTTGTGATATAAAATTTCGAAGGGTGTTTTCCAATTTAAAACCGAGGAAGGTAATCTATTTATTAAGTAGACAGCTGTAAGTATGGCTTCACCCCAAAATTGTTTAGGTAGATGGGAATGAAATAAGAGTGCTCGAGCTACCTGTAACATATGCTTGTGCTTTCTCTCAACCACTCCATTTTGTTGAGGTGTGTGAGGACAAGATTTTTGATGAAGGATCCCTCGGTCTTGGAACATAGATTGGCAAGAGGCATTGATGAATTTCGAGCCATTATCCGTGCGAATGAATTGCACTTGTTTCTAGAATTGTGTTTCTGTTAAATTCAAAAACATAGTGAGGTGAGATAGGGTTTGGATTTTATCTCTCATTAGGTAAGCCCAAGTTGTTCTACTAAAGTCATCTACAATGGTTAGAATAAATCTTGCTCCAGTGATTGTATGAATATGATATGGTCCCCATAAATCTACATGTATCAATTCAAACACAGTTTTACTAGAAATTGTACTGATTGGAAAAGGTAATCGCTGCTGTTTTGACAAAGGACAAACTTCACAAGGTAGAGAATCTTTAATAGAAATATTGATATTTGGGATTTTGAACAATGTAGACTTGGATACATGACCTAAACGTTCATGCCATAGAGCACAAGAGTTTGTGACAGACTGAACATTATTGCAACTTTTATGAAAAACAAACTGTGAAGGAGTGTGTGTGAATGATGAAAAATCAAGCTTGTATAAACCAGCATGTTCTTTTCCAATAGCAATTATCTCCTTAGTCCAATGGTCCTGCAAAGTACAATGAGAAGGAAAAAAATAAATCATAGTATTAGTAGATTGTAGAAGTTTACTGACTGAAAGAAGATTGTACTTGAAAGAGGGCACATACAACACATCTGTGAGAGTTATTTTCGGATGTAAAGAAATAGTGCCTATACATGTGACATTTTGTTTGGTCCCATCGGGTAAGTATATGGGTGAGGGGTTAGGTGGTTTATGTAGTTGAGAAAATATTTGTATATTTGAGCATATGTGGCTGGTTGCACCTGTATCAACTATCCAAGTACCAATATTCTCATTACCTTTGCTAAGAAGACACCAATGAGGTTCATTACCTGCAAAGTTCGAATAATTGGCAGTGTTTGGCTCCATGGTCACCTTCCCTTTCATATACTTTGCTATTTCTTGCTGAATTACGGTGGACAGATTAGCGCTCCGATCACTTGGCTGAGATGGAGGATTGAGTGGATCATCATCCATAGGGGTTTCATAAACTCGTGCTGTGTATGCCTGATTCTGTTGATTAGCACGTTTTTGCTTCAGCTCCTTGTACCAATCTGGATAGCCGTGTAGTTTAAAACATGTGTCACGCATATGACCGTATCTTGCAATGGATACAAAATCGATCCTCCTTTTTAGCAAAGTCACGCTTTTTGTTGCTACTAGAATTCTGACTTTTTTGAATATTAGCCTCTTTTGTACCTTCAGCCTTCAATCCTTTAACCATCATTGCCCCGACGTGATCCATCGAATCGGAAGTAGAGAGAACTTCACACTGTTTTTCAATACGAAGCACCATAGAATATGCTTTATTCACGGTGGGTAATGGATCGAGCAGCAAGATGTGGTTGCGGACATGATCGTAGCTATCATTCAAATCCATAAAAAAATGTATCAACCTATCTTCATTCTCAATACTTGCAACAGTTTTTGCAGCCCCACATGTACAGATCGAAAAATTCCTCAAGCAAGATAACTCATCCCAAAGCTTTTTCAGCTTTGTAAAATATACCATCACCGATATATTTCCTTGAGAGAACGAGCTAATTTCTCGTCTAATTTGGTAAAGCAACGGGCCATTGCTTTCACCAAATCTTTGTTCAAGTTCATTCCAGAGTTCACATGCAGTAGTTACATAGAGAAATGCCTCTACTAGATCTTTAGAGATAGAGTTCAAAATCCATGACAGCACCATGCTATCGACTCGTTGCCATTTCTCAAACAATGGTGATTCAACATCAGGCATAACACATTTTTCATTTATAAAGCCAAGTTTATCCTTAGCTTTGAGTGCGATCTTCATCGATCGACTCCATGACAAGTAATTCAATCCAGTTAAGGGAGCGCTTACCAGGAGCATGCCCGGACGATCAGAATTCGAAAGGTTGTAAGGATCGCCGGTAGAAATTCTGTCGATCTGAATACCGGACTGAGCTTCTTCTTCCATGAGTTTTAATCATCACAAAACTTAGAATATTCTAGGCCACAATGATCGTGGCTCTGATACCATGCAAATAAGACAAATAGAGAAAGCTAAAATGAAGAAAAAATTATCTTCATATTTCTTGATTGAAAAACTAATGAGGAGGTTTTCTTTTTTATACAAATGAAAAGGACTATCTAGAATTCAAAAGAATGATCTAGAATGCTAGCTAAGCTGTACAGATTAAGAAAGGATTCATAGCAAATCTTTCCCTTTTCTTGCCAGCTAAAATAAGTAAGTAGATCAGTTGGATAACAAATCTTTGACGCCCTTTTGAGTAAGTAGACCAAGTGGATAACAAATCTTGGTTGCCCTTTTCTTGCTAGCTAAAATAGATGGATATTGTTGTCCTTTTCTTGCTAGCTAAAATAAGTAAGTAGATAACAAATCTTCAGAGGTGGGGGGAGCCACAAACGGCGGAGCTGTGAGAGGGAGGGGGCAGGGTTCTTTTTTTTTCCTGTGGACTGCACGGTCTCTGCTGGCTGTACCTCCCTCCGTCCCCTGCGCAGTCCATGAAAAAAAAAAGAGAATGGATCTTCTGCGATACTTAAAAAATACTGCAGGATGCTGTGCATGTTTTGAAAACGTCTATCAAAAGATAGGTGATCGTGCACATGCTTACGCGCATGTGTTAAAATACTAAGAAAAGAGAAATGGATAAACCCCAAAGGTATTTGAACAGTTTAGATAAACATCACATAACCGTCCATTTTTTGATGAATATCCTAAAATATGTACAGCACCTGTGATACTTTTTGAGTACCACAAAGGATCCCATTAAAAAAAAAAAGGTCCCCCCCAACCCAGTGGCTCTGCCAGCTACCGCATCCCACCCCTACCCTCGCATCTTCGCCGACCGTGCCTCATTCGCTATGAGGGATTTAAAAGGGTTCTAAGCAAAAAAAAAAAAATAGAGATCTATGGGAAGGAGAGCACCTGCGGGAGATTGGATGGGGAGCCCGACATCGGTGAGGATCGGGAGGAGAGCGATGGCGGAGACCGGTGGGAGAGCAGGAAGGACGTTGGCTTCTCTTTTTTGAAGATATGTGAGAAAAAAACTACCTAAGCGAGATCGAAAGGGATGGTCGATGTTGGTGACGATGGGGAGAAAGATGACCGTAGAGACCGACAGCAGATTTGTGGGAGATTTAGAGAAGGTTCTAAAAGGGCCGAAGAAAAGATAAAAAAAAAAAAATAATCCTCCCACATCTGATGTGTGTGTATAATTAGCTTTAACATGAACATATCACATAGCATACAGAAAGAGTGAAAGAATGTACTTTAATATATAGGGTAGATTTATTTATGGAGTTGAATGCTGTATTTTTAATTCATCTTTTATAATATTGGTCAGTGGTTCATCCTGTTTTTATATATAAACTCAATTTTTGATTGTGCATCACCGTACCCTTTGTCTGAGGATTTTCCAGATGCAGTTAAAGGTCTCAATTTCTGCCATACGTACAAGAAAAGGGTTCAAATTCATGTAAAGAGGTCTAATCAGAGCAATCATAAGAAATCATCAAAGGTCAAAAAGAAAATATCGCTGTACCAAAAGGTACATCTAAAAAAAAAATCGAATACCAAATTTTTGAAATTCATGCGACAACATATTGATGGGATGGAGCGTAAGATTACAAGATTAGTAATCTCTTCTTTAAAGGAATACAAAATAGCAATTAACTCAAGTGCTTAGTATGATTAAATTTTGAAGATTATATCCAGCCGCATTAAAAAAAAGTAGTCTAGAGCACATTAATCCAAAAAGAATCTTCTCCAATATCATCCCAATTAATAGTTTCAGATGGGACCACTTTCCTGACATTCTACATCAAGTTAGCTTTCCCTAAAATCACTCAAAATGAAGGTGAGGTAAGAAAGCATTAATAAAGTTTCTCTTGATATTCTTCTTAAATTCTTAAGTGGCGAGAGGCTAGCTTCATGTACCGAGGTTTTAATAGTACGATGCTGAAGATCTAGCAAGTAGAACTGAAGTCGGATCAAATACCAGCATATCTATATTTATTTTATTTGATAAATATAAATACGGATATAGATATTATTTAATTATAAAAATTCATATCCATATTTATTTTAAATAGATACGGATACAATTCGAATACTGAAAATATGGATATAATTATGAATTTAATTTAGATAATTAAATTTTCTGACTACAGAATCAAAGATATTACTACATAGATGATAAATCAAGCTAATCACATGTTTATATGATTGAATATTTTTTTAAAAATAAATAGATACTATATAAAATTTTATAGGATTACATGCAGAATCGGATATTCGGATATGGATCGGATAGTTGTCTATCCATATCCATATCCATTTTGTTTTACGAATATGGATACAAATATGCATATTAGTCAGATCTTCAAATTTTTATCTATATTTGGATTGACTCGGATGTGAAAATGAATCCGATCGGATAACATCCATACTACTTTCACCCCTACTAGTAGAAAGAGAAGATAATGCGAGGCCTTTTGGTTATCTTTAGTTAGTTTAAGTTGTAGATGTGCCTCTTTAATCTTATGCAGGATAACGAATCCTACATAGGATTCTTTGCTTGCATGATTGCCTATCACTATCAACCTGCTAATTTGAAGAACCCACTTGACTACTTTTCTATCGAGCCTCCTCAAGGAGCATGCCGGCCACTAAATCCATGTTAAGGGCTGCTGTGCCACTAAAGTTCATGATTAGACCATCCCACAACCCAAGCATCAAGCTAAGCAATATGGTTGCTTTCTCTTGATCATTGATCATGATCTGCCATCTGGGTAGTGAGTGTATTAAACTAATTTAGGCACCTTGCAAAGAAGCTCTTACTTACATCTTCAAGGGTACAACTATCTTTGAGGAAAATCTTATTTAGCATAGATTTTCTTTTGTATATGCTCTTTAGATTCTTTCAAAATTCTTTAGCAATAGTCTCAGAGAAAACACAAAATAGGACTGACTCATCAACTATTAGACGGAGATCAACCATCGCCATCTTGTCCCTATTGGTGATCGATCATTATACTAGGTTTCTTTCCTTAGCTTCTTTATTGATCATTGTTGTAGGTTTCTTTTCCTTGGCTTTAGCTGCCATATTGCACCCATCCTAAAGCAGTCTACATCTTCAACTTCTATTGTGTTAAGTTGGTGTCATTAAATCTTGGAATTTCAAAATTGCTCAGACAACCACTATTGTGAACGATCTATTATTTTTTCTGCATTGACTCCAAACTTTGATATCAATTATTATAAATTTAGGAACAGCTAAATAAAATAATAAATATAAAATTGGCATTGCACACCAAAACTTAACATGTTTAATTTATCAAAAATTCAGGCTATGTCTGCTCGAGGATTGGGAGATCCGCTACAATAAACAGAGCTTTTACAAGTGCCCATCAAAAGAAATCAATTCAGAAAAAAGACAAGAATGAACAATACAAGAAGAGATCTTGCTGAAAAATCTAACATAGAAGCATGGCACTGAGAAAGCATGGAGATATCGAGACCAGATAAAAACCCAAGAAAAAAAAAATATATTCTTCTCTTCTATCTCTCCTCTTCCCTCTCTTCTTTTCCCCTTGTCCCTTCTTCTCTTTCTATGTTGAGGATTACATGTGAGGCTTAATATCATATGGAATAATTAGTTCTAGGTAGATGGACTGGTAAAGATGATTGGGTCCAAACTTAACAACATGCACTTCCAAGGCCTTCTCCTAGTTAGACCCGAACCTCAGTATTTCTCTGCAACAAGAGGTATCAAGCCTAACAACTGACAGTCCTATCAAACTCTGAAAGCTATAAAGACGCTCAAACTGGTAGGTCTTGTGAAGAATAGTGATATGCAAACTAGTAGAGTCAAGTCATGGTGGCCGTGAAGTACCGAGTGGGTGTCGTAAGTTGACTCGATGGAGCTAGATGTTGGGTTTTGAGTGTGAGCCCAAGAATAGTTCTTCAAATAGTGGACTCTTATAAGGGTACGATGAAATATGGCTCTTGAAGCGTGGGACTCTTGGACTAGAGCAATAACATACTAAGTGTGGTGTGGCTCCTGAAGAGTGGGCTTTTGGATTAGAGTGGATTTGATTTGACAGTAGTACTAGTGGATTGGACTCCATGGAAAACTAAATTTCCTCACACGTGAGGGGAGACAATGTTGAAGATTAGGTGTGAGGTTTAATCCCAAATGGAATGATTACCAGTGGGAGGTAGATGGATGAATACAGATAATTGGATTCGAAACATCCCAGCTTAAGTTTTAGAATGGAACATGACTCCAACTTATGGATCCAAATCATCTCCTGATAATCTTGAACTTCCTGTTTCTTTCTCACAAATGACATCAAGTCAGCACATTCTTTGCCTGGCGACATTATGGAATTCAAGAGCAAGTTTCTGCTTTGCATGCCACACACATATATTTATCAGGAGGCCAAGAGACCAGCCTAATGGTCAGTTCCCGTCCTTAGAAATTCCAGTCACATGTGACAGTCGCCTCCATTTCACTACACCTTGCTTTATACAAACCGGTTTGGTCTGGCTAGCTAATGTAGTAGGCTGCAGTGCTAAATGAGTTTTTTTTTTTTTTTGAAGGGAAAAGGGAGGCAACAGAAAGCTACCCCCTAATTTACTTTGCAACAAGAAACATATACGGATTACATAATATATACAAGAGGGTGCTGCTAAGAAAAAGAAAAAAAAATAGATTCTGAAAGATGATGCCAAGCTTTCAAGTCTCTTCCAAAGGCTCTGTACCTCAAAATATGTCTTAGAAGGACAAAGAATGCTTCAGCTTCTCAAAGCTTGGACCTTTCGTGCTATATGAGTTGAGCTCAAGAAACACAAGATTGGACCTTTCGTGGACTCCATTACACTATCTAAATATCACCCTTCCATTGATGCAACTGTTGGGACAACTGTTACGCGTTAAGTTTGGTATGGAGCATTCATGCCCACTCAAATATAGGAAAAGGAGAGGTAACCAACGAGAGAGACCTCAGCCCAGAAAAGGAGGAACCAGGGATACCCACCATGGTTGAATACTTGAGCACTAACCCAATGGGGACACAAAAAAAGCAGCCATGATTAGAAAAACACCCAATCCCGAATTGATAAATTTGGGCTGGTGGCAGTCGCGTGGAATGCATACTCCCTTCCCATTTACTAATGTAAGCTGTTCATGCATTATCTTTACAAGGTGCTCATCTATTCAGCAATCCATGAACACTTATATATATGGGCAAATTGGCAATTCAAAAAAAGCCTTTTGACCAGAAAAGATAAAAAGAAGGAAACGATAAGAAACCATGTTCTTTAAGCTCCGAATACGTTTATTCTTTTTTGGTTGTTTGCCCCAAAAGATGTTGAGCAACTTGCTACCTGCTCATTTGGTTGTGGCAGATGTAAAGGAGATGAAAACAATCACTTGATATCAATTTCAGAAGGCCACAAATATGTTAAAGCTAAAACATTAATGTTTTGAGAAGAAAAAGAAAATGAAATATGACTTGGTCACTACTCAAATGTTTATTTGATTTGCTTTGCCATGAGTGTGCTGCTCCATCTCACCATTAGTAATGTGATGCTCCTTAGTCGTGCTGGAATTGTTCAGGAAGGAGTTGTTGCTTGCTGCGTTTCCATAGCTGCAGGCATGAAGCCATATTCATAAACCGCCGTTTCTTAACTTTACTAGATTTTTCTTGAATAAAAACAGATAAAGATATGGGTTTTAAGAGCCTATAGGAGTTTAGGGTGTTGGACCATATTTTGTCTACCCAATGACGTGTTCAATTTTCAAAGATGTGGTAGATAACTGCAATCATGACCTAGCGATCTAAGACATACGATCCGAACAACATCATGTGATCCGAATAATGTCACAGACATTGGCATCTAGTCGATTACTTCTGGGAGATCGGTAACTCGACTAGGTCAACATCGTTAGATATATACCGATCCCATACCATTTCTGTTTTAGTTCTCTACATGCCATTCTTCAGTTCGGACACCGCAAGAAGCTTCTTGGCACACGAAATCTACTGAGTTGGCATTCTGTTATAACGGCCTACTACTTCTTCAGACGTGAGCAATAAATTCTGTAATAATCTGCTGATAGCCACTACTCTGGCTCAGACTAACACTAACCGCCTCATAAATTTTTCTATAAAAGGAAACGGTAGGAAAAAAAAGAGGATTTTGGACACTCGACTCTTGTTTTCACTATCTTTCTTTTACTATTCTTTCTTTCCGACACTCTTTGACTTAACCATCGGAGGACCTTCCCACTAGAGAACCTCAACTTTTTCTCCGATGCGTGCAGACTTTTTTGCAGGTTGTTGCAGCTTGGAGTGGTGCCATGTCTACTCCAGTTTGATAGATGATTTACGTCATCCCACCACCTCATCACTTTGTCAGAGAGGAGCAGCAATATAGGGTATCTATCATTTGCTTTTAGGTGTGCAGTTAAAGATGCGAGTTTTTAGATATCTACTTATGCACTTAATGAAAATGAAAAAGGAAATGATATAAAATAGACAATCCACCCGGATTCACTCTCTTTCTCACATATTATCTCATCCATCTGCTACAAATTATTATTATTATTTTGCTATGATGAATGATTCGCACTAGTTTAATATATATATATCCAAAAATATCAGAAAATAAAATATCTTCATAGTCTTTTGGAGCAGACACCAAGTCGGTTTACAACATCTTCCCAGAGTGCTTAATCACGAAGGAGGCTATCCAATCTATGCCACGTTTGTCTTACGATAAATGTGTCTTGTGAAGTAAAATGTCTTGTAGCAAGGGATGATAACCTTCGCTTATACTTTGCCTTTGAATCCATTCATTCATCGTGACAAAGTCACCCACCATAAGGATGAAGTCAGCTCTCAACACTTGTCAGGCATGGTTAATACTCATCCAGGCTGCCCTCAATTCCGCTCTTGAAATGAGGTATCAAAAATTGGACTTCCACTTGCCATTATAAACATGGAGATAGAGCTCTTGATCACAAAATCAATTTGCCTCTGCTCCATCATTTATCACATTGTCATTAAAGTTAATCTTAAGGAAACTCGAGGATGAAAGCTCTTAGGTGAAGAACACTAATCGAGTCGCTACAAGGGCTGAGGAGTCATAGGTGACCCTAACTATCAAAGGCTCTCTAATATCATGTGATTGGTTGATCTTAATGGCCTATACCAGGATCCTCTCTAAGATGAATCTCAGCAGTTGGCTGTTCTCTTCCAAGACCAGGTATTCCAAGCCAATCAAATATAATAGGCCACGTAAGCAGTCCGAATGCCAAAAAAAGTTTGGATGAGGTCCTTCAAAGCTAGTCCTCATGTATGCATGAAAGCATCAACCGAGGTCACCGACTGAATCACCTCCTAAGGAGCATCGGCAAGCCTCTACATTAGCACAACTTTTCTACACTAGAGTAAGACATGAGCAACAGACTCGGCCTCATAAATATGACAAGCTGGTGGGATACCCATACCTTGTTTGCTTGTGATACTTTTGGTCGGTAGGTAGCCTGAGTTAACCTTTCAGATGAATAAGATTGCTTTGGGATGGACATCAAGTCTCTAGATCTAAGCATAGTTATGCCTCTGAGTAGACTCATCTCTAAATAGATCATACAAATCCTACAAATTATTTTTTGTGAGAAAATTCCATCTACCATAAATTATAGTGATATTTTTTCTGTCAGAAAAAAAAAAAGAGAAAAAAATTACTATATTGCCTTAATCATTGGCAAATTTATTGTATTGTCATAATTGCTTGCAAATTCCTCCATTGCAATTATTGAAAATGCAAATCCTTTAAGACTTTACACAGCTCAAAAGCACACGCAAAGGCTAAATTCAATTGCATTTCAAGAAAAATAATATAAATTGATTTTTAGTGATAGCGGACCTAACGTGTAGCGCTCTCCGCACGCGCGCACACGCACATATATATACACACACATACATACATATATACATTATGAAAAAATATTCATTGCAACATCTTGTCAAATTTGTAAACAAATTAATGAAAATTTTTATATTTCATGTATTTTATCGATTTCTGTACCATGTATTATCCCTCTGTATTTTACCCTTCTCCGACTGTTGGTAGTAACGGTCAAGTGGCGGATAATTAACCAAAGGGTTTGATTTTAACTTTCATTCTATCTTTCCTCCGTGGCTCCACTACGGATTGTTAACAGTACGTCCACCAACCACTATATAACACCCATTCAGTCCGTGTGTCTGCCACACTCTCACACCTTCTCCACTCCCTCGTTATACGTTACACCTCCAATTCTTCTTCCTTCTTACCCCTGTATCCCTTCATGGCCCGTAACGACACCAAGCTGACAATTGATGGCATCGAGGACTCCGTACCAAAAGGCGACGACCCGAACAATTCGCAGAGGGGACAGTGGCTTCGAGCTGCCATCCTTGGGGCAAACGACGGCCTGGTCTCCACCGCCTCGTTGATGATGGGAGTTGGAGCTGTGAAACCCGACGCGAAGGCCATGCTGCTCTCGGGCTTTGCAGGCCTTGTGGCCGGGGCATGCAGCATGGCTATCGGAGAATTCGTCTCGGTGTATTCCCAGCTGGACATCGAGGTGGCCCAGATGAAGAGGGAGCAACGGATCAAGGGTGGAGGAGAGGTCGAGCAGGATGGGCTGCCGAGCCCGGTGCAGGCGGCGGCGGCCTCGGCCCTGGCATTCTCGGCGGGGGCGATGGTGCCGCTGCTGGCGGCTGGGTTCATAAGCAGCTATAAGGTGAGGTTGGGGGTGGTGGCGGCGGCGGCAACTGTGGCATTGGTGGTGTTTGGGTCTGTCGGGGCGCTGCTTGGCCGGGCTCCGGTGGTGAGGTCTGCTGTTAGAGTGTTGGTAGGAGGCTGGATGGCCATGGCTGTCACCTTTGCAGTCATGAAGATCTTTGGATCCACTGCAATGTAAAGACCATTAGTGGACCTCTTTCTCTCTATCTATCTATCTCTATCTCTCTCTCCCCAATGAACACGAAGCAGTAGATGCGTTTCTGTAAGTGCGTGGAAAAGAACCAATAGGTATTTATGTTTTCTGCATGAGATGACAGAATGAAAGCTACTTCTTAATTTGTACCAAAAAAAAAAAAAAAAAGAAAAAGCGTCCATTGGATATGCTAAACATGCAAGATATTTTTAAATATGCATGCAAGATTATTTTAACGGGAAGTTGGGGGAGGATATAAATAACGTAGGACCGGATATGATGATTGATGAGTATAGCCCTTCTGCTCGTATGGAATAACTAGAAGGCGGAGGCAGAGGTTTCACTGTTTGGATTCATTCAATCATGTGAACCTGGGCTTCACATCCTGTTACTGTATGGTGGAAGATAGGTGTGCACCGGAGATCCAAAGTGGAATACGGTTTTAATTCACTGTTAAACACGTCCCACTTCATGTCACCAACATCCAAAGGTTGTGCAACCCATGGCCTTCTTTCTAAAAATAAAAAAAGAAACAAAATAATAAAATTATCTCCGAGCATTTTCTTTGATGGTAGCATCTGTTGCTACTTGGGCTAGAGTTTGAAAGTTCGATTTTGGTTGGGATCAGACCTCAAAGGAGTGGGGTGAGTATAAGGTGAAGATTGGTTCCTCCTAATTTTCAAAAAATAAAAGAAGAGAAGCACATCTGGCAGCCATGTTCTCTTATTGGGTGGGGTGGTTGTAAGGTGGATATTGGCCCCTCCCAGTTTCAGGAAAAATTAACAGACAAACAAACAAACAGAAAAGCACATCTAACAGTAATTTTCTCTTAGCCTCGGCTATATATACCAGGTTCAACAGGTTCAAAAATAATAGCATGTCTTAAGTCTAACTGGGTAAATGAGGTTGGCTAGAAATAGAGAGAACTCATTCTCTTGGAATTTGCCCCCCATATGGAGCCTAATTCGAAATACGGGGGTTGGGTTTGAGCCCCGAATTAGGGTTCAATTGATAAGGAAGTGTCTGTCAAACAGGATCAACCATATTGGACCAATTGCGGACACAACGTAAACAGGACGTAGGCATAACCGTGGATTTGAACAGCCAAGTACGTGTCCTCAAAGAGATTTCAGAATCTCCTCAAATGGAAATTAGTCATATTTTCTTAGAGAAGAAGTAATATTTCTCAAGAATTTGATTGTGATGTCGTAGAAACTACCTCATAATACTCAGATTTAAAAGCATCCTATTTCGTTTGACGAGAATTTCTCGCATACAGAACTCTGCAAAAGAAATAGCATGAGCGCCCCCATTGATATATAGGTTGATTAACAAACGGGCAATACATGCTATAATTTCCTATATGCAACATCTGCCCAACCAACAGCTACTATTACAGTAACAATCTCATGAACCCCATGACACAAGTAACTTCAATGCAACTTCATTATATTAGATAACAACCCAAAATAGCTAAAAATAACAGTATATCAAAGGTGCCAAGTCACAGTTATAAAATGTACCACCAAGCTACTGACTTTAAATGACATTTGTCAGCACAAGAACATACATAACTTCACGGAGGAAGTAGACGATGCAATGAGCAAACCTATCATGAACTATATGTTAAATATACATGTCAATTCTGCTATATTTATATTTTCATAAGCTGCTTCAAAATAACAGTGCCAAAAACACCTCAAGTTGTATGCTAGGATTCAGCTTCCTTGGCAAAATCAAACACTCTACATATGTACATGAAGGAATTGGGACGGTTAGCATTATGAAGAATCTCTATCTGCAGACTTGTCTTTACAGTTGTCATCCGATGATTGAGATCCACCTTGTTTAACTAATAATTCTTTCATCTCCTTGTAACTCCTCAGCTCTGCTAATGCGTCTGCTGTAGTCCTTGGCTTAGGGAGCCCTGAAGCTGTAATTCCTGAACTTGAAACAGGGCTTTCAGATTTCTCCACTTCAGCTTCCATGTCTTCTTTATGCTGGATCCTGGGGATCCAAGATTCATCCCTGAAGACTTGAGAAGATCTGACCGAGTTGGAAAGATCTTGCCGCAGAGGTGGTGCAGTGTTGAGCATTCGCACAAGTGCACCAACGACAGCATCTGGAGACCTTGGGACTGGTACCAGGCCTCTGGTTTCCAAATTCAAGCTGACTTGATCCTTGCCTTCAGAAAGCTCCAACCTAGAAGAGGAAAATTGAGGAGTTTCAGATTGTGCATGTACAGATTGATTGTTTGTAAAATGGAATTTATAGGTTACCTTCGAGTGTATAATTTGTATGGTAATTTACATCAAAATCTGAAGTTTTTGCACCAAAACTTCGACAACAAAACCATTGTAGAGAAGAGAATCTTCTCATCAAAATAACCTCCCAAAAAGGCAACAGTACCTGGCCTTTTTGTGTGTGTGAGTTTTTGGGGTTTGGGGGGGAGGGTGGTTATGGGATTGGAAAATTTATACATGTGAAAAATAGTTGTTCAATGGTACCACTACAAACTTCATAATGAATTATCAATCTTGACATCCTTCTTCATGCTTTATATAATGATCAAATGAGTAATCATGTGGTTCTCATTGGATAAGTTGAACAAAGACTTATACAGGATATTTATATCTTCTAACATATAAAAAATTATGCTAGGAGGGTCAAACAGTTGAAGTTAGTCCCTCTGCAGACAAGACACTATGAGATGAGAAAAATTGCGCTGATATTGTTTTGTCTTCAAAATTTTAACTTGTACTTTGCGTCAGAAGAGCTATTTGGCACATGCTCCAAAGCAAGGCTTCCCCAATAGGCTCATTGTTGCTCAAAGGAATAAGTGCAAATAAAATAAATAAATAAAAACTGCAAGATAGGAAATATTTCAATTTTCATGGGACCTTATCAAATTGGTCAAACCAGTTTGGCAGACATTCAATTTCCACAACCAAAACCCTCAACTTATCCTATTGCACAGGCGCACATCTAAATCTTTCTGCACAACACAATCTTACTTAGGGCTGCTTCCTTTATCAGTAAGTTTTTGATAAATCCTTTCTCCCAGGCCTCTATCCTCATCTTTTTATTAAGACCTCCACTCCTCTCTCCTTACCTTAAATTTCAGACCTTCTCGTAAAACAATCCTCCTTTAACCTGTGTTGCACATGCCTTAACATTTCACCTGGTTCTCTTGTTACCAATCTTATATTTGTTCAATGAATTACCCTGAGAGATGCATCAACACTATCATTCCTCCCAGCATATTTCTATCTCAGCATTTTGATTTGCAACCATCCATATTTGCATCTATCATCTCTACTGCTTAATATTCTAATTCATAGAACAATCGTAATCCTAATGTTATTGGAAAAGATTTATTTTGCCTCCTAAAGGTGCTTATAGAATTTATGGAAAGAGATAATTATGTAAAAATATATATGTGGACAGAGGTCTGACTCCACATTCATGGTATACATGATACAAACTATTTCAACAATATCACTCCAAATATATGAAATATAAAAATAATGAATCTGGTAAAACTAAATCTCCAATGATGATGCTGTAATGTTTTGTAGTGTTCTACAATTGCCACGTGCAACCAAGATTGCAAGAAAGTTTTATAAGATATTGAAGGATGAGCTGTTTTATGGATTGAATGTTGGGTAGTAACTAAGGTACATGCATGTAAGGATGCTGCAAATCAGGTTGTTAAGGATGGATACTTGATAAAATCAAGAAGAATGAAACAAGAAACATGAGAAATATATACAGACTGAAAAGTCACTTCAATCAAGGATAGTGAAATTGCTAGAGACATGGATTGTGCCCCCAATGAAATCAAGATGCAGATTGATATTGAACTGTGTTTGAGCTTCCATTGTCAAATCAGATACTTAAATTGCCCGTTCGTATCATCTTTAGCCGTCCCCTTCTCTTTGTTAACACAGTCCTCAATCGTCATCAAGTTGTCCATGAAACGGACATGAAACTCCATTGTAAATGACATACAATTTAAGCAGGTTCACCACTAACCAATTGGTGCAACTCCTTTTTACCCTTGCATGAAGTCATTTCCCGCTCTATGCTTCATAGGATGCCAATCATATCAGAACTCTCAGATTCGTTGTGCTCACCTTGTGGTACAATTTCGTAATGGCTGGAATCCAGATACATATATAACCATGCCCTTGTTAGCATATCAATGTCAAATCAAAATTTCCTCAATTAAAGGAATGCATACATCACATAAAACGGCAAAAACATCTCCCCATTTCATCCACCAACATCTGATTCTATCAAAGCCCTTGTTCACGTAACAATATTTGTTCAAATTAACCTCAAGCCCCAAAGGCATGCATCCACCATATAAAAGCACAAAAACACCTCTCCACTGCATTCATTGAGCTCTGATTCTATCAATTATGTCTTCATCTATCCCTCCATTTTTTCTGTATAATACACTTGAGATAAACAGAAGAGATCATAATGTTGTTTCGCTTAGCTAATGGATAGAGACTGATTTTATAGAGGGCCGTGCTATTGCATGCAAACAATGAATTCAAAAATTGAAAAAGGATCTTAAATAAGATGTCCATCAATAAACAAGAGATATTGGTATGTGGATACATGATCCTTTGCGGTGCGTGTTTTGCAATAACAGTACAATGCTCGATGGCCACCATCAAGAGATGGATGGCTATCAACAGCGATGAGTCATGTATGGCACTTAAGGCCACCCTATTTGATAGCCATCCATTTCCATGATCGGATGATGTGGCGATTATTGAGTGCTATACAGCACCCGATGGTGCAAACCGTGCAGCACGGAGGATCTATGCTTTGGTAAGTGCCCTCCCCAAAAAATTGAAGATTCCTAATTCCTATCATGTGGGAACATGTGAATATTGGATAACAAAAAGATTCAGACATGCATCATAAACTTAATAAATAGGAGAATATTCGGATAGACGCATGGCAGACTTGGAAGGTCAAAGCTATGTGAGTACATTAAAGAAAAAGGGCAGTTGACATGGTATGCTCATGCACAACTAGGTCAAGGAGGCTTGGGCAAGGTCTCAAACTTGTGAATGGTCAGCTAGGGTGAAGTTTAACATGAGCTGGGGGAAAGACACAAAAAGATGTCTGCAAGACATTATTGAATCAGATTAATCCATGTGTGATGAATGGACAATAGCAACTCAGAAGCCAACCAGTCATATAACAAGGAAAATTACCGACCGGCACTGATCATATGTATTATTAAATATGAATATGTCTTCTTGCACTATCATGTCATATTGTTATAGGTGCTCCTTCTCAAGTTCTAAATAAAGGATGCATAACGATGATGCAACATTGCTCCAAGCATTTGCTTTATTTTTCCCAAAATTGTTGATGAGAAATCTTGTAGCTAAGTGCAGCTGGAGCACCCTGTTGTTTTTATGTAAATCATTTGTGGAGGAGCTCAAACAGTTAAGTGGAGGACTCCAAAGTTATGACTATTAAAAGTGCATAATTAGAAGAAACATACTCAGCAAAGAAAAGAGAGAAGGAAAAGCATCTGCAATTAATTACTGCTTTGGTACTAACAAGTTCCCCTGACTTGGTGGGTCAGCATTATCATATCAAAAGTAAGGTTTCAGAATGAATATAACAAATTAGACATTACCATCCAAAGATAAACATTAGCTTTATCTGTCAGTCATCTAGAACAGAAAGAGAATATATGAATAAGGTGCTTAATTGGAGCAACTTGGTATAATGATTAATTATATCAAAAGAAACCTGTCTTGGAACTCACATAATATGAAATATAAACAGATGTCTCTTATATGGAGGTCCAAAGTTCATATAGTATCAACTAATGTAGCATTGACAAAAAGACTTGTATTAATCATGCACATTGCAAAATATGATGCAAAACCCAACAGCAAAACTATCAGTCCACAGAAAGCAAATGCACACATAAAAGAAATTTGCATTTAAATCTGACCATTTCAAGCCATAAGAAATCACTCTCAAAACTAACAATATACCAACACTTAAGATACATCAGTAGACAACATCAGAAAAATGACAGATAGCCAACATGTGGCCAGTGATCACGAGAGAGTATAGAAACTAGGAGTACAACAAAGTGTTACAATTCTCTTTTTTTACAAGGGAATCTGTAGGAAAAGTTGTGTAAAATGACGTATCAAACAATAAACATGGCTAAGTGATTTGTTCCAAAGGTTCAAGGCCCAAGCTGTGAAGTTTGGACATAAAAAAGACCATCTCAATTTTTATGGCATTTTCTTGATAATGTTCATTAAATATGCATCAGTGAAAATATAAATTTGGTCCCACTTTATAACACAGAACGAAAAAGCACAGAACTGATATTGTTCAGGTTTAACAAAACTTCTAGTAAAGAAAAGACAGAAGCTCTTGAATCCACCAGAAATCAGAGAAAAGAAAATATTATTAAATCTCTATCTCAATTATAGTAGCCTGCACCAACTCCTCTTACAAGAAAACCATATCTGACTTGATTATAAGCAAACTACTATAGTAGCAATAAATAAATAAATAAAAGACAACCTTATTTGACTAAAACTTTGACTTAATTACCGAACTAAAGAATGCTAAATAAACAAATACAAGGAGACCCAAAGTCTAACAGTTTCAGATAAACGTGCTTCTCAGGTACTTATTTCATCCCTGTTCTGCATCACTTAAGCAAATATAAAACTACAAGAGCTAGCAAATTTTGCAGACCCAACTCAAAAGGCACTTAAGCAAATATAAAACTACAAGAGACAGCAAATTTTGCAGAACCAACTCAAAAGGCCCATGTACAACAAAAGGTTATCACAATTTTCGCCGTAGTGGCTGCAAGAAATCCATCCTAGCACTCACTTACATAGTCAATGTCCGTTGACTAACCAATGCATTTCTCTATGACCATTCCCATTTCTCTATAACCTCCTTATTCATCATACCTTGCAATAAGGTTCGCTGAACTGGTATATACCACCCTATACCAAACAGACTGTATTGTACTAGTACCAAACCAAGACTCGGTACAGGTGTGTATTGAGTCTTGCTGTTTTGGCATGCTGATCCAACCCTAATACCGGGCATATCAACATTGTATCAGCATGGTACCAGTACAAGATCCAATACCACAATGGCGAACCTTGCCTTGAAAGGAGGGCAAAATCACGGACTAAAGATTGCTGAATAATACATCTAGAGGTACAAATTATAAATAACAGAACTCTAAGCTGGAAAAAGCTGTTATAATGTTCATGATCACCTTTAGATAAGCAAGGATCTTGAACTTGGCCTCAACCATTCATCCTTTCCTCTTTCTTCTACACCAACTACAAAACTGAATGAGGGAATAAATGATGCAATCCAATGCTATCATTCCACCAATCAACAATGACGACAAATTTTGATTAAATAATAACTGCACAAGGTCTGATGATTATGATGATGATAATCATGATATGTAACACAAGATTCAAGGTTGTCCACTTCCACATCAACATTTTAATCAAGCTAATTTCTTTCACCTTTGTGGATTCAGTGTTAAGACTCTGGAAGGCTTACCACCAATCGGTTTCAGGTTGAAAAAGATTCAAGTATAGACAATCACATGACCTTATGCTTAAAACTATCCCAGACCCAGCCAAGTCTGGACTTCAACATTTCTGTTTAGCATTATGAACGCCATAGTAAAGAGGTTAATATTTTATGATTTTTTTAACTCATGACAACTGCCAAATTATTCACTTTCACCAAGCATCTATGTCGTCAAGCTGATTGCAGTAGCATGGATAATTTGGTCATCAAAATACATAATTAACATGCTTGGGGTTTTCACTAGTAAAGATTCAAACTAATGCACATTAGCAGTCAGGATTTCCAAAGAGTATATTAGTAGCCCTCCTATGATGGATCATAGTGCAGTTATGCAGTGTTTGAATCACATGCAAGTCAAGCTAATGGAAGGACCTAAGCTAGTCGAGGGAATTACATGGTATCTTATGACCACATACTAATCATGACCACAAGGTCTATGATTAGGATAACTGCCAAAGAACTGCTCCTGACCAACCATGTGCAGTCTAATCTGGCTGAGAGGCCACAGATTGAATAAAATGGTGTCCAGTCCCTAGCTTAAAATGTATAAGATACACCTGCACTTGCATTAATAAGGAAGATCAAAGCTTCGCCATAATGCAGCGATGCAACAAATATTTGTGCAACATATGATTTAACTTTCGATCTTCCAAACAAAAATAAAATCATTTGCACTACATTTTGAGAGATAATAGCAGACTTAGAGAGCTTCATGGCACAGATGTTTTGTACGATAAGTGGAAGAAATAAACCATTTTTGATAACTGAAGTTTCCAAGCAGCAGGTTGCAGCATCTAGAAAAGCTGAAGTTGGATCACTGATATGCAAAGATACAGATTTGCCAACTCACATGCATGAAACTAGCATATTATCCATTGAGTGAAGAACCAAAGCAAGAAAACAGCCTCTTATGCCAGCAAGAACAATTATGCATCCTATAAAATCAACTGAATCATAGATACGCAGAAACAAAACTAAAATCTAGTCTAACTTGATAATCATAATGTTTACAATGATGTACAGTACATTAGAACACATTTTTGCATCATGTTTAAAACATCAAATGATAGGTCACATTAGCAATAAAAAATCACGTAATGGAACAATACCTGTTGCATGACTCTGTCGTATCTTCGTCATCAGCAAATGGATAATCAAATTCAGAATCATCAAACCCATCCAGGAGAGACAACCTACTAGAACTTCTAGACAAAGGGATGCATGTTGAACTGCACTTGAGTCCAGGTAAGGTTCCAGCTTCATCTTTCCCAAAAGAAAATGCCTACAATAGAAACACCAGAACTTCACTTAAAAGCCAAAATTAAGATTGCAATTTTGCTTCCATTTAAATATTTAATAGTTTTAGAATTTAAATCCAAATTTCCTGTGCTAAGGTGAAATATAAGATACTACCTTTGCCGATGATATGCCAGTCTGAAAGTCCCCCAAGCTCAATGGATCCTTCTTGGTTTGTAGCTTACCTTCAGGGGAAGAAGTCCGAGATGCAGAGGTATTTTGAGCTCTGAGGAGATCAGTTTGAGAAGAATACCCAGGCCTTGTAGGCTTAGAAGAAGATGGAGGCAGGGCCTGATCAAGTAAGCCACAATTTCTTCCATGCCTGGATGAAGGAATACTGACCGGAGCACTCCCAGAGCGTAGGAGAGAATTTGGTAAATGGCCACCATAAAAATGGGTTGGTGTAAAAGGGGAAGATGCAGCCGAAAATGGAAATGATGATAAGTAATCTTCAAAACTTGTGTTTTTCTTACGGGCTGCTAAAGCATTGCGCGGGATTGAGATTGCTGAACGAGGCTGATCATGCAGGTGATGAGGAGGGAGGTGTACAGTAGGGTTATAATGCACAGCTTGAGAATCAGAGTATGTAGGTGATGGAGAGGGAGATCCCGAAGGCATGCCTCCATGGTCATTGCTCCAACTATGTCGCCGTGCCAGTCCTGCTGAAGGGAGTGACTGGAATCTCTTAAAAGGATCAGTTGTTGGACTACCAACATAATCCATTATAAACTGTGTAGACAAGGGTGTAGAAGGCTCTGAACTCACATCTTCCAATATTGGGAGGTATGAGACACACAGACACAATCTGCCACATGGAGTGTCAATTGGCACAAAACTAAATTGGTTCATCTCAGCATCCTCTGCCTGAGTAAAAGGCTCAATAAAAAAATTGATTCTGTGGGAAAGGCTAAGCGGGCGGATTCGGCCTGAGGAATTGAGTTCACGGAAAAGTTTGTATGCAGGTAACAGCCTAACAAACAGATACAAAGACCGAAGCATTACGGTAGTTCTCTTGTATGTTTTCTTGTACAAAGTTGGGATTTCAGAAGAGTGATGAGACACACCGCTACTTTTCCTACTACCCAAGTACATTTCCTTTCCAAAGTTGCTGTTCTTTCGACTCTCATACTGAACAATCCATCTCTCTATGATCTTCTCACTTCTAGTTCCAAGCTCATCCTGCCTGGGACTCATTGGGAACTTATCCTTCCCCGAGGGATTCCGCAGCAGGCACCTACCAGGAGACAGGCGAGTCATATCCATGGTTGAGGATTGACGGACCAAGAGCACATCAACAACCAATGGTTCAAGATTGCTCTGCCGCCAGAGGTCAAAATTCTCAAGTGCCGCCGGGCAGCCTCGTAAAGCCAAATTGAACCACTTATCCCTCGGCCGGCTGCTCGATGATGAGGAAGAGGAGGAAGGTGAGGAGGCAAAATGATCCAAACTATAATTACGAGAGGAGACAAAAGGAGACCTCGACTCAAGTATGATATGGAGGCTCTTGGCAAAGAATTCGGTGATCACTTGCTCGATTATTGGAGGTTCAGAGTAGGAATTGCATGGAGATGAAGCCATATCGTACCAGAGATTCAAAAACAGCTCCGAATCTATGAACTCTATAAATTTCAAATTCGATCCTTCTGGACGCAAGCAATAAGATCATCACAACTTGAAGTAGAATACAAAGTTAATACCTTTCAAGTAATTCGAGTTCTTGCAGCTATGAATCAAGAGAAAAGAGTTGCATGGATTTTTCAAGATTACCAGCTCAAAAATCTAGGGTTTTAGAAGGAACCACACTCGTGATTCCGCAGTAAAAGCTAGAATCCCCACAAAAACGAAGAACCAACTCAAATCAAACCCTCTGAACATAAAAAAAGAACAGAGCACGCGAATTTGATCATGCGATTAAAAAACAATCAAAGAATACACGCTCAAGAACCTTGTAATTAACAAAAAGAAAATCCAAAAAAGGCGGATTCAGAAGCTAAGTTGTAACAACTGGAGAAAGTTTCAGTAGTCTCGAAGGGGTGAAGATCGAGAGAAAGGGACTACCTCGAAGAATTCTATACACTTCGGTGTTTGAAATCTCGGAGCCGTTGGAATCGAAGTCTTTATAGATTGATTTCCCCCCTTTTATTTTCCAAAATCGGGAAACCTAGGTCGATGGATTTCGGCGCAGAAGGGGCAGGAGAGCTCCAATGATGCCGGATATGCCACGACCTATTTATAGGAATTACGGATGGGCCCCGGCGTTCGGCCAGGCGAGGAGGAGTAGAATGGGTGGGGCTGGAAGTGGAAAGCTTCGGCTTCACTTGGGATGCCATTTATTAATGTGCCATGCTGCACAAGCAAAGAGTTTATTAATGTCGACATAATAAATTAATTTATAAATAACGCTTTCATTATAAGATCTAGAATGTTCATCTTTTTCTTTTTTTTTTTTTTTAGACTTGTGTATCAAATAGTGAAGTTAATATATGACTTATTTTTGATGTATAATTACTCTCTCTCTCTCTCTCTCACACACACACACACACAATATATATATATATATATATATATATATATATATATATATATATATATATATATATCTTTTTCTCTCTCTCTCTCTCTCTCTCTCTCTCTCTCTCTCTCTATATATATATATATATATATGAGATTTTGCTATACATATGCTAATGAAAAATTAGATGAAAAATGTCAATCATTGATGTGAAAGATTTGATATCTTTTTATTTAAAAAATAAAATTATTGTTTGCCCAAACAACCTTGAAGATATTCTAAACCATGATTCTTTAAAAAATATCAATAACAAAATCATACTCGGATCGTCAAAGCTCTTCATATATTAAATCAAGTTTAGATTCCTTCCACAAACATTCTTAATAAATGCAGCACCAAAGCCCTTCACGTATGGTGCAAGTTTATTCCATATATAAATGTATATAAAATATATTTGTTGTGTTTTTATGCTTTGTTTTATGCTTCATCTCTTTATTATTATTTAAAATTTATTGGGTTATAGGTGAATATCCTCGATCACTGTCATCATTTAGACCTTTCATCGATTAAAATAGAGTTTGTTATGAAGTAGGATTAGGGATGCCATAGAACATATGCAACTAGAAACGCTAACATCTTTTACCCATTAATACGGCCCAGCCAAAAACTAGCTCAACCCAACAAGCAATGGGCCAGGCATAGCCCAAATTTAATACTCTTTCTTGGGAACATAAGGTAATTGTCATCATCTTATTATTCATTATTCATTATCCCTTCACTCCTTTGTTTACTAATTAGTTTTGGTAAAGGGCTCATGCGCTACATGACGGGGGATAGCTTTCTCTGAAGACCTCTAATCCATAAAAGCAAGATTTGAGCACAAGTCTTTGGTACAACTAGCAATAGACTCTACTAGCTTGGTGAGGTAACATTTAGTTTCAGCTTCCGTTTAGTGTCGCCTAAATGATTTTCTCCTGGAATACATCATCAACCAATCCCTCTTATAAGTACATCAAAGGCAAGTAGGTACTTAAGCTTCCATCAAGGGATGGGTAGATGATTATTCCTTTATTTTGACATTTTCCATGTAAAATTGGTGTTGCATAAATCAGGTATCTTTTTCTTTTTTTCTTTCAATGGCAATGCAATTGCAAATTTTGTCATCTCTATATGAGAGATGCAACTCAAAAATTGATTAGTAACTATACACTTTGGGACCTATCAATAATTTCCTCTTCAATTTTTTGTGATCTTTTAGGACTTGGACAATTGTTGTACAATTGACAGGGATGCAGAGTGAAGCAAGAACCTAAAATTTATCATTGTTCAGAAACTGAGACAACGTACAGCAGAACTCCAAGATATGTCACTCTTCTTCATGGAAAGAGAGTATAAATTCATGTTCTAGAATAAACTGTTGGCACTCCACATATTGACGTCTGCACAAATGTAAACCTTGCATTCTTAGCTTCTTCATTAACTTCTAGAGAAGGCCCATTGTAACTACATGTGTTCTATTTCTTTTTATGACAACAAGATGACTGCTAGGTCAGCTCTAGATCTGATGGCATGTAAGAAGAATACTGAAACTGAGGGTTTGAAATGTTGTAAAACAAGAGGATGCAACTACGCTGCATTTGGCGAATTTCTGAGGCTTCTTAAATCTCTCGCCATTCTATCAACTTTCCCCACATTAACTATTAATAAGAAGCTTTTCTCTAACCATAAGGCAGTAAGCTGCATAGTTTCTGATTTTTTTTTTTTTTCCTGTAGATCATAATAACCTAGAGTCAAGGTTGAACCATCAGAAGGTGGTGGAAGTTAAATTTGAAGAGCTGTTCAGAGCACATTCCATTTTGAAACAGAATCTGCTTAGATTTCAGATAATGATAGTCATGTGTAAACATAGATATAGATATAGATACTGATACATATCAACCCTTATTGCATTAATCTGAAGCTGGGTGTACTGGTCCCTCTTCACCCAGTACTACTAATTTAGGCTTAAGTCTTTGAAATAGCATGCTTTTCAAACTATGTTTCTATAACTCCATCCTGGTTTTTGTTGATCTTCCTTCTCCTTTATGATCCTTCAATCCCTATTTGGCACTTATCAAAATAGTTGTTCTGGCCTACACTGTACATGTGCAAAGGATGCTAGATGTTCTCTCTCATTCCTCTGCATGTCCCACTTTTAAGTTTTAAGCTTCACATGATCATATCAATTTGAACTGGATCTCTGGAGTTTTATTGGACATCCTTGACATCCTTCTTGTTGGATCAGAATATTGGTTGGACAGAGGAAGCAGTATATATATATATATATATATATATATATAAAGCTGGTCATATAATGGTACAATAAAATTTTCTTGAATTCCTGAGCCATTCAATAATTTCATCACCCCGTGATAGCATCTCAACTTCATTTTGCTCTGGTGACCTAAAGATGCAGCAAGTATGGGGCTCTATTTATCAGACACGGGATCCTTTAGGTCAATGAAGTTGATAGATTGGTGCTAAAGTATGCCACCATGCTATCATGAGACCGTTACAGTTAAGATAAGACTGTGGCACTTTGGTGAGAAAGGACCACTGAAATTTGGATATTCGATGATGACATCTTGAATTAGTTAGTGTCACGCCCCGAACCCAACATCCGGGTCGGATACGTAATGGCCGCATACTCTTTAGAGCAAGCCCTAAAGAATATGTGAGGCCAAATTAAATCGTTACAACTTTAACATCCATAATAATTTATTTCAACAATAAATTATAAAATTTTTTCTCTCTCCTCTCTCTACCTTCTCTCTCTATATTTTCTCTCTCTAGATTCTCTCTCTAGACTTTTCTCTCTCTTTATGGATTTTGTCTCTCTAGGATCTTTTCTTCCTCTCTGATTGCATCATGAACCATAGGATAAAACTGAGATGAAAATAAGATGATCTGAGATTGCTCCGAAATTCGTGCGGTAGATCTGATCCCAGTCCGATCCTATTCGAAATTTGTAACACTTGATTCATATTGAGTCATCCTGATAGGACCTCTGATGATCTCGACCATGATTGCCTCATCGGAAGGATACGAAGGTTTCTCTCTCCACTTTCTCTCTCTACTTTCTCTCTCTAGAATTTTTTCTCTCTTCATGGATTTTCTTTCTCTAGAAGTCTTTTGGATCAGTGAAAAATTCAGATACTTAGATAAATCCTAATTTTGATTAATCCTAAGAGAAGTCCTTGATTTGTGTTATTAGGATCGATTATCAGTAATTTTCTCCATATATGAATTTTTATATTTGATCAGGATCATGAAGAGATATGATTGTCTGCATAAGATGTCGAGTGGAACATCTTGTTTGTGAAATTTATAAATCAAAGAAGAACATTGATTTCTGTGCTTGGATCAGTCACCGGTAAAGGTAAGAATCCCTGTACATGATCACTATTATATATATGTTATTTTACTGTTGGTCTTGCATCGTTGGTTTTGCATCATCGGATTTGAAATTGATGAATTTATTATACTTGAGATACTGTTATTTGATTTTGAGCATAAGTATGTATGTCAATATATATATGTATCAGAGATTGATGGTATGATTATATGGATATGACATATCTGAATTGATCATAATGTAAGTCAGAATTGATTTGATGAAATCAACACATAATGATTTAATGAAAAGAAAGAGATATATGGTATGGACTAGTCTTGTCATGTGGAACAGCCCGCCAGGAGCTTATGCCTGGGACAACCCCCACTGGCTTACAGGTGGATCAGCCGGCCAGGAGCTCATGCCTGGGACAGCTCGTCAGGAGCTTATGCCTGGGACAGCCTCTCATGGGCTTTCGTACGTGGGACAGCCGGCCAGGAGCTCATCTTGGGACAGTCTTGAAAGACTTTTTAAATGGATTCGATTCGGATGATGACTGAGGTATAGAATTGGATAGTCCAGAACCAGAAAGAAAAGGTTAAAAATCATGTGATTATGAAAGGAGAAATGAAAGATAAGACATGAAATAATTGTTGAACAAAAGTGTTTCACCTGTTAACATATGATGATGCATCTATTTTGACAAGACAGAAAATTTATGAATGTTTGCATTATTCTGGACATTGAACATGAGATTTTATATTTTATTGCTTATTCTTATTTTCAGACTATATTACTATATCAGTGTGATATGGGAATTCTTACTGGGCTGTAAAGCTCACACCCCTTCATCTTTCTTTTTTCTTCTCAGAGTTACAGGATGACTTAAATTGGCTATGGCTTGGATTTACGGGTGAGCAGAAGGATAAATAGAGTGTCATAGTATCTGATCAGAGAATTGAAGAAATTTAAATTGTAATTATGCAAGATTTTATGAATTATATTTGAAATTAATTGTTATGGATGTTAAAGTTGTAATATTTATTTTGGCCTTGCATATTCTTTAGGGTTTGCTCTAAGGAGTGTGCGGCCATCACGTATCCGATCCGGATGTTGGGTTTGGGGTGTGACAGTTAGCTAAAGCAATAAAAGATGATTAAAACAGCAGGTCCTGGATAACAAATTTCCATGGACACCGGCAAAATGAATCTTGTCCTAGACAGTCAATTTGTGCTTATTGTGTATGTCAAAACTGGTGTGAACTAAAGGCTACCGACATCCAGTTAAATTTTACAACTCATGAAAAAAAAATCCTTGCATGGATAATGAAGCCATTCTTCAAAAAGGAATTCTGAGACTATATTAACTCAAAACATATTATATGATAATTTGTAATTTTCTTGGCATCCACATGAAAGGAACTTTATTATATTTTAAACACATTTGTTCTGCTTCTTTACATGAATCTTTTTTTCTACCGTGTTTTAAATGGTTGGAAGTCTAATTGTGTTCCGTTCTCATCTCCTACAATCCTGGATTTCTTTGAAACTTGGGACTGGAAGCCGACTCTGGATGTACCAAGGGCATGACAACCATGTTCTAATATTCATGACATCTTTGGCTATGACATTCTTTTTTGTGTGTATGGATCAGAATAGCCGTCATATATGTTGCCTACCATCATAAAAGGATGGTAGGATTGCGTGCTCGCGACCATATAAATCTCTGGCATACATCCATTTATAATTCATTTGATATTTCTGGAATTTCCTGTCCTAAAAATTCTAGCCTTTTGAGTTATCAATTTTCTTTTTGTCAAATCACTCAGTATAAATGCTTAATATGTTTGGAATTTGAAAGCAACCATTCAGCCGACAGTAAAGGATTATGAGCACATTTCTTGCATCCAGTCCTTCGATATTCCTATGCTGAAAAGAACAAAATGATGTTTGTAATTCGTCTTCATGTTTTTTTTTTTTTTTTTTTTGGAGTAATATGGGAAGCAAAATGCCACACAATTTTATTCATAAAAGAATATTTACCAAAGAGGATAACATTAAGAAGTCACAGCTGAGAATAGAACAAAAGATATAAGGTGTAAATGAGAATACAGAGGCTCATTCAAAACGGAACAAGAGATAAGTTTTGAACTTCAGAAATTTCAAGCATTGGGGGAATAACAAAGGAAGGTCGAAGCATCTCAAATTCTGTTTCATGGTCCCAGAGAGCCAGGTCCCATTCTGATTGCTGCCGGTCCTGGGCGTCCTGCAGTAGGTTAGAGAAAGAAGGCTTCTCCATAAGTTCTGATGACAAACCCATTTTAGGAGGACAGAGAAAGGTGAAACAATTGCAGAGCCTTTTGAAGAACAGTGTAAACAGAACAATTTTTCCTGAGAAATATTCTTGCATTTCCCTCACGACAAACTGCTGCGATCAACTGATCTGCTGCTTTTCTTGCTGAAGATTGCAAATTTCTGTTTCTCCATTTGGTCCATAGATGATGCAAATTTGAAGGCCAACTCCTGAGGTTCAACTGTATTTTGATAGAATTCCAGGTACCCCGGGTGAAAGAACACTTTGGGAATAGATGAGACCCCGATTCCTGTACATAACCACATAGCAAGAGCTTAATAGGAATCCTTTTTTTTGCAAGGTTATCCCTGGCTCGCATTCTGTTTCTTAGAGCCAACCAAAGCAAATTATTTTGTAATAAGGGCAGATAAGGCCGCCATTGGGGAGATGAAGTGGTAGTAAGAGTCCATAGTGAAAGTGCTGGTCTGAGTGAGCATCCAGGATGGCACATCACCAAGTCTAGATGGTCTAATGTTACAGAGGAAATCCCAAAGAACTTCCAGTTGAGATCCCTCAGATGAGGTTACCCCCTCCAGTAACAAAATAATAAGAACAACTTTTGTGAATCTACCGAGCCTTGCGTAGTCCAAAACTGGAGTAATAGATGCAGGAGGTCGAAGGCCAATTCTCGCTAACAATTCTATTACATTTACTCTCCCCCTAACTTGTTTTTGGTTGACCGAATGGTGGATTTTTCTGTGCTGGAGTAATGAAAGATATGCAAGCATTTAGCTAGGTTGCAAGATGTCAAAAGCAACTGAAGACTCGAGTACTCGAATCTTTTATCAAAAAAGGAACCAAAAAAACAAAAAAATGGAAATCCTCAAATCTAGAAAACTTGTTTGTTAGGCAAAGGACACTGGACTCAAGCATCTGAAGTTCATGCTAACTCGTTTGGTGCAACGTGAGTTGAACAATATCAAGTCTGTAGAGGGACAGCATCAAAAGCTTTTAACTTTTACAAGTAGGCAGCAACTCTTAGATAATCCTATTGTATCATGGTGTATATATATATAACAAAATCTTAATGAAGATCTTCAGAATCTAAGCCAAAAGGCCCTAAAGATGTACTCGAGAGAACACATGCTTGCATGCCACGAGTTTCCCACTAAAGGACAAATGGATCCAAGCCTATGAGTTAAACAACAGGTAGCTCCCACTTGCGTGTCTTACTTATGATAAGGGTTGTGCTACCTTATATGATTGTGATCTCTGCAGCAAACCATCTCCAGCTAAGCGGATAGACTTGAATGGTCATCAGACCGTTCTATCTGAGAGTTTTGTGCTTTTATTCTGTTCTTTAGTTTACTTTATACTGAACGACTAGTTCAGTGGCCGTTGCTGCAATTTGGAGCTACACGTAAGACTAAGTAGTCCCTCTACAACCTGATTAATACTGCAGCAACACTTGATTTGGGTCGAAGAGACTATGAAGTCCTTTGGATCCAAGCTCATATCATGGTTGCCGTTGCTGCAATTCTTCTCTAAGTTCTTGTCCAAATAATGCAAAGGACTAGGGACCAAGGATCAAGAGAGATTAATACTTTCTAGCATCAGAAAAATACAGCATCATATTGATGCACAACATAACATTAAGATCAATGCTCTATAAAACTTTCGTATGCATGGACAGCAACCATGGGGAATCGATTTGAACCAGTCAAGTAGGCATGGGTCTAGCTTATAGCTTGCTCTGGCCAGCTCCCACCAGATAAGAAACTGAGTGATAGTTGGATGACTAATTCAATACCTATCTATCTATTTATTTATCTAGCTCGAAATCTTCTAGACATGAATTCATAGCCATGGATCAGCTCAAATTATGTTCAACCAAATCCAACCTGACTAGCCCCCATCAATGGAAATATCCAATGTTATGACACGTTTTCACACAGAGATGGAGAATCTAGAGCTTGATGCTGTGATCCATCGTGAGTCGTGACGCCACCAGTGAAGTTTGATGTCGGGCACTTGGCCAAAAGGTCACGTGCGCCCGTTGGAGCCAGCACTACCAGCAAAGCTTTTCCCCTACATCCCACTAATGGCACTTTCCAACTCAAACCCAGATAGGACTCTTGTGGGATGGGGCCCCAGCTTTCCAATCAAATGATAACACGTACATAATTATTGCGCTCTCTGCAATTCATTCGTGACACGTGGTACTGTCTGCTGCTTTAATGGGGGGAGGTCCCACGGGCAAAAGCCATTGGATATGGGGGATGAGCTCTGTAGCGGAGGCTGTAAACTATGCTCCCTTTCTTTTGGTGCTTATAAACAATGACCCCTTTAAGGATATGTGCTTCTTTAGCTTGGGTGTGAGGTTGATCTCTTTGAATATTCGGAAAATAAGTTTTATAGTATATAGTATATTGCACTAAGATACAGTGTGCCACAGTTGTTATTATTTTTACAAAGTCACCTTACAGATCCAAAAGACCCAGGTAGATCAAGTTTGCTGGAATTATGCACGGCAGATAAATACAAGTATGAATATATAAACAATTATCTTTACACAATTATAATTTATATAGATAAGGGAGACAAGATTTGATGGCTATAATTATACTCATGCATACATGCATATAAAGAATACACGTACACTTACTAAAATTATTATGACATCAACACCCTCTAAAGCACCTAAAAATGATACTACCACTTGCGTCCTTGTAAGCTGAATATTAGCTTCCGTTTTTCTAGCACCACCATGATAAAGGAAAAGTAGGGGGAAAGGAGAAAGAATGAGAACTCTTGCATTTGAGAAACCCTACCATAACAGGAAAAAAAAAATCCCAAAAAAAAAAAGAAAAGAAAAATCATATTACTATTGTAAAACTTCCTTATTAGTTATTACTGTATTTTTGAATTATCTATTAACTTCATACAAGCTGACAGAGATGGAAAATAGGAAATTTCAAACTGTATTATCTAATCTTTTTGTGAGATGTAAATTGTTTAAATGCTTGTCTAGCGGATAAGACCTACTATTTTTTTTGTGTTTGTGTGCACTAACCATGAATCATACAGCAATGTAAAGGATAACCTTCTCTGTGGCTTCTATACTACATTAATATCAAAGAATTTTTCTTTAAAAAGGGAGAAAAGAAAACCTATCACAATAACAATAAAACTCTCAGCCTCCACAAAAGTTTTTTGTACTTAAAATTGAGAAAACTACACCAAGAAGTATTACCAGCAACCTAGCTAATAGCTTTCAAAAGCAATAGTTAGCTTAGTGCTACCCTCCATCCTAGAAGCCACAAAGTTAGTCTAGCTGAAGGTACAAGTTACCCATAACCCACCCACCATAAACTAATATAAAAGCTAAGCCACTTTTATCAATCCCCTCTATATATATATTAATACCCCATTTGAACAAGTCCACCAGAACTCGTCTCCAAATTACCACCCTTTCACTAAAACCCCACAACCATGCCTTCTACTTCCACTTCTCCACCCATCATCCAATCTCTGATCATAGACATCTACTATAGAAGATTTCTGCTCCAAACTCCCCTCTACAAACAACCCACTCAACTAAGACCATCTTTGACCGGTCCGGCTGGTTCTGAGCCGGATTCCGGCATGCCGGGAACTAGCTTCGATGGCAACGTCGTCATGATCCTCGCCGTCCTCCTATGTGCTTTAATTTGTGCACTAGGACTCAAGTCCATCGTCCGATGTGCACTACGGTGCTCGACCAGGATGGCGGTCGACGCCGAGCCGAACCCGGTGGCCCGGTTCGCTCAGACCGGCATGAGGAGGAAGGCACTCCGGGCCATGCCCACCCTGGTCTACTCGGCCGGTCTCAAGCTCCATCGAGCTAACCCAGAGTGCGCCATCTGTCTCTCGGATTTCGTGCCCGGGGAACGGGTCCGTGTCCTACCCAAGTGCAACCATGGCTTCCATATTGGGTGCATCGACCGGTGGCTCATGGCTCGGTCATCGTGCCCAACCTGCCGGCGATGTTTGTTTGGTTCGAGCCCGAAGTCCCCGGGTTGCGCCGCGATGAACCGTCCGGCTCCTGTGCCAGTTCAGTCGGTCCTGGTACCCTTGGAACCAGAAGGTTTGGTTACCAATTATGAATCATAGCATGGGAATTATTAGTTAGAGTCAAAACTTTTTTTGAGCAAATCAGTGCTGTTAAATACTAGAATTTACTTCAGTGTCCAAATGTAGGCAAATTGTATATACTTGGCCACTGAAAAGTTTTAGTTATGTTCGTCAAAATATTATATGTCAAGAGAGAAGTGTGGTTCTAAATTTTTAGATGACTTGCAACTTGCGGTCTTATTTTCCTACATTATGTTGTTTTTTAATCTAATTTTCTTTTAGATGTACTTAAAATGTGGAGGTGTGGTTTGATATTCCAGTACCTTGTTCCTACCTTTGGCTACAATGGAAATAGCCACAGCTGGTAGCATGTTTTCCTATTTAATTAGCTACCCCCCACACGAGAATTGTGGTGGGTATCACAAACCTTATGAATGTTGAGAAATTCTTGAATGATTTTCCACTGGCACTACTTGTCCATCACAAATCTTTCTGCCTAATGTCTTCCACTGCATCCAATACCCCAACTAAGGCAGCATCAAAAGCATTAAGCTCTTGGCCCCCACAAAGTCACACAGCGTATTGTAGCATTAGTAGTAGCGGTGGAGATATTTAGCTGAATTCTAGCTATCAAATAAGAGCGGCAACAGAGAAACTAATTGGGGTCTCCTGAGCCAATGAAGTTAGAGATGAATGCGAATCTGAAGTGAAGGCCACTACGCACCTCTGAAGGTGGCATCTTGAAAGGGATTTATCTGAATCTCTTCCACCAAACGATAGCTTAAGAGATTTACCATCAACCAACCCTCAGAGACTTGAGTGGAAGAATGACACAGCACCGCGTTCTAATAAACTAATGGTATTTTTCCTCTTTTTTTTCCTTTCTTTTGACGTTTTTATTTTTTTAAAGCAAAAGGAAGTTCAATCCAGCACGTAAAAGTAAATGGTCATTATCAAATTAGTGACTCAACACATCCCGTGACACTGGGATTCAACGGCTGAAAGAAGAGGATATACGGATACCAATTCATCAGTAATGTATCCAGTTCTTAAGGCTATAGCTGGTCCACAAGCATGAAATCCTGTCACCTTCAAAGAAACCAATTAATGAGCTGATGGGTCCTCTACAAGGCTTTCCTTGTTGGACTAGAAAAATATCAGAACTAAAATGCTCAAATATCATGCATCGAGTGAGATGTTGCGACTAATATTGCTTCTCAAAACAAATTACAGAGCAACAAATTCAAATAACGCCTATCTAAAGCTGGACGCCTCATCTTGGTGAACGGGAAGCCTCCATTGGGATAGCTCAAACAACAGGTTGAGGAACCGCACGCCGGCCCCAGAGCATGACAGGCTTTTGACTCAGATACACCTTCATCACCATCCTACAGGCCATGTAGGTGAGCGAAGGATTTGGCATTACATGAATCCCTCCGTAAAGCAGAGATGGTGGGATGAGTAGCCTGCTATGCATGCTCCTCATTTGTGCAGGCGTCCAACCGAAATTCTAGCATCACATGTGAATTTTGCTAGTCATCTTCCCATTCCTGCAGGACATATAAGGTATAACCAACTTCTGGTCTTGCAAGTAATCTTTCTATGAATTCATCTTCAGACTTGTTTCCAACCAGAACCTTACATGCACACTTTCAGCAATATTGCTCAACTCTTCAAACAAAATATAATTAGTAAATGTGATTGCAAGCATGTCTAGATCAGCATCATGGTAAGTTAAAACATAGATACTGAATTAGCAAGCTAGAATATTGAACCTTCCACTTTTAGGCGCAATTGATTGGGCCTGTAACACTCCCACAATCATCTAAGAAGCTGACATTTTTTAGAGTGGACGTGCCGATATTGACACAATCCAACAACCACTCTGAATATCTTATCTCATGAAAAATCGACAGGCTCTACTCACACCTGTTTTATGGAACCTTCATTCACAAGATTTAATTAAGTTTCAAACAGAAAAGCTTGTAAGAAGGCGGAGGATTTCTGAAGCAAATAGCATATCGTCCTTCCCATTATAGACAAAATTATCAGGATGTTCTTCGTGTACAGAATACTTTTTTAAGGTGAGCATAACACATTAATGCATATTTCCACTGCAATCACATCGGCCACAATTAACAGTACTATTGACATTTGAGCAGTTTAATATGGAGACCGTCATTAGTGGTAACAATTGACTAACAAATAACCTGTTGTACAAAATCTTTTAAGCAAGAATAAGCAAGAATAGGACCTTACAAACATGCATAGTTCAGGCATGTGGTGGCCAGAAGATGAGTTTATTTGAGGTTAATGAAAAAAGAAGCAGCACAAATTTTCATCCACCAAATGTAGCATCCCTTTATCATTTTAGTTTATCAAAAAGCTTCTCAGCAACCTGCATCAACCACAAATATTCAACATAAAGCAATCTCTCTATAAATTAAAATGCATAATGAAGTTAGTACATTGCATTTTGCTGTGATATTATACTATGTGAAAAATAGAAAACAAAGAGGAGATTTACTTACACATTTATCAATGCATTTCCAATAGTCAAAGTATTGGCCAGTGCAGTGCTTGTGCCCAGTTTCATCATCCTTGATTCTCTTGACACACTCCTGTATATCATGAGAATAATTTAAACAATAATTCTAGACAAAATTGTGTTAAATAGGAAATAAGCAAAGGGATAAAGATTCATGACTGTATAAATCTTAAGAAAACTGCTTTTGAATCACAGGATCGGTAAAATCCTGGAAATGGCATAGAGCAAGGGGAATTTTAACCCTTATGCCAAAGTAAAAAGCTGATGATGAACCTCAAAAATCAGATTCAAGCATCATAAAAATTTTAAACTATAACACAGGCATGTGTGAGAGGCTTTCAATAGAAGGGAAGGGAGAAGCACAGGAATTGCCTAACAAGGTTTCCTTCATGTATGGTGGGTCAGTCAATCAGTGGACTTTGGTTACAAGTCTATGTGAAAAACAAAAAAGTCAATTTTTTTAAACACTGATGCAAGTGGAGATTATAAAAATGAAAATGATTAGATTTGCAAGTATATTATTAGTACAAATAGCATGCGAGCAAAAAGAGATAATAGTGTTGATAATCTTTCACCAACCATGTAATCTATTCATCACAATATTAAATCATCTAAATTCTTAGAATTACACCAGAAAATACATCCAGTTTCTAGTCAGACATCAACTTTCAAAGGAACAAATCAATTTTCATTGTTTTCATTTTAATATCACAGTTCAGTTAATAATAATTTCTTTAGATTAATAATTATCATGAAGTTTTCCATCATTTCAGTACAGATGCAGTAAAAGAATATAAAAAATGTGCGCTAGAATCTACAAAAGAAGAAACTACTGGTCATGAAGCATCCACAAACTAGGAGAACAGGAAAACTCCCAGCTAGTGGAAATCAAGTTATGCTGATGCTGGAAGAAGCTGAAGGCTTTCATGATCAAGGACAAGGACACTAATAGCACATGCAACAAAATCATTAAAATTTATAAGCATTATGCTTGGGATTGGTGGACATAGATTTGAAGAAAAATGATGAGGAGAAAAATGAGCAGGCACAGGCAATAAGAAGCTGAAAAGAAAAACTATGGCTGCAAAATTTAAAGCCAGCATAAGCTACCTTCCTTGAAAACAAATCAAATTGAAGCTAATGAAAGCAACAATAGACCTGGATTATTGCTAAGGAAAACCAGAAAATACAATAACTAAGAATTAATTTGACGGAGTCCCAACTGATACCTAAACCACTTCTGGTACACATCAACAACTAGAACAGCATGAGATCTTGTCTCTAACACTTATATCAATTGGTATGAAGATTTCAAAAAAAAAAAAACATTTCCTAAATAAATAAGTGATTGCATATAGCAGGGCTTGATCCTGTCTTACATTGAAAATATTGTTCTAAAGATGAGAGCATTTTTTTTTTTTTTTGTTAAAAAAAGACAAGGAACAGCAATTATCATTTTTGTCCTGATTAAACACAATTAGAACAGGATTCAAGTCATGCAATTTCACCAATTTATGTCAGGCATCACGATACAAATATTAAGCAGGCAAGCTGTACCCCAGAAGTGTGATGCTAGCCAGCTCAATGCTTTTAAGTTCTGTGAACCAAAGACAACTTGCCATTTTATTTTATGCATCACCGGCAACTTCCAACCTAAAATTATCAGCAAAAATATAACAGCCAAGTATATGCTCGATAGATCATTTAATGGCAATGGAAATGGAACATGCTGCATCAACCATATATGGTTTTTCTCAAATCCTGCTCTTTGAAGGTGCCAGCCTATCAAGTTTGGGGATTAAGGGATCAAATCCCACCTTTGTATTGGGACCAAATGACATGGAATTGAATCCCACCTTCACCAAGGCTTGGGGATGAGAGGGAGAACTACCCCCTCTACAGAGGCCCTTCTGTCCAACAAAAAAAGGCCTGCCCTTTCCATTTTTGTTTCTTTTCTTGCATATTTTGTATCCCCTCGAGTTGGCAAGACCAAAATCACTATATAACGCTCATGTGATCATTTAGTAGAAACACCAATGAGCAGATCAAAGTTAGAGTGAATTTCACGCAAATTTCAATTTCTGTCCAATAATTATTAAAGTAGCTTACCTTTTGCCTTTTATTCTTAATATCTGTTGCTCTTAGGGTTTCATTCTTGGGTCCAAAGGAAATGCTTAGTCAGCTAATGGATAAGCTGTTCCTAAAATTACAAGGATTCGGGCAGGCCACAAGGATCAACCTGTGTTCAGAAAGTATTTGGCAATTGCCCCCTTTGGATTTTACGCTCCTTACTTAGTATGGCCCGGTTAGTTAATAGCACTTGCTGCCAACCACACGCCCCCCCCAACACACACGCATGCGAAAAAAAGGAAAAAAAAAAGACTTTGGCGTTAATTACCGGAAAAGACAAGTCTTGTGGACCGATACTAAAATTGTAACAAAGTTTCTCCCTATAATCATGGAATGTGTTTTTACTGATGATCCTGTGGTCCTTCAGATTGATTCTTCACCTTATATTTGAAATTGAAATATTTGGATTTATGCTAATTGTGACTGCAGACTCTCTTTTTTCTTTTTTTTTCAAAAGATGAGCTCCAGACTCGTTCAATAATAGCCATCTATCTAGAGGAACATAGATAGATGTCTACATACAAGGAATCGCATGAAAGTTTCCTTTAGGTTTAGCACAGAGGTGGGAAAAGGGGGAAAAACCTGTTTGTCAAACTCCCATGTCATGACGAGAAAATTTGTTGATAGCACCCTCCCAAGCCACAACACCAGGGAAGGGACAATAGTGGTGTGCTTCCATCATAGCACATCATGACATGAAATTTAAACTACCAAGCTCATCATTCCCAAATCCGATGCCATACATGCTCAGCTGGCAGCAGGAAGATAAATAGTCCTCCTAATTACCATCTAGAAGGCATGTATTTTTTTTCTCTGTTTTTTTAACCATCTAATCTTTATTTTCACATATCCTATCCCTTAGTAGAAATGTTGTAAATTGAAATCCTGCTCAGGATCTTACTACTGTTTTTATGAAGAAAATAAATCCTTACATATTAACTAAGGAAGCATATAGAACTATAGAAGCATTAAAACAATGGGTTACCTCTTCATCTAAACTTTACTTTTAGTTGGTATTTTTCTCTTTGAATCTACTTGAATATATGTATAGGAAGCTGACTGAGCTGTTACTTGCCATTGAGAGGAACATATTTTGGGTTGGGCTTGTTAATTGTGGTTAGTTGGGAACTAGATAGAAAGCCTAAATATCAAAATGGATGGCAATTTAGCTTAAGTTTAAAATGAATTACTGATTACCCTTAATATGCTTTTATTGGATGACTAAGAACATAATTGGTTACTGTCTCCTACAAGTGAAAAGATTATTATTTAACTGAATAAAAACTTGCAACTGAAAAGCATCTTTAAGTACCTTAAAAATGAATTTTCCAGCATATGAGATGATAAGAAGCCCCTGAGTTTTCACAGTTAAAAGACAAATATAGAATGACCAAATCTCAAGAAATGAGGTCACCAATGGCTCATGTAGTTACCAATGACTCAGCATTCTAATGGACAAACACAATTGAGTGGGTGAGACAATAATTGTCATTTTTTCAGACCGCATGCAAAGTTTATTTAAACTTTAAGCATCAGGTGATTATGATAATTGAATGTGCTTAAGTGACTAAAAAAAAACTGACTACTGTCAATTCAGCAACTATAACAACTTGACTTCAATAATATGGCAATACTTTCGAGCAATCCATATTTTGGGCAAGTTTCTTGCACAGCCTATCTTTCTATGACAATAGAAGCATCAAAGGCGATCTAGAAAACAATACTCAAATCAAATTTTTTCTTCCTTTTCTTTTTATTTGCATACTACAGAATCTCTTTTCGAGGTAGCAAAAAGGTAATCTCGTATGACAATGTTGCATAGGGATCTTGGCACCTTTTGCACTATGTTAACTTTATAAGCGGGTGTTCTCATGCGAAACTCACTGACTTTAACTCATCCAATGACTACTACAAAATCATGCACAGTTCACCTTCTAGGAATACCACCCAAGAATGGTCCACCAAATGCTCTAACACTATAATACTGAACCCGTTTAAACAACAGCAACCTTTGCTTGATGCTGATGCCATACCATCTCTATAAAATGGAGGCATTCATGATTGTTGGATCCAAGATCCTGTGAACATCCTGTCATAATCTATTAGAGAAAAAACTTGATCTCATTCAAGAACATCTGCTCATCAAGATGCAAATTCTACTAGGCATGCTTATGTTCAACCATCTTCCATCCTGCATATTGTAACAATAAATAAGCAGAGTCACAATTGTTAGATTCCTACTGGATTGCAAAGCTCCACATGCTCAAGAGCCCCTTGAGGGAAGGCTAGCACTCTGTGTGCCAGAGATGAGGAAAATTAAAAAGCTTCATCATGTACTTTAAGATATCAGCAATTCTAGACAGTGTGCAACATGACAAGCAGTTGTTACCGGATTGATTTAATGATCATATAGCAAGGGTAGTCAATGGACAAAAAAATGCATTTACTTGGCCAGTGGAAAATTACTTGATCCAAGTCAATGATCTAGTATCATTGATGGTACAGTCTAGTTGAAAACCTTATCATTTGATGTTATGAGTGAGAAAGAAAATAGAACCAAAGGTCAATCAAATGTACATTATTTTCTATCATGTATTTTAATTATGATTTGGTACTTGAAGTGCCAAATTATCAGCTATATTTAGCAATCATGTAAGCTGCATGGCAGTAGCCATCAGATAGAACATCCCACTGCTAACTGACAGTTAGTAGGCAAGGCAGCACTAAGATTGCCTGGTAGCCATTGAGTAGAAAACTTGGGGTGTCGAAGCAGTTTCAGATATGTGAAATTACAACCACACTTAATTGCAATGAGCTTTATAAGTATCATGGCATTGCAAAGTACCGGTTCACTTCATAGGGAATAGAGTTGCATAAATGAAACAGTTAGGAGCAAAACCAAGTGGATCTCACATACAAGAACCTTGACCATGTCTTTGGGTACTGATCCTTCTTTATTGGCATATTGAATGTTTGCTTTCCGATAACATTATTTATGTCAAAGTAACTTGTTTAATAAGTCCAAGGAACTATGACAATGCAGAATAAAGATGTTCTCAAACGCACTCATCAGAAGTTTATTTCAATGAATCTACATATTTATATAGTCGGAACTAAGAAATAGAAGCACCATGCTTTAGCTCCAACAAATGCATAAACAAGACCAATTGAAACAACTGAAAAGGAGAAACTATCTCATACTCATAGAGAGCTATTTAAGAAAATATCATCTATTACCCGATATTCATATAAAGCTTTTACACATCTAGGCTGGCAACGTTCCTCAAGATACTTCTTTGGATCAACAAGCTCCTCATCTGCCCTGAACATACACCAAAAAAAAAAAGGCAACATATCAATACAAAGCACAAAAAGAAGTAGGCGTACATGCATTCGTGCTGAATGATCATACGATATATAACAATTCTTATCACAGCTATACAAAGCTACCTCTATGGATTTATTTACAGAATTTAACTGCTACCTTAGGGTGCCTTCAAAGGAAAGGAACAATAATTTGCCAGGTCTGAGATGTTTGCAGTCATCTAATTATAACTAGTTTAGTCAAAAGCCATGGCCAGTTTAAAGCAATATCTAATGGTTGCTGGAGGAAGCCATGAGTTCATTAAGTACAACAGCAAGAGAGATCAACTCCAGAACATGAACGCACAAGAATCAATCCCATCTGATCCTCTATGCTTGAGTCAACCTATAAAGAGTTCTCATGACATCGAATACTTCCTTTCAGATTCATGCAACAATAGAAGATCCTCGTTGTCAGTTCTCATGTCCGAGGTGTACATTAGATTCGCTTGTGCTGAATCTCTAATCGCAATAGATCAGAATTCACAAATCGCATCCTATAATAACTACTGAATTCATGATAGTTGTCTTTTGTTTGATCTAAATTCAATTGGCTATTCTAACCATGGCTATAGGTTCAAGAAAATGACTGGAAAAATATATGCTCGAAAAATTTTTTAAAAAAAATCAATCAACAATGGAAAATACGCGGCCAAATTTTATTATAAAACATGAGCTAGATTTATACACTCACATGGAGAACAAACTCGAGAACTGGCTATTGATTCAGAGACCCCTCCTGAAAATTCAAGCAAAAAAATTCACTTACTTTACGGCCTAAACATCAAAATCTATGATAATTTCGCAAAAAAATAAAAATAAAAAAAAAACACTCGATCTGCACAAATCTGAGGTCGCCGGAATCACGATCCGCGGAAAGAAAGGGTGTGAGGGATTTAGATCGTGGATCGGGCTGATCCGATCCATCGATTCGTGGAATGCTTACCTTTTCGGCTGTATCTTTAGACGGGAAGCTTTGGGCGCGGACTTTTTGGACGGCTCCTGGGCTTCTGGGAGGGGAGGCGCCGAGAAGAACCCTAGAAAGCGCGAGCGATTTCTTTTTCCCGTTTGGGCGTTCCAATTCAGCGGTGCTCCATCTGGACCGTCCAATCCGTGGGTTTTCAGATCTGTAAGGACACCGTGCGGCCGCAGGAAGGCGGAGCGGACCAAGCCGACTTATCTTTTAACTTTTTGGCAAACTAGCTTTATCAAATCCTATTAGAGTGGCGAGATTGATTGCCACTAATTTTGGAAAAATCCTTTTTTTTGGCTCATGCTTCGAAATCTTACAATTCAAGAGTAAGAAAACAAAAAAATCATTTGATTGAATATCCAAAATTTATTTTCTTATGCTTTTATACGCAACCATAGTTACTGTACTCGAAAAGTTTGAAGTGTAGTTGCCATCTATTCGGAGAGTAAGGAATTGGGAGTTCATTTCATTCATTTTTTTCTAATATGTCTTGTAAGATTCAGCATTATACACATGGGATGCAGAAAGCATCGCATGGATGCTTTCGACATTTTCATTTGGCCCAAACTTCAATAAAAGATGGATGTATTGAACAATATCTCACTTACACATAATGTGTGAAAGACTTGAAGGCCACCTTACATAACGAACTTCGAACCTTTATTATTCTATATAAATAAGAGATGCTTGGGTGGTGACAATTAAATGCTTCTTAAAATCTTTTCTTTCTTATGGAGCTCGGTTCCCTCGCTCATGCCATGTTCAATCTAATGCATGCATTCTTCAATTAGGCCTGATAAGTCATAGGCATTCCATGAATTTATACATGCTATGCACATCACATGAAATGGCTTTGCAGGACTTGGAATTCAAGAATTTCAACTAGGTTCATCATGGTTCGAATACAAGCAGCACTAACTCAAGCTTTGTATGACTAGCATATGCTGTATGATTTTTGATTCATTGCTAAATTGATTATATCATTCAAGGTTTTTTTCTTTTTGATCCAATCTGTATAAATCGATAGAAAAGGAACATCGAATCGGGTTTGGTTATTGACAGGGTGAGCATGTTAGCTCTTTCAATATATTCATATAAACCAAATCAATAAGAGTTCAGTTCATCAATTATAACAAACGAAACAAAATTAGTTATATTATTTCTTGGTAGAACATGATTAGTTATATTGTGTTGGAGTAGTTTGTTTGTAGGTTACTCCTTTTTTTCCCTTTGTTTGACTTCAAGATTTGGCATATTATGGGCTGGGGTGTATAGACCCAGTTAATATGAATTTGACTTAAAAACAACTTGTACATCACGCAACAATGTAAACTCTATGAAAAAATACAATAAGTATGTTAAGTAGGAATCATAGTCTTTTTTTTGATAAGAAATACAATCATAGTCTGTTGAGAAGCTACACGGACAATACATTCTTGCTCTTTAGCCTCTCTTCCATGAAGTTTCAACATGTCTTTTATGAGAATACATAATGAAGTTGATATAATTATCATCACTCAAAACCCAATCTAAAAGGTGGATAAGTTGACGAGCAATGTTGCTGTATTTTATTGGGTTGTGTTGGAAGAAATGATATGTAATTATAGAAAATGATCAGAGGATTATCTAAATGTATTCGGTTCAGGACCCTCCATGCTTAAGCCAAACAAAGTTTCAAAATGAAAAAAGAAAGATGAAAAGAGATTGAAGTATGCAAATGTGATTTGTGCATTAACTGTTGAGTACTTTTCACATCCCTTACTCAGGATGGCTAGGATATAGGAAGTTGAAGGATGTGGAGACTTCGCTTCCTTCAATCTCTCATACATGAACCATTTATTTTAGAATTGTAGGGATGCAGCTAAGCTCTCTTTTGCTAAATATGTTAAGTCATTAGATAACATAATCCTATATTCTGTGCTTTTGTCGAGACTAGGCTTTTTATGCATTTCTTGCCTCGTTTTCAACACATTTTGGGTCCCTCTTGGAAGTACTATATGGCTCCTTCCAGTAGGCTTCCTGGTGGAACTATAGTTAGTTGAAAAAAAATTTTGGGTCAGGTCACCTTTCTTCATGTTGATCGCCAAATTTGTTTTGGTCTTATTACTCTTGATCAAGGTCCAAGTTGGATTGTTGCTATTGTCTATGCTAGCACTTGTGGAATTCAAAGACGTATTATATGGGATCTTATTTCTAGAGCCTTGCAAATTCAGCTTTTTTTACTATTGATCGGAGATTTTAATGTTATCTTAGTAGAAGATAACAGAGAAGGTAAATATTTTAAAGTTGATAGAGATATTAGAGAATTTAAGTCTTTTATTCAGAATACTGGTTTAATTGATCGAGGATTTGATGATCGTAAATATACTTGGTGCAATAATAGGATGGGATTGGCTAGAGTATGAAAAAAAATTGATCGAACATTTGCCTTTGAAAGATTGTTTGACCTGTATCCTGAATCTCATATTGCTCATCTCATAAGATTTGTTTCAGATCATTGTCCTCTTCTTCTCTCCGTTGCTGCTAAATGGTGTAGACGTTCTTCTCCATTTAGATTGGAGAAATTTTAGATGATGTACGGTGAAATAAGAGAAATGGTTGCAGATGCTTGGTCCACTGATATCCAACGCTCCCCCACTGATGGGCTTTCTTTGCTCTTTGACAATGTAAGGAACGAGGTGGGCTATTGGAACATGAAGAAGATTGGTAATCTGTTTCGAACTACTGATTTTCTAAATTCTCATGTACTTTCTCTTTAAGAGCTTGAAGCTCAACATGGGGGTCTTTCCCATGATCAATATTTTTTCTTGTTTTCATACATATTGGTAATCTTGAGCTTAAAGCTCAAGGATCTTTCGTAAAACTCTGTGCATGTAAGAAATCTTTTGGTAGCAGAAGTCTCGCATTTAGTGGCTCGAAGAGGGAGATGCTTACACTCGTTTCTTTCATAGATCCACCTTACTAAAGCATCAACAAAATAGGATTTATTAGTTGAAAATTGGTGCTGGGAATATTGTTGACACCGAACAAGATATTCAGCATCTTCTTGTGCAACATTTTAAAGCTAGGTAGAATATTGAATGGCTGCCTCATAGCACATCCATCCCTCAATTGTCTCATACTTTATCAACGGATAGCAATGCTGAGTTAATTGCTGATATTACTCAAGCTCAAATCGAGGCAGCTATATTTTTCTTTCATCCAGATAAATCGTCAGGTCCTGATGGTTGTCAATCCTTTTTCTTTCAAGCATTTTGAGATCCAATCAAGCAAGATATTATTACAGCTATTTAAATTTTCTTTGAAACCACTACTATGCCATCTTCTTAGAAGCAAACATATATAGCACTTGTTCTAAAAATCTCTAGCCCTTTTCAGGCCCATAAGTCTTACTAATACTATTTATAAAATTGCTGCTAAAATCTTGATTAACTGTGTGTCCAAGATTATGCCTAATCTGATTTCTTCTCCTCAAGCTGTCTTTGTTCCTGGAAACAACATTATGGATAATACATTGCTAGCTCAAGAGTTGATGCATTCTTTTTCAAGAGCTTCTCCTTCTCATAGTCTTATATTTCTTAAGATTGACATGGAAAAAGCTTTTGATCGATTTCAAAGAAGTTATCTACTTCATCTACTCCAAGATTTTGAATTTAATGATAAAGTCGTGGCTTAAATCCTTGCTTGTGTAGTACATCCTCAGTTTGCTTCACTCATAAATAGATCCCCCTCTGAATAGTTCTCGATTTCCTGTGGATTATGTCAAGGATGCCCTTTATCCCTGTTGGGGGATACCGACCGACCGACCGACCGACTATCGGAGGGCCCGACCGGCTGGCGGCCCGACCGACCGACCGACTATCGGAGGGCCCGACCGGCTGGCGGCCCGACCACCGACCGACCGACCGACTATCGGAGGGCCCGACCAGCTGGCGGCCCGACCGACTAACCGACGGCCCGACGAACGACTCTGACTGGCCGATCGTAAGTCGGGCGACAGGCCAACGGACGCCATCAGCGGCTAACCGCGGCCATTCCACGGTCCATTCCCGACCGACTGAACCCAGAGGTCCGGTAGCCGACCCACTTGAAGCTCGCCGACCGACGGAGGAGTCCGACGCCACTCTGCTGGCCACCGACCTTGGGTCGGCCGACTCCACCAACCGCCGTACGGCCGCCAGACGTTGTCAGCTCTGACACGGACATGCGGCACAGTTACCTAGGGGCATTGTCCCACCGAGAGCCGGGTCAACCCTGGTGATTAGACGGCTACACGGCGACATGACGTTTTCACGGCGGCTCTGACAGCCTACAGTGAGTTGACAGTTCCTCACTTGTCCGCGCCATTAATGATGGCGCCATGCCACGCTCCACTATATATACCGGGGAAGGCAACAGTGCAAGGGATCGATCCGCCCGTCTCTCCCACATACGCAGGCTCGCTCCTCTCTCTTCCTCTCCCTCTCTCCTTCTCAGAGCTCTTTGTCTGCATTTCACTGTTGCCCAGTCACCTCTCTGACTTGACCGTCGGAGGGTCCCCGCCGGAGCCGCCTCCGGTCAGTGCGGACTTCCTTTTGCAGGTGCACGCTTCCCGACGATCGGGCGACGAGGCGATTGGCCGCAACAGATTGGCGCGCCAGGAAGGGGACAGCATGACAAAGACAAGAGCTCAACGATCGAGAGTCACTGGGTCGGCAAGGCGCTCTTCCTGCCGGGAAGAGGCCTCTCCACCACCACCGGCGGCGGAGCCTAGCTCTCCGCACCTTGCAGTGACCACGGAGGCCCAGATTGCGGCCATCGTACGGCAGATGACCGTATTGACCGACGCAGTCAAAAGCCTCCAGCAACAACCGGCGGCCCGACCTATGCCTTCCAGGAGCAGCCGCCGACAGCCGCGCCGACCCCTGTCGCCTCCATGCGAGCGCTCTCAACAGCGCTCCCACGGAGAAGAGGAGGGGCGACCACGGTGCGACGACCGACGGTCTCAGCGGCCCTCTCCTTCCCCGTTGGAACGGGCGAGGAAGGGAAAGCGGCCGCGCACACCATCGACCTCTCTTTCAGAATCCTCCGGAGGCTCCACTCCTGGGGTCTCTCAGCATCGACGAGCGGACGACTACGAGCGACGGTTCGAGGAGATCGACCGCCGGCTCGCCCAACTGCAGATGGACGGCCAGAAGTCTTCGAACGACGTCGACTTCCAGACCGCCCAGCCTCTCTCTCGACTGGTCCTCGATGAGCCGATTTCCAGTCGATTCAAAATGCCGAACGTGGAGCCATACGACGGCTCCACCGACCCAGTCGACCACCTCGAGAGCTATAAAGCTCTCATGACAATTCAAGGGGCAACCGACGCTCTTTTTTGCATCGGCTTCCCCGCCACACTTCGCAAGGCTGCCAGGGCTTGGTACTCCGATCTTCGATCGGGCAGTATCCATTCCTTCGCGCAGCTCGAGCACTCGTTCGTGGCCCATTTCAGCACCAGCCGAAAGCCGCCGCGAACGTCGGATAGCCTTTTCTCCCTCAAGCAGGGGGAAAACGAGACGCTCCGACACTTCGTGGCGCGATTCAACGCGGCCACGCTCGAGGTCCGGGACCTCAACGAAGACATGGCGGTTTCGGCCATGAAGCGGGGCCTGAGGTCGTCCCGATTTACTTATTCTCTGGACAAGACCCTCCCCCGAACGTACGCCGAGCTACTGGAGCGCGCATACAAGTATATGCGCGCGGACGAAGGAGCGTCCGACCGACGCCTGATCGAGCCCAGGGGTCCGAAGGAGAAGCGAAGAAAAGGTCGGGAGCCCGCCGAACCAAGCAGGCCCCCGACCGATAGTCGGCTTTCTCCACCCCGACAGATCCAAAAATCACCCCGCTGACAGACTCCGAGGTCGGTGCGTCCCAGGTATGACTCCTACACTCCTCTCTCCGCTCCCCGTGCGCAGATCTTGATGGAGATCGAAGGAGAAGAATACCTGCGACGGCCTCCGCCTCTGAAGGCAAAGGGCCTCGACCATCGGAAGTACTGCCGGTTCCATCGGAGCCACGGCCACGACACCGAGCGATGCATCCAGTTGAAGGATGAGATCGAAAATCTCATCCGCCGAGGGTATCTCGGCAGGTTTCGAAAGGGTCCGCCGACCCGATCGACTGCCGATCGACGCCCCCAGCCGACTGAAGAGGCACCGACTAACCAGCCGACGGCTGGAGTCATCAACATGATCTCCAAGCGGCTGGGATCGGGGACGTCTACAGGGGGGGAGCCGACGAAAAAGCCGCGCCCGGACGACGTGATTACCTTCTCAGAAGACGACGTTCGGGGCATCCAGACTCCCCACGACGACGCTGTTGTTGTGTCGGCGACAATAGCCAATTATGATGTAAAACGAATTTTTGTTGATAATGGAAGTTCGACAAATATTTTGTTTTACTCGACCTTCTCCCGAATGCGACTACCGACTGATCGACTTAGTAGGGTCTCCACGCCCTTGATCGGCTTTGCCGGAGACACCGTCACGACAGAAGGAGAAATCACCCTGCCCGTGACGGTCGGTATCGAACCACGGCAAAGAACGGTCTCCCTCATTTTCGCGGTCGTCCAAGTTCCTTCGGCCTACAATGCCATACTCGGGCGACCCGGACTGAACGCCCTCAGGGCGATCGTCTCGACGTACCATCTCCTTGTTCGATTCCTGACCAAAAATGGAGTCGGAGAGATGCGCGGAGATCAACAGCTCGCCCGACGATGCTTCCAAATCTCCGCCCAAAGCGACGAGACGAAGGATCCCCTGACAATCGACAAACTGGATCAACGGGAGGAGGAAGAGCGGGGTTCGCCGGCCGAGCAGCTCGAGGCGATCCCGATAGGAGAAAATCCTGACAGAAAAGTTTGGATCGGGTCTCAATTGCCCGACACCGAACGCCACCGACTGGCGGAGCTGCTGACGGCCAATGCCGACATATTCGCATGGTCGGCAGCAGATATGTCGGGCATCCCTCCAGAAACGATTACTCACCGACTCAACATCGACCCGACAATGAAGCCGGTGAGGCAGAAGAAAAGGTCCTTCACCCCAGAAAGGCAGAAGGCCATTGACGAAGAAGTGGACAAGCTGCTCGAAGCAGGCTTCATTCGGGAATCCACGTATCCCGATTGGCTTGCCAATGTCGTCATGGTCAAGAAAGCCAGCGGGAAATGGAGGATCTGCATCGACTATACCGACCTCAACCGAGCGTGCCCGAAGGATAGCTTTCCACTCCCGAAGATCGACCAGCTGGTGGATGCGACGTCCGGATTTCGACTGCTCAGCTTCATGGACGCCTTCGCCGGGTACAATCAGATCCGGATGGCGCCTGAAGACGAGGAGCACACCGCGTTCGTGACCCCCAAGGGCCTCTACTGTTATCGGGTGATGCCCTTTGGATTGAAGAATGCCGGCGCCACCTACCAGCGACTCGTCAATAAGGTCTTCAAAGACCAGATTGGGCGTAACATGGAGGTGTACGTGGACGACATGCTGGTAAAGAGCACGCAGATCCCGGACCATGTTCAGGATCTTGAGGAGACCTTCCGCACCCTTCGACGACACCGAATGAAGCTCAACCCGACCAAATGCGCCTTCGGGGTGACCTCGGGGAAGTTCCTCGGATTCCTCGTTTCTCAGAGAGGGATCGAGGCCAACCCTGAGAAAATAAAGGCGATCCTCGACATGCGTCATCCGAACACCAAAAAGGAGGTCCAACAACTGAACGGAAGAATCGTCGCTCTTAGCCGATTCATTTCCCGATCAGCTGAAAGGTGCCTCCCGTTCTTCAAGACCCTGCGCCAGGCGAACGGTTTCTCTTGGTCGGATGAGTGCGAACAGGCCTTTGAAGACCTGAAAAGGTACTTGGCTTCCCCGCCACTGCTCGTGAAGCCGCAGGTCGGGGAGACCTTGTATCTCTACTTGGCCACATCTTCTGAGGCGATCAGCTCGGTGCTCGTTCGGGAAAACGAGTGCCGAACCCATCAGCCCATCTACTACACCAGCAAAGTCCTCCACGGCGCCGAAGCCAGATACTCGGAGACGAAAAAGATGGTTTTCGCCCTGACCGTCTCCGCGCAACGGCTCCGACCATACTTTCAGGCCCACGCCATCGTGGTACTCACCAACCAGCCCCTGAGGGCCGTACTGCGCCGACCCGACACATCCGGACGACTCGCTAAGTGGGCAATGAAGCTTAGCGAGTTCGACATTCAGTACCGACCGAGGCCTGCCTTGAAGGCTCAGGTCTTGGCCGACTTCATCGCTGAATGCCCGACGACCGACCGAAGGTCGGGAGCTGAAGGCCCGGGACGAGATTCGGTCTCTGAGCCAGACCCGATCTCCACCTGGGTACTTCACATCGACGGAGCCTCCAACGCTCAGGGAAGCGGGGCCGGGCTCCTGCTCACAAACTCGGATGGGGTAGTCACCGAATACGCCCTCCGGTTCGACTTCAAGGCCTCCAACAATCAAGCCGAATACGAGGCACTCCTCGCGGGCTTGAGGATGGCGAAGGAACTGGGCGTCGACAGCCTCCGGTCATTCTCCGACTCTCAGCTGATCGTGGGGCAGGTCAAGGGCGACTTTGAGGCGCGAGATCCGACCATGATCAAGTATCTTCAGAAGGTAAAGGATCTCGTGGCCCGCTTCGGGCATTTCGAGATCTCCCACATCCCCAGGACGGAGAACGCCCGTGCCGACGCTCTCTCCAGATTGGCAACGTCGGCCTATGATTCTTTGGGTCGGACGTTTGTCGAAAACCTCCAACAGCCGAGCATCGATCGGGTCGAAGAAGTACAGCAGCTAACGTCTGAACCAAGTTGGATGGACCCGATCATCCAGTACCTGTCCGAGGGGACCAGTCCCGAAGATCCCGCGGAGGCCAAGCTACTCCGATGGTCGGCGTCACAATATGTGATCATGGACGGCCGACTCTACAAGATGTCGTTCTCCCTCCCTCTGCTCAGGTGCTTGGGACCGACCGACGCTGACTACGCCCTCCGAGAGGTTCACGAAGGAATTTGTGGGAATCACTTGGGGGGCAAGTCCTTAGCCTTCAAGGTCTTACGACAGGGCTACTACTGGCCGACCATGAGGAAGGATGCGGCAGAGTTGGTCCGAAGGTGCGAGCCATGTCAGAAGTATGCCAATATTCAGCACCAACCGGCCAGCCAAATCACTCCCATTGTCGCTCCATGGCCCTTCGCTCAGTGGGGAGTCAATATTCTCGGCCCCTTCCCACCGGCGTCGGGCCAAAGGAAGTTCATCGTTGTCGCCATCGACTACTTCACGAAGTGGGTCGAGGCCGAGCCCTTGGCGCAGATCACCGAGCGGAAGATGGAGGACTTCGTCCAAAAGTCCATCATCTTCAGGTTCGGATTGCCGCACACCATCATCACCGACAACGGACGGTAATTCGACAACCAAGACTTCAAGGACTTCTGCGCCAGGTTCCACATTCGTCATCGACTAACTTCAGTCGGGCACCCACAATCCAACGGCGAGGTTGAGGTGACGAACCGAACCCTGCTCCATGGACTCAAGACCCGACTGAACGAAGCCAAGGGCCTCTGGGTCGACGAGCTGGGCTCCGTCCTGTGGGCTTACCGAACGACCCCCCGCGTCCCAACCGGAGAGTCGCCGTTCAGTTTGGCCTACGGGATAGAAGCCATGATCCCGTTCGAGATTGGCCTGCCATCTTCAAGGGTCGAGCAGTACCGCGAGCCGGACAACTCCGAAAGCCGGAGGGCCGACCTAGATCTTCTCCCCGAACTGCGAGATGAGGCTCAAATCCGAATGGCCTCATACCGACAGAGGGTCGCCCGGTACTACAACGCCAAGGTCAGACCAAAGCTCTTTAAACCTGACGACCTAGTCTTGAGGAAGGCGGAGGTGTCGAAGCCCTTGGACCAAGGGAAGTTGGCTCCCAACTGGGAAGGACCCTACAAGGTTGCTGACACCTTCGGGCCGAGGGCCTACCGACTGGAGACCCTTGAGGGGAAACCCATTCCCCGGACTTGGAACGCCGACAACTTGAAGCTGTATTACCAGTGAATTCTGTAATTCAATCGTTGGAATACAAGTTCAGTTTGAAAAATCGGAGTTCTAACCCTTCGACTACTGATCGGCGCTCAGCCCCGACGCATCGACGCGGACCTGGCACCGACGACACATCGGCCCCTTACACGGACCGATGCATCTACGATGACGGGAGTTCATACTCCTTCTACGGTCGAATTTTCGGGCAGAATCCATCGGCCGACTGGCCGATCGGGCCCCGACCGAAGAAAGGCTAAAAGCCCACGCGGCTATTGCCGCGACTTCCGACCAGGCTACGGCCGGTCGAGGGATATTCGGCTTACCACCATCTATCACATGATGCGACCTTAGTCGCACCCACTACTCGCCGACCGACCTACGGCCGGCCGAACGGCACTCGGCTTGCCACCGTCTGTCGAAGGACATGAAACCCGACGCAAGAGCATGGGGACCCGACTTACTATCATGCCCCCGACACTGCGCCGGATGGTGACCAACTAAGTGCATCTACGGAGGTCCGGCTGCCGAACCTTTACTAGGTTCGGTCGGCTCCCTACTTGACAGATGCGCCCGAATGGCGACTACAATTATTAGAGAAGTCGGGACACAAGCTACTTCGGGACTGTGCAAGCCGGTTAAGTCCTACCGACTTACCCGAGTTGGCGACTTCTCTAAGTTGGTGACTAGGGTTCGACATTACAGCGATAAGAAACATTACAAACAAGAAGGAAAAGAGAAGACAATTTCATTCATTGATTAAAAGAAATTACAAAGTCGGGCCGAAGCCGATTACATGTATTTTCAAGAAGAAACAAAAGGAAGACAGTCGGCTGGACCGATCATTCGTCCTGGATAATCTCTTCGACCGACGGAGGATCGGGAAGAATCGGCGTCTCGACCATGAGCGGCGCTGGGTCGACGGCAGAAGGATGTCCTTCAGTCGGCAAGGGACCTCCGGTCGGCTCCTGCTCCGGGACGGCTTCCTCCGCCGGGATGACGCCTCCCGACGGGTGGTCGGCCTCCTCTTCGGTTCCCTCCTCTTCGGCGAGTAGCGGGGCGACTCGACTGACGTCCACCTCCGGGTACAAGGCATGGACGGCATCCCGACCGTCCTCGAACCCGACCCGGTAGAAGGCGAAGCCCGACTCGAGCATCTCCTCCTTGTACCGGTCGGAGGCCCGGAAGTCCTCAACCGCACGATCGGCCGACTCCCTCGCCGACCGTACCTCGTCCTCAGTATGGGCCAGCTCCTCCCTCGCCAACTCCGCCTCGGCCCTGGCAATTTCGGCGTCGATTTGGGCGATGGACAAATCCTCTTCGGTTTTCGCGAGCTTCCCCAGGCTAGCCCGAAGTTGCTCGCGTTCCCTTGGAGTTCGGAGGTGGCACTGTCCCGTTCGCGTCGAAGACGACGCACGACCCGACCTTTGTGCTTGGCCTCCTTCTTGGCCGACTTCAGTTCGGCCATAAGCCGGGAGACCTCGTCCGTCAACTTGGCCTCCCGGTCGACCGACTCCTGCAGTTGGTCGACCAGCATCGCTCTTTCGGCCTCGGCCGCCGCCGACCTTTCCTTGAAGGCTGCCCGAACGTCACCGAACCTTCGGTATCCGGCCTCCAACTCGGACATGGTGAAGATCAACTGCCGACGGGAAAAAGCTTGTCAGAATTATGTGGCAAGCGAAAATTCTTCTAAGGAAAAAGGTGACGCGAAGCTTACCTCCACCATCGACGGGTAGAACCGCGACAGCATCTCGGTCACCTGCCGAGACCGCAACGACTGAACGTCGGTAGGGAGGAGGATCCCCTGGCACAACCTCTCGCAAGGTTGTGGTCGGCCAAGGCCGACGCACCCTCAGGGTAGTATGCGCTGGGGGGCATTGATCTCTCCTCCTCCGAGGCTCCATCGGGCTTTCCCCCGATCAGCTGCCCGACCGACGGGGCTGGCAGCGATGGGACGCTGGAGTTCGACCCGGCGCCCCCCGTTGCGCCAGCGGACGCCTCCGGACGATGTTCGCTTCCCGAACGACATCCGGCTCCACCCCGGCGGCGAAACCGCCGACACTCCTTCGGCCACTTCCTCGGTCGGCTCCTCCAACCACCGTACGGCCGCCAGACGTTGTCAGCTCTGACACGGACATGCGGCACAGTTACCTAGGGGCATTGTCCCGCCGAGAGCCGGGTCAACCCTGGTGATTAGACGGCTACACGGCGACATGACGTTTTCACGGCGGCTCTGACAGCCTACAGTGAGTTGACAGTTCCTCACTTGTCCGCGCCATTAATGATGGCGCCATACCGCGCTCCACTATATATACCGGGAAGGCAACAGTGCAAGGATCGATCCGCTCCGTCTCTCCCAAAAACACAGGCTCGCTTCTCTCTCTCTCGAGCTCTCCGTCTATATTTCACTGTTGTCCAGTCACCTCTCTGACTTGACCGTCGGAGGGTCCCCGCCGGAGCCGCCTCCGGTCAGTGCGGACTTCCTTTTGCAGGTGCACGCTTCCCGGCGATCGGGCGACGAGGCGATTGGCCGCAACAGGACTCATCACAGTAAGGCTAATGCAGGATCTGAATTCTCAAACCCAAAATAACCACTTAAAAACTACCAGAAACAACGAGGCAAACTACCTATTGCCCGTAGAAAAGCGTAAACAAGCATATATAACTGCCACACTTCGAAGTGGAAGGTGATCAATATATATATATATAGATAGATATAGATATAGATATTACACCATGCTTGATACATGAACTTAATTACCACTAAACACATTTGTATTTATATACTTACATCACCCAAGGAAGTTCCCTCTCTCTGTCCTCTTATCAACCTTACTTTAAATTATATTCCACTACTTTTATCTCTTTTTCTGGTAAGGTGTCCCAAGGAAACAGAGAGGTAGACAAAAGCCATGACATCAAATTAACAATCGGGTTCTTTGATGGTCATCTGTCATGAATTCCGCTCTTAATCCTTAATCCTCGCAAAGCAAAAGCTTAAACCCTGGCTTAACCAACGTAGACGAGCTACGGTTTGGTGGGTGCACAAATTTGCAACTCGGGCACGTTAGAGTGGCCTTGCACATCACGACCAGCATATGGCACCGCATGCACACAGTAGCCACCATCTCGGCCGGTTGATCAGCATCAAGGGATATCCAGGATAAGGACTTCAACATGCTGCCAGAATTATCCTTGGGATTGCACCAATTGCCACAAGAGTCCTGCTTTGCTCTATCTTCTCCATTGATGTGGCTTCTCGGGGGCTCAAACGTGAGGTTGAGCTCGAGGTCCAGGCTCGGACATGAAGTCAGTGGCTCTGCACTTCCTCTAGGATCTTTGGAGCTCCTCTTGTGTGTCCTGATGCTATCTAAGTGTTTCTGGCCTGACTGCAATGCAAGAAATGATTACTGCAACTGTTAGTACAGCTTCCAAGCAAGCTTAATTATAAAAATATATATATTACAGAATTTATAATTTTAGTTTTATAAAGTTGAATAAATTAAACTTCTCCAAATTAATATCCAGGAGGGATAGAATTATTAGTCTACCTTGCCATCAAGGCATCGTTGGCGCCACTCTAATGGCAAGGGAGTGTCCAGATGGAGCTCGAGGTCGGGCTTCGTATCCTTGGACTTTAACAAGTTGATCTCCTTTGCAAAGAAGTCGTCACTCTCTTCGCCGGCTCCCTCTTCCTTTTCTTCGATAGCTGGTTCTCGAGGTTAAGGCATAAGTTTTCCTCTGGGGAAAGGGCTCTTGCAAGGACACCATAGCTTCTGATCAACAGAACCGAGCACTTCCGTTTCCAAGCTCTATCTCTCTTTCTCTTCTGTTGCGTGTAAACTTCACCCTTCTCTCTGTGCATCTGATGGTGGATTTTGGACTGCTTTATAGGCTAGATTAAAAGGCTCATTTAAGAGCAGGGAACTGCAAGCAAGGTTCCGATAGAGAAAGCCATAAGAACACTGGAGAGGGCCCACAATCCCCACCATGGCACGTATCCACTTTTACCCACTAAGATCCAGTCACCACCACTTTCTACATCACTTCATATGTTTCTCAAAGTTTAATGGACTGTCTAGTTTCTCGTCACACCACGTCACAAACCACAAACAGCAACAAAGGAAGTAGCGAATCTATAATATGCTGCGCTTCACTGCAGATTGGCCCGTTTAACCACAGCCATTTGATCAATGCCCTTTGGGTACACGAAAGGAATCAGATGGGGATGTTGAGATTACGGGAGAGAGAGATGAATTAAAGAGGGGAGAGAAGTTGGTGAGAGAGGGTGCAAGATTAAAAGGCAGCACTAAAATAAAGGGCAAGGCTATACGGTTGAGGATGGATTGAATGCGCTCGCTCTTCCATTGACTCCAACTTCCGCATTTGAATCACCTCAAGAAAAATTTAAAGCACCCCAACACCCTCTGTAAACCCTAATTTAAAACAAGCACACCCCATGAAATAAATAGACACCCTCCACTTCTCCTAATCCAGCGCTTCTTAAATTTCTTAGATCAAATTTCGAAATTACCCTATTTAATTCACATAAAATTAATGCTCGTGCCATTGATGGCCTTGTCCGATTTTTACTTTTCAAATCTTGCTACCATTGTTTGGTGGATAAATATGATAGAAAAATTATTCAACTTTTAGTTGATTAACTTATACATATTCTTATATATGTAAATCATTTTTACATAATAGCAGCGATCGATAAAATAGAAAAGAAAAAGCTTACTCATCTAAGAGGTAGATGAGTCCTTTATCCATAAGAAATAATATTTTTATTTTATTTTTAAGATAATCTCAACTATAATATTAATAGAATATAATAAAAAATATTATTAGAAATATGAATAGATTTTAGCAATTTATTTAGAAAGTAGTATTGCAAAAGAATATTGATAATAAATTTCAGAAATATTTTTTAATATATAAAAATTATTTTTTTTATCTAAATATTTTTTTAAAAAAATACTTATACGGTAAAATATAAATTATCGAGTAAGTCTTTTATCCTTCAAAAAAACAGGCCCTATATCTTACCTATTAGTTATGGTTGCTGCAAGGGGTTGGATTTGAATAACTTGGTGGCAGCCATGCGAGTCTCCATTCCTCAGGGAGACGTACAACCATATGGAGGCATTATGATTAACTAAATTCTAGCATGTATATTGCACATGACAGGAAAGATGAATGTGTGTGATTGTTCTTTTGAATTAATGGTTGAGATGGTAATTTCTTTCGAGATAGAGAACTGATTTTCCAAGGTGAATTTTATGTTTGATTTCTTTGCATGGTGAACCCCTTTTTTTTTCTTCTTCTGATGAAAGGCATGGTGACCTCATTAGAATGCTAGAATCTGATTAATGATTTTGTTGCACTGGCACTGTTCCTTTCTTTCTCACACATCATCAAGTGTGGGAGAGGTCAATGTTCATTCTTACATTGCCAAAAGTCGTCTTCATGTATAATAATAGTTTATATTCATATCCATGGCTTGATGATGGAAGGAGTTTTGTCAACAAACACAAATATGCACTTGGGTTTAGATTGAAAATGTAGACCAAACACTTTGATTGGACCGACTTTAGATTTGGTAGAACTGGCTACCACCAATGTAACCAAACCGAACTTGACAGTAAATTTGGGTCATCTATGAAATTGGTTGAAATGTTGACCCAAAATTACTTGAACCTATTAAGCAAATGACTTTAGAACATGAGACCGGTTTAATATAAGTTAGTCGAGACCTCGAGATAGGAGGTCATGTTAGATGCAAAGTCTGGCTAATTAATTTGAATCATAAGTAAAAAACGGTTGGGAATTTGATCATGAACTTAGGAAGCAAAGGAATTGTTTTTCCTTTTGATCACTTGAATCAAGTAAATAACATTTATGTAGAATCAATGCAATTCGAGTTAATCAAGAACATGCCTAATGCAGCTACGACCATTTTTAACTTGTTTGGTCGGGAAATTTGTTGCTGTTTTGACGCATGCACAAGATTTCATGAATTTATTGATTGTATTTCTGTAAATTATCGCTGATGGGAACCAGCTAAAACCCAACTCTTGTTCCAAAGATAGTGTGAAAAGCTCGGAGCAAGTTAAGCTCTATCCAGCAAAGTGCTAATATTCTGAGTTACCAAGTTGTCCTTGTTACCTACAACTGGAAGGTGGCATTGAAGTATGGCAAATATTTTGAATTTGTTTGGTTTGCGGAAAGAATTTTTTTTTTAAAAAAAATGAAGTTATTTTTTAAAAAATTACTTCTTTAAAATAGGATTTTGATATATTTGGTTGATCGTGAGAAAGCGACTTATTGGACAGTAATTTATATTTAGTTGAACATCTATTTTTTTAAAAAAAACTATGTAAAATACCTATTATACCCTTAATAGATACAAAACCATACATTTTTTCTCTAAATTTATATAAATATAAATATTATATTTATATTAATATAAATATAATATTAATATATTATAAAATAAATATAAGATCATAATAATTTATTATATAATATAATACTATATATTAATATTATATTAATATAATATTAATATTTAATATAATAAATATATTAATAAGATATAATATAATATTAAATATAATATAATATTAATATAAATATCAATATATAAATATTAATATTATTTTAATATTAATAAAAATATCATATTAGTGTAAATATTAAAATAATATTAAAAATATAATAAATTTTATAATATTGATATTAATATATATTCATATAAATATTAGGATAATACTAATATAATATTATATCACTATTCAATATTTCATCCTAATCATCCATTGATATTTTAAAAAAATTTAACTATTGATCTTAAAAGAATATTTTGAGAAAGAAAAAAGTATTACCACTTTCTATTCTATGAAAAGTGCCAAAATCTATCTCCCTTATGAATTTTCACTTTTCATAAAATGTGAGAAATGATTTGAAAGAATTTTTTTTTACTCTCTCTTTTTTTAAAACTCTAACCAAACAAGAAGCCTTTTCTCTAATTTTCAGAAGCTACCTCTTCTTCCCTTCGCTTCCGTTAACCAAACTTGAAATAAAAATCTAAGACTTTCTTTGTTATGAACCACTAAAGGTTATTTAACACTCAAATCCTTTATACAGGGATTTACATGATTTTTAAAGGGCATTATAGAGTGCAGGTAATAATTCTCTTTCATGATATTTGTTTTTTTTTTTTTATAGTACTTTCATAATATCTGTCTCAAAGAACAAAGCAGGCATAAGATTTTTTTTTTTTTTTGAAGAAAAAAACAGGCATGAGATTTGAGATAAACTTTATGCATGCCATACAACTACTTAAAAGCATGTACAATCAAGGAGAAAAAGTTGCCATAAAAGCTATCGTTTTTGCTTTATTTTGAAATTTGAATAAAAGCATCCTTGATCAAATGCTATTCCGGATGTCATAGCCAAATGAAAAATAAAAATAATTTTTGCATAACCACTGCGAAACTTAAACAACAGTTTTGCCGCGTGAAAGGAAGGGGCATATCTGGAATTGCGTATCGGAGCCAAGCTCGAGGATATCGATCATCCCAAGTGCAGAAGCGGAGGCGAGCTCCCCAACATTAAAAGCTGGAAGAAGACGGATGACTCAAGGGTTCGAGTCCACTGCCGCCATTAACTCCACGTGAATGCCTACTTTTAAGAGCCTTCCTCTTCCTCAACGGTCATCGCTCCTCCTCTCGCCACCGCTCGTCTCCTTAAATGCCAACGCCCCACCATCAACACCCTCTCTCTCTCTCTCTCTCGTATGATGATGTATGATGATGCTATGTCATTGCTCTTTGGCCGTTACCGTTGAAAGTCTTATCCATTGCGCGGCATCCGGGAGTAAATGTTGGCAAGCAACCCAATGCTTGAAGGAGGGTCATTGGGAGTTCCTTCTGTCACAGTCTCACGGTCCAAAAATTTAAGCTGTCAGGAGGAGGACCGATGCAGGCTAATAAATCATAAGGCACCGGCTTTATTAATTATTGTGGAGCTATGATAATTTTCTCCACCTAATTTTCTAGCACCCTTGTCATGCACGATTGATTCTTGCTTTGAAAGAGGAAGGCCCACTAATAACCCTGGTCCTACTCAACCTATGTATCTTCTATGTAACTAAAAAAGATTGCAGCATAGAGACTTATAGCTCAAAAACTTTAAGCAATTGGGAGTGGGACACACTCAAGTTGTAAATATGGCATCTTTTTTTGTTAGTCAATATGGGACTATGATATCTTGGAAAGGAACCTGATTCTTCAATTTAAAGGTTGGGATGGCTTTCCTTAAAATTAGTTGACTCGCATTGTGTTGGGCACATCTGGCACGGTTGGCACTGGAACTGTTTATTTTCGATCAAGATGAGGAGGTGTAATTCTAAATCCTTTTTACCATTGGGTTTGAATTCTGCTGACAACAAGGCAAAATCCAAATGATGATGATGATAAAAGTTTTCCTTGGTATTTAGCTAGTATCGAATGACTAAATCTTGTAGTTAGAGTTTGATCTTGCTACAAGATCCAAATTTTAATCGTTGATTAGTTAGCTTCTTTGATTCTGAGAATGCCACATAATCATTTCAAAAATATTTTAGTTAGGCTTTATGAGAATTGGTGGTTGATATGCCCAAAATAGCGGATGTTGTGTGAGAACACAAAATTAGTTGTAGCCTGGCAGTCAAAATTCTCTTCGAAATTTCATTAGCTGAGAAACAATTCAATGTTTTAACATTATGTGGCATTTTTGCACTTCTTTGATATGACTAATTCTTCTATTAGTCTTTGGGAAATATTACACCACCTAGAATCAGAGAACAAACATGAAGAGCTTTCAAGACTTGCTCAGGGAGTTCTTGAAGAAAACTTAGAGTAATACTATTATATTATTTTTATGTAATTTGTTATAAGTAAGAAGTATATCATTAATTACATATTGATTGTAAATCAAAGGGGCTATGATTTATATCGGAAGGACCACTTATTTCACGTGAAGTGTCTTATGGATTGGAATCCAAAGGGATAATTGTGAGATCTATAGGCCATAATGAATAATATTTCATATGCTGAGCCATGAGCCCTTAATCTCAACAATAATATACCAGATAGAGGATCACCCTATAATTGTGAGGCTCCTCCAGTCCATACTCAGTTTGTAGTAAAATAAGGAGGATATCTCTGTTCGTACGTACAAAATCTCTCTGACTAAGAGACTATATTGTGGTGTAGAAGGGAAAACATCATTAGTCTCACA